>NW_009650188.1:2190364-2227216 GCF_000708025.1 Charadrius vociferus
TTGTGGGGTTGTCCAAGTGGGAAAACTGACTGCAGAACCTACTCTGGAGCGACTGTTGCATTTTGAGTTCAGAGTCCCCCTCCTAGAAAAAAATGAAGTAAATTTGGCCAGCAAAATCTTTCTATGGGAAAACTGTAATTGGGTGTCTGAGGGGAAACCATGGAAGGTCACTCGTTTCATTCTCAAAGGGGACATAGAAGAAGAGTGGCAGTCAGTTTGTAGTATGATTTCAGGTCACGGGTTATTTTTATAGATCACAACATTCTATATCTTGCTGCTACCCTGTAAATAAAATGACTTTATACTTTAACCAGAAAAATGATTTTTTTTTTGTTTCAAATATAATATTGTAATATGCAGATGCAAATTTTCCTGTAATAATTTTAAGATTTAGTACACCAATCGTTTTGAAGTAGCATGATGGAAATACTATTTTCCATAGAAATAACTTCTTATTAATGGAGTGATCTGTCTTGATCCTACAGGAAAGGATTGCCAGTGGATTGATGCCTGTACCTCTCAACCTTGTGCCAATGGAAGTACATGTACTGTATCTGGAAATAAGTTCTCCTGCATCTGTCTCTCTGGCTACACTGGCCAGAAGTGTGAGATAGATGTGAATGAATGTGCCACACCAGGCCTGTGTCAACACGGTGGGACCTGTGTCAATTTGCCTGGTTCGTACCGATGCCAGTGCAAGCCAGGCTATACGGGGCATCGCTGTGAGAGCGTATATGTGCCGTGTTCCCCGTCACCCTGTATGAATGGAGGAACTTGCCATCAGACAAGTGACTTCACCTTTGAGTGCAACTGTCTGCCAGGTAAATGCTGCATCTTCAAAGTGCTTGGTTTTGTAGTCTTGTCACTGCATTCCCATCTGTGTTCTTCTGGAAACTTCTCTCGGAGTTTCTGTGTGATATTCATGTAATGTAAGGTTGAGGGGAGAAATCTCACAAGGCAGGAAGCTCTGTTAAGATGTCAATTTCTGAGTGTCATGATTTCATAATATGGATGGGAAGAAAAGGGAAGAAGGCTAGAAATTATAGATTTCTTTGGAATTCAGTTAGAGGCAGAGAACCAACTAGGTGAGGACGATGAGGTAGATTGAAGGAGATTAAGGTGTTATCACCTAATGCCTGTTCAGAGTGTGAAAATCCATGAACATAAACCTCTACAAATACAGTTTTGTGTCCGTAAAGGCCACAGTTAACTTCAGTGCTTGAATGAAGATGAATGTGTGTGTTTCTCCTCAGTCTTTACCCCTAAAACACATTAGGTTCTATTCCCTTGCATTTTCTCCTCCAATTCTTCCCAATTGTAATGAGACATTTCCAACTCGCCACACCCTTTTTGCCCTGTAATACCTCCAGACAAATTATGCTTGCTTGTTTTCTGATGCTGTTAGCTGCTCTGAGTTCATCCACAGCGGGGATGATGTGCTTACTCAGGATCGTGGGCTGTATTGGTTTTTTGTGTGTCAAGCTGAGCGCCAATCACCAAGGTACCTGTCTCTAAAAATGGCCATATGTCACCTGGGTGGGGTCCTGGTGGTCTCATCCTGTCCTGCTCTTCCCCATCCACTTGTCATACTGACCACAGGACAGTACTAATCATCTTTACGTAGCAGGGTTTTTTTTTATCTTTTTACTAATTCAGTCCATGGGAAACTGATTGTTTAGAAATGCTTTTGACTAGACTTCCTACTTAAGTGTATTGCAGTTTGGCACATGAACGCTTAGTGTGTGGTAATCTAGAAAAGTAAACTCTCTCCCCTTAAGCATTTCTCTGTTATTTATGTGAAAAATGTAGCTGCCATATAGTGTTTAGGATGAACGTAGAGTGACTGTTGTCATGAGGATCATCTAGAGTCACAGGTATGTGTGGAAAGAGCATTTACAAGTTTACCTGTGAAAAATACACTCTTTTCGGAGACCTTTGTCTTGAAATGTTGGCTCAGGTGACCTTAAGTGTACATTGCCAACCTTAGTAAGTGCCTGCACAACAATTTCGGGTTGTCTGAGCAACCATGTGACTTTGAAGAACTTAGGAAAGTTGATCTTAAAACAGAAGGATGTATCATCTTAATTTTTGTGGTAAAGCAAGTGTTTCTAACTATGCTTGAAGAAACAGTGCTTGAACATACAGGGTCTCTGAAAATGCTGTATCTTAACTAACAGTTGTTCTCGGGGAATATATTGCTTTTCTGCTTTGCATCTTTTAAAGATGAAATTGTAAAGGTAATTTTATCTCTGGATTAACAGGCTTGATCAGAAATTCAGAATTTTCTTCAAGTCAGATCTGTTTAGCCAGTTCAAGGAGCAGATCTCATGCAGAAGCAGCGTGGTGGGGAGAAGAGGAGAGAAAGATGAAGTTTGAAGGACTTGATCCTGTAAAGCTGATAAGACAGTTGGCTTTCGTGGTTCTCTTACAGGGGCACGAGACTAGGTAGAAGCACATTTTCCCTTAGACAAATGTGTGGGCTGGCTAAACTATGGTCAGGAAATGAAAATGAGATTACTATAGTAACAGTTACACACCCACACTGCTCACACACGTTTTGGATTATTAGCTGCTTTTTTGGACTTGTTACACAACGGGTATAGTGGGGGTGAGTTAATGCGGCTTTGAGAGTCTTCACTTCTGTATTTCCTGTATTTGTTTAAGCTGGTCGGGTTGTTTTGCTAGCTTGATTTTTTAAAACTAGTCATTTGAAAACCAGCAAAAATAGGGAGAGGTTGGAGAGGCCAAAATGCTTACATTAAACTCTTTGATAGAGGCAAGTCACCCAGCCGTTTCTTCATCCTTAGTGAAGCATGCAGAGCAAAATTTCTGAAGTGTTGGAAAAGGTTCTGTCCGGAAAGGAAAGGTCAACAGAAAGAAAAGAGAAATGGTGGCTTGTTGCACCCAAGGAAGATGTGAACAAGGCCTGCTCATCTGGAAGAGAGTGCCAAGGTTACGGACTACAAATTCCTCTTTAGACTCCCTCTCTGAATTGGAGCAATGCCGATGATATTGTGACTATAAATGGAATTGCTCTATCCCTTCCTTCTGGACTGCCTTAAGACATTACCATTGCTCAACGTTATGGCTGTAGAGGCAGGAGGCAGTTACATCTTGAATTGCTGGAATGGTTTTTGATATGATTTTGCATCTTGTGACCTGTGAAACCTCTTTGAAGAAACTGATTGTGCCCAAGCAGCAATTTAGGCACAATTAGGTTACTTCTGGACTGGACCTGAAATGGGTTCTTGTCTCCTGTAGATGTTTTCTTGGATTTTGAGTGAATTTCTTTTTTTTTTGTTTTTTTTTTTGTTTTTTTTTTTTTTTTCAAATACAGATACATGAGAATAAGAGCTTGAAATTGTGGGGGGAAAAAAACTACAACCTGGAGTTACATGTCACAGTAGCACAAGTACTGTTTATGTACAGTGTAGTCAAGTTGCTATTTTAAATTCTCAGGTTCCCATTTCACTTGTGGATTTACACAAACAAATCTTGCGTTAGGTAATTCATGAAGTCATGCGTGCTAGAAGAAGTCAGCATTTGGTGGCAAGTGTACGCGAAGAGTTTTATGTATGTCAGTATTACATCTGTATGAAAAGGAACTTCTTATTTTCTATGTGTCTAGCATAATCATTTTTCCCTTTGGGCTTTGATTTGGGTAAAAACAAGATTGTAGACAAGTGAGCATGTTAGGTCAATCATAACAGGGTCATACTAAAATAAAACACCACTTCTGTGAAAGAGACTTAACCTGAAGCATTAGCAACTCCTTTAAATATAAGAATGGGCTCGTAGTTATGAATATTTGACAAAAAAGGAGTTCATTTGGCATCTAACCTTTAATGGAATGTTAAAACAAGTCAATAGAGGAAGTTCTTAGCTGGGAAAGTGATTATTCATTGTTATCCATCAAAATAATTACCCATTAACTAAGATAAGGACCCTAGGGAATTCCAAGGGCTTGTTCAGGAAACGATCTGTCAGGCCGGAGCAGGCTGTTTATGAGAGCTGGAACACTTCCTGGGAAGAGGAAGTAACCTCACACCGGTTTGTAGCGGAGCATCACGCTGCTCCGCACGGTGAGCATCATGAATGGGGTCTAACAGCCATACTGAATTTCCTGCCGTGGGGAAGACCCTGCCTGCAGGGATTTAGAGGTGAGCTGCTTCCTGTGGGGTGTGAGGTTCCGTGTGGTGGCAGTCTTGGGGTATGAGATGGCATGTGTGCCTCCCTACTTTGGGTGACCTGGCTCTCTGACATGGAGTAGCCCATCTCGTGTTTTTTCAAGAAGCTGAACTGTCGGAGTTGCATGCAGGCAACTGCTGGTGGGCACCTGGTAGGTAGAACCTTACTTTGTTAAAATTATGCAGGTCAATTGTGGATGCTGACTCCTCCTAGCACAACTGACTTCATCAGATACCCGATACAAGATTTGTTTGTGTAAATCCACACATGAAAGCCCTAATTTCTTGTCAGCAGGCCCTAAATCTGGCAATAAGTTGACATTTTTGTTCAGGTACAATTTCCTGTCCCCATGGTTAATTTGCCCTGCAGAAAATCTGAGGTGAAATTTCTAGGTTGAAATAAGGCTAAGGATTAAGATTTGGAGGGAACTGGTTATTGTCCTCCGGAATGGGGTGGAGATTTCAGATGACATAGGAGTAAAGTTATCTGCTTGTATCCGTCTGCATACTAGAGGAGGAACAACATGCTGTTAGCAGTGGGAACACTTTTCCCCTTGAGGTTCTCATTCCTTAGTTTGCTGTCTTTGGAGATACGGAGCAAAAGTCAGGATACGTATTGCAAACTGTTCTCTTGGAGGGAGAAAGCAAAGGACAACATGTTAGTCCCAGCACAGGGGGGAACAGGAAACAGTGTCAGGTGTCTAAATACATCAAAACAGTGGTCTTTTTGGCTTTCTGGAAAGGAGTCAGGTTATGTAACTGCTAAATCTGATCTGGGACCCAGCTTAAGAAAAGCTCACGTGTCTCAGAGCAACTTCATGCTTGTCGTGCGCAAATGTCGGTGCGTTGGCCCAAACAACCATGAGTCTAAAGGACCGGTTTTACCAATGAAAGCTAAGCTCCACTATGACAGTGTTACATACAAATTAAGCAGGTTGCAATATTGCGGTGTAAGTTCGACTGAAGAGGACACAAAAATCATGCCTTTACAGCTTTTTAGATGTTCTGAACCTAAGCCAAAGTTATTCTTTAGAGTAAGACAAATTTAAAGGGAATTTGGGAGTTGGGAAGTTACCAAAAAGGAAACTTGTGTTTTCTTCAGCTGTGCACTTAAAATAGTGTCGTCTTCACCATTTCAACCCTTCCTGATTCCATTTCCCTTGGAGATGTCTTTTGACTGAGTGCACTTGGCTATGTGTCATTTCTCTTGAACCTTTTACTACATCGGGTTTTTTTTTTTGAGCTCTTTCTTTGTTTCTATTCTACTGTCACTAGTGGTATCCTCCAGCTTTTAGTGTGGGATTAATGGTTTTCTACATTTGCATGAGATGCTTGAGGACCAGCTCTTAGATGGTAATATAGCTGGTTAAAATGTGAACACGTACAGTGGCTTGGTGAGGTTTTAGTGTTGGGGTGACTTCCATGCTTTATTACTTCTCTAAATCATGGGGCCACTTTAAATTTGTGTGGAGTACAGTGAGATAGTTTTAAATAAATGCCTGCTGTCAGGAATTTCTTTCCTAGAAAGGAGGATAGGTCTTCATATTGTCCAAGCTGAAAGAATAGGAACTTAAACCTTTTGAGTTTGTGGTTCAGCGTGCATTTCCATGCTGATCACGTTGCTGGCATGAGTGCAATCTGTGGTCAGTGGAATGATTCTCCTCAAGCTGAAAGGACACCCCTGTGTTTTACAGCTGAGCCTTCGGTCGTGTGTTGTAGCTTTGTACAGTTTTAAATATAGTGATCTGATACTAATTGTGTTCCTTGGTAGTTGTTCCTCATAACCTTTTGCCAGAAAGGCACTGCTCTGATGATCAGGATTCAGGCTAACCATGATATATTTCCTCTTCATTTTAAACTTACCTACTGCCATGAAATTTGCACCATCTGGGGTGAAAGTGGGAAGGGCTTTGAAGAGAGAAGGTAATAATGCAGGTCTCTTCTCTTGAGTGTTCTTCCTTGCTGATGGATGCTAATGTACTTGATGCAGCTTGACAACAGCACTTTGCTTCTGACTCTTACCTGTAGTATTGGAGAAGTTCAAGAGGTGGGAATGCATACAAACCATCTCGAGTCTCTTGAGACTAGTGGTAGTCTGGAGAAGCCACTTCAGAGGTTTACAGTCTCAGCCTCATCTGCCGCACAGCATGATCTGCGTTGGACCAGATGTTGCTTAGAGGGTCTGTGTGACTTGACACAGATGTTATGGAAGTGTCTGGAACAGGGCATCAAAAGTAGAGGGGTTAAAGAATAATTTTGGATGAGAAGACTGTGTCATGTTAATATTACATTCCAAAGCAGTGAAGAGGCAGAGCTGATGTTTTAAATTAGCGCGTGTATTCTGGAATCATTTACTTCATCTACATTAGCATGCATCCACTTGTGCTTTAATAAATAGGTCTCTCATCTAGCAGAAATGGTAGGTTTATTTAATGAAGCACGAAGTAAACCAGCAGGGGAAATTAAGGGGAAGATGGATTATTGATGATTCCCTTCCTTAATGTTCCCGCTTCTCCTTATTTGAAAGGAGAGGGAGATCTAGCAAGGATATTTTGCCGGCGTGGCTACGTTTATGAGGAGCCTTGATTTGCATTGGGGAAGGGTGTTTGGTTTCTTCTGCTTTTCAGTCAGGGCTTAGTGTATAAGCATTGCTTGGGTGGTGGCTGATTTGTTGGTCGACTGACTTGCCGAACGCTAAAGAGGGCCAAATCAGGAATTTGGAAGCTCATTTTCAAAGCGTAGAAGATCTTTCTTTGACATGGTGAACGCATATGAACTATGCTGAGGTATTAACAAAGTGAATGCCAGGCACTCTTTTTGCCATGGGAAAAACTTGTCCTGGGTGGTGCTTTAACTGCTGCTTGATGGGTAGTGATGAGTTTACCTCATAGTAAACTAAATCTCTTGGTCTTCACTTTGTTTGCTTTGAGTGACAGTGCTCATTAGTCACTTAAAGAAAAAATACCCTTGTCTTTTTGGTGGTGAAAATGTATTTGGCTGTCTACCCATGGTAGTGGTGTTCTAACTGTGTAATCTGACCTGCATGCTATCAGAAGAGGCATTCAATGGAGTCTTTGGTCAGCATGCTACACTGAGGTTCACCAGGATTAGGTTAACAGGGCAAGTGTTTAAGAAAGAAAGAAAGGGGGAAGATGCATGAAGGGTGAATTCTCTTCAAAAGAGGCTGGAAGCCCATTTCAGTCTGCTGTGTTTCTGCTTTGTCCAGGTTTTGAGGGAAGCGTCTGTGGACACAACGTTGACGACTGCCCCAATCACAACTGCCAAAATGGGGGTATATGCGTGGACGGTGTGAACACGTACAACTGCCGCTGCCCACCGCAATGGACAGGTACGTACTATGGAAAACATTTCTATATGGGCTGAGCACGCTTTATGGGAATGAAATGCAGGACTTCTGGCCTTCACCCAACGTACAACTCGAGTTGCATGTGGCTGAATGCAGCTCACATCTGTGCCTTGTTCTGCAGTCTGGGGGGCAGATGTCAGTGGAGCTCTTGAAGAAGATTTTCATCAAAGCCAGTGCAATGCAGGGCTATTTCCCATTGCACCAGCCAGTATTCGAGGATTATGTATGCATGGGTATGGCAGACAGGTACTGTGATTCCTGACCTCCAATGCAGTGCAACTACCAAAGCTGCATCTTCTACTTGTATGGATTACTTTGTAAGAGGATATGTGTTTTTTCAAAAGTACAAAACATGGCTTTGCTGTTACAGATGTGTGCATTAATGGTACTTTGCTGGTAAATTTGGGGGTATTTTTAATCTGGGATAAAGATCCTCGTGTAGATAATATGCTACATGTGGTAATGCTGCTGAAGAACAGGGCAAATCTGAAAGAAGGCATAGGTGGGAGAAAGGGAGGGAAGAGAAGCAGCATATGTATGGGAAGCTTATGTTTTTGCTATTATTTTCCTGCTGTGACTGATTTTTATCTGGAGTTCTCTGACTAGCAAAGCTACTTTTGCTTCGTAAATGAGTCTGCTTTACTCTGAGTCTGTAGTGGGGAAAAAGTGTGAATTTCAAGAAAATGTTTTGCATGGTGTAAGGAAGCAGCTTACAGGAAATTCGGTGTCATCTTTAGTCACAAAATGTCTCCATACCTCAAAAATAAACAAATACCTCCGGTTTTGGGGTTGGGTTTTTTTTGAGTCATACTAATCATTCTTAGCTGGCACACTTTTTCAGTTGAGTGTAGTTTTGCCCTTCTTTCAAAATCATAGGTAAAAAAACCAGTCTTAAAACTGGAAAACTCAGGTATGGACTAAATTTGCATTTTTCCTTTCATAAAGTAATTTGGAATAGTTGTGTTGGAACTAAGCTTGAACTAGTTACTCAGCTTCTGAAGGACCTTTATCACATTTTTATCTGAATCTAGAAAATATTTTGTTTGAAACCAGAACATCTGTAGTGATTGGTAGGTCAGACAGATGTACTGTGAGTTTGACTGCTGGAGACCAGAGGTTTCATGTTGTTCTAGCTTTTTTTCTTCAGAGAGCATTGTTCTCATTATAAACTACTTGTCATTAACTGCAAAGGAGGCTCCCAGTTTAGAACCCTCATTAACTTAAAAAATTATATATTATTAAATGAAGTTAAAACCACATAAGAGTGAAATGCACCACTGCTTGCATAACTCATTGAAACTAGGTGTAAATAGGAGAAAATGAGGTGTCCCCTTAATGAGCAAGTTCTGTACCGATTCTCTGTCTAAACGTTCTTAAAGTCTGCAGAAAGTGAAACCTGCAAAGGAAAACATGGAGAGCTTGGGTGTAGAGCCAACAGCCCTTCAGTGATCCCTAAAATCTCGCTCCACGCCACAGAAATTATAAACCTTGTTATGGCTTCTAGCATTTGTCAGTAGTAAATTAATCTTGGGCTTATTCCTGAAGCGTGGAGGATATGATGGATGATGCATGCATACAGCATGAGTTTATAATGTACAAGGGATTATTTTCCTTTGTAGAGGCATCATAAATTTAGCTTTGGCTTACAGGACTTGGGTGGATGGCTGCTGTCAACTAGGGCGGACTTCTGCAACTCACCTGGAAGAGACCTTGGTGGTAACAAGTTGTGATTCTGTTTGGTTTGTGTAGATTCTCTCTTACTAACCACTGAAATTCTTTGCAATGCAGTTCTGGTGGTTCCCTGTTTGAACCTCTGACAGGCTCTGACTGACTAGCATTGAAAAAAATCATGAGACCTGTGTTGTGGCCTGGTATTGTGCCATCTTCTTCTGTGTGCCCAGTCTCTCAAGAAAACCTTGTGTGGCGGAAGGATGCTTACCTTCTGTGAAAACCTGGAAAGAGAGAGGAACTCCCTAAGCCTTATGTCCCCATGACTTTTTAAAGCAATTTCATGGAATGGGCTTTCTGAGAATTTCCTTTGTTTATGGTGAAGTTCAGGTTATCAGTGCAGCAGCGGTTTTAGATTGTGGCTTTTCAAGGCCATTGACTTTCTAGACTTCAAGAATAAGGTCAGTTTGGAACTAAAACTGGTCTTACTGTTTAGGAAACAGCAGCTTGGCTGTTTGAACAATGCACATTAGAGCCTTTGGGGGCTTGTTTAAAATGAACGGTGCCAGTTTTGGTGTTCAAACTAAAACATGGGTAACTTCAGAATTAGCTATGCACATTCGTACTGGCGTGTGTGTGACACATGTAGGGCAGTAGCTCTGTGCATCTACAGGTTGCCTTAGTGATGGCTCTTCTGCAGTGTAACTGCTGATCTGGGTGTCTCTGCAGGCTGAAGGCTCACGATGGCTATGGAAGGCTGTGTCTGGGACCTTCTCTGTGTTGCTTCACTGCTTGAAAGCCTGTGTCGTGAAAAGTTCTTGGCCAGCTGGCCTTCAAGAATTCGTTTATTGTATCTGTAATACTCCTTTTGTCCAATAAATGTGTGTGCAAGTGATATCCCGTGACGCCCCAAAATCCTGTCCAGCTGCACAGTGAATGCAGCCATGTGGTCCGAGCAGACAAACTTTCTTGCAAGTCACCTGAATGCCTCTTGTTCTAATGTGGTCCTGCAGGTCAGCCGAGCAGTGACCCTGCTCCATCATCTCAGTAGCATTTTCTTAAAAGAAGCTTGTTTCTTTGAATGGACTTCACTCCCTTTCCTGCATCTTCAATTAGAGACCAAGAAGGTGCAGGATAGCAGTGCACGTCCAGCACGGAGACGTGAGCTGTGATGCTGAGGCAGAGCACAAAATAGGGAAGGTAGATGGAGGACTGCTAGAATAGTTTAGAGAGAGATTATTTTGTTTCCAAGATTTAACTGCAGCTGATGCTGACAGGAGTAAACTACAATAAAAAAATTAGTTACTCAGCAATAAGGAAATGTTGTAAAGTGCAGGTCCATCCTTTGCACAAACATGGTTTATAACATTGTAAATCATCTTGTAAGGTAAGTGAAGAGGGGAGAGCTGAGCAAACAACTCTTTCAGAGTCTCTGATAAATGCTTATAGCCCAACAGTATGGAACTGTGAGATTGAACAATTCAGGAAATCAGAAGCTTCCAATGAAACCTTCAGGGTAGAGGACATTGTGTGCTGTTTAAAAAAAAAAAAAAAAAAAAGCAGCACCCAAACATGCATGCTTGTAAGTAAACGTCAGCCAAAACCGAAAGGATGTTAAATTTTCTAAAAATACTTAGAATGTAGACATGCTGTCTTTATAACAGTTCTTCTGCAGTGTCTTCTTTCAAATACTTACTTGTCAAGTAACCTTGGAGAAGCTTAAATTGGTCTGTTTGCAGTTTTAGTCTTTATTTAACCTTTGTGCTGTGGATGATGATCTAGCATGTTTGTTAATATACTTTGTGCTTCATGGCATAGAGAAACCAGACCCATTCCTTGCTAGAAAAATCAAGAAGCTGTACTACGTCCCATGAAGAATAGTTTTCTGTAATGTAATATTGAAGCATCCTTTACTGAAACAGAATCCGTGCCAATTCCTTTTGGTAACCATCTGCCTCTTATAATTCCCTGACAGGTGGTAGGCTGGACTACATAACTATGCATTTTTTAAAAAATATTTTTTCTGGTTGCTACTAGAATCTAGCTTTTGAGAGACTGTTTGCTTTTGGTCTAATTTCCTACTCCTCAAACAGAGCTCGCTGCTTCTTTTTGGTTGAAGTGCATGCCTTCTCTTTCTCATTTTGCAGCTTTTTCCGGAAAGATAAAATCTTGCCTTTCAGAAAAAATGAAGAGAAATTCCTGCTGTCACTAATGTTTTTGTCACCTTCAAAGTTCTCGTATTTCATATGGTTATAATGATTGTCAACCTCATAAATTTGTAACTGGCAAGAAAATCTTGGATGTGTTTTGGTGAAGCTGTCCCAGATCTTTCCTGTTGCTGAATGTTAACTGATTTTTTTTGTTTGTTTGTTTGTTTAAGGATGACTTTATCTTGTCCCAGGCTAAATCCTTTGTCAGAACCAGTGTTTGTTGAGTCCTTTCAAGACACTATGTTGCAGATGTGTAATGAACCTCACCTTTTCTTGGAAATAAATCGGGATGCTTTTGTGAAACACTGAAGTCTGTTCCTCTGTGCATGGCAGGTTGGAGAATTTGGTGTGTTTTAAGTGTGATTCGAGTCAGGATTAGCCAAAAATCCTGGTTAACGTCTGTGCCATGTAAAGACTCTGCAGCAGTTATACCAGCGTGATGGGCTCACTGCGGTCTGAGGAGGAGGAAGGTGCCTTTGCCTTCTCTCCCTGCTCCCAGCCGCCCTCCCCAGTCTCCTGAGCAGGCTCTGGTATTTGTTGGACTATGCCACTTTAACTCACTAATCTAGTAAAAAATCCTGTCCAGCTGCTTTTTTTTTTTTTTTTGCTTTTTTTTCCCCTTCTCCCCTGTGTCTGGGATCAGGAATTAAAATTCACAGAGTGGTCTTCTGGGTGAGTGGATGCTGAGGAAGTGATGGCAGTCCAGGGCTGTAAAGTCGTGTGGAAGGTTGGGGTGTCCTTCCACAGGATACGGTGAAATCATCTGAGAATTTAAAAGGCTGGTCAGTTGTTCCAGGCTACAATTCATATGAACAAACAAGGCTTTGTTTAAAATGCACCTGTTTACTCTGTTGTTCTAACCTACGCGGCTTTGTGTCAAGAAAGATGACTCGAGAATTTGGGTACTGAAGTGATTAACAACATAAAATCCTTTAAATGCTTTTGTTTTTCTTGGCTGAGAAGGACTTCTACTTCGCTGTGGAAAATTTGCAGTGTTTCATGAATGTGTATTTGGCCCAAATCACCTTTCAGGAAAGGCGCACAGCAGAGATTTAAGATTTGTATCCTCCAATGAGTTAAGTTCTTTGCATGTTTTGCTCCTGAAGGGCTGGATGAGGAGTTGTGGGATGAGTCTCTGGGTTTGGGGGACATGCTATGTCCACGCTCAAGTGGGTTTTGGAAGATCTACGTTGTACTGCTTCAGTTGCAGGCTTGGCCTGCTTGCCTCTTTTCATTATTTCTACCCCTGTGGCTCGGAAGGCAAGACTCCCATGGCAGTCGTATTTATTTAGGCTTTGTTTTCCCCTGAAAAGGGGGCTCCAGTGAACTATATATTTTTAAAATCTAGGAGACCTCTGTCTCAAGGGAAGCACAGTGTGCTAACAGCTGACTCCACCAAATAACTTCAGCATTGGAAGCTAGCTTAAGAAGCAAATGTTTGTCTTGAGCTGAAAAGCTCTTCAGGCAGCAGGGCTGTGCTTTTTAATTAAAATAGCTGTTAGCTTGGTCATATGCTCTTAAACACTAGCACAAGGGTTACTTTTTCTGCAGAGCTTTAGGCAGGAATTTTCAAAGAGGGGGAGTTAAGGGTTCTATTCCTATTTAATTAGAGTAATATTTGCTCCCTACCTTGGTTTTCTTTGAAAATCCCAGCCTTAAACTCTGGGCAGACGTGACTTTTCTTTGCTAAGAAGGGAGGATAAACATCAAAAGGCTAATGTTTAACATTTTAATGTAAGATTGTATGCTCTGGTATTTTGTTTTTTAAAACTTTCTTTGCCAAATACCACTTTTCTCAGCTTCTATATCACAAAGTGTCCAGTAGCAAGTCATGCTAACTTACTGTGCAAAAAATACTGCCTTACTGGAATACTTAGAGGCTTGAAACGTAGAGGAACTAACTGACACTAGATGACATGGATCGTGTTGAAGATGCCAGTCTCCTAAACGACAGAATATACATCCTTGCTACTTTCTATAGAGTATTTATTACCTGCCAGAGAGCACTGTCAAGGTTGCACTCTTTTTCTGGTTCTGGTTGGCGTGTGTGTATGTAATGTGCAAAGAGCAATCCTTACCTTTGCATTAACAGAGGGAGGCTGGGTCAGACTCCCGCAAGAAGTGCAGTCGTCTTTCTCAGTGGTGTAGCAATGGTAGACTTTCTGGTGCCTTTCCAAACTTTATTAAAAAGCATAGTGGCCTCTTTGGTACTGGCTGAGATCCGTCTACACCGAACTTGACAAGTTGGCTGGTGATTTGCTGTCACTACTGTAGTATCTCCAAGAGACAGCTCTCTGAAAGAGGCCAAGAGGGATTATGATTCTTTTTCTTCCTTCATGTTTGAACTGGCAGATACAAAAGGGAGCAGGGAGCACGTGGCAGCCTCCAGAGCTGGCAGCTCCAAGTTTGAGCGTACAAATGAATTGAAGCATTGGACATAAACAAACTTGGTCCTGGACGTTATTTGTTTCTCTTGTAGTGCTTGATTCCAGTGTTGTGCAGAGCAGAATGATTTCAGAGGCATTAAAAATTACACCGTTTGTCAGTACCGTATCCAGTATGGATTCTGGAACACCTACCATACAACCTCCCATTTGTTTTGTGCTGCTTTCCATTTCCCAACAGCAAGCCTTGGTTAGGAGGTAGCTGTAATAAAACACCTGAGGTGTTAACAGCTGAACTGATCTGATGACAGAATGACAGCATCCGATTTAGAGACCACGCCGCTGCCTCTTCCCTCGCACCTTTGGTGACTTTCCAGGCTGGGAAATACTCTTTGCGATCAGATGTGCCAAATAATCTCTTGTGGAGCTGTCTTTAAGTTTTCAGTACATCTTGCATGTGTTTGGCACTAAACCAAAATAGGCTAGACCACTCTAGTGAGGCTGGGTTGGTGGATGTGCGCTGCGAGACCAGGCTAATAGATAGCAGTTGTTTTATCTGCAGCTGACTTGTTTCTGGCAGTTTCGGTCCCTTCCCTTGCGCTCCGAATGAAGTGATTTGTCTTTGGATAATTACTAAAGATGCGTTGCTGAGATAGCTTGAGACTACGAAGCTTTTATTGTAAGGTTTGGCTCCAACTGCTACATTTTTGCCTTGCAGATCTTTTCACTTGTTAGGTACTTTCCAAGAAGAGGTAAAGAGAAGGGCGAAATGGAGAGTAGCTTGGTGATGTGTATTTCCTTTTGGTTACCCTGCTGCTATGCCCAGTTATTTCATCTGCTACTGCCATAGTAAACCAGTCTCACTAGTGCATCTGTAGTAAATTTTAATGAACTTTGTTCTGTTCATTAGTATTACCGCCTCTGAAGAGCTCTGTCAGGACTGCCCTCTCTACCCAGTAGTCTGAGGGGAGTGATTTAGGCCAGTATTTAATGGATCAGGGCGTGCGTAAGTCTCTTAAAGCCCAGAGTTTTGTATTTGGGGGTTGTAAAATCCCTTGTAAAAGCCCATTAGTTCCACTACATGCTTCCCAGCGTGGTTATGAAATTAAACTCTTTTCTCTACCATATTAGCCTAAAATAAACACAGATGTTTACTCTCCTTGCTACAATTGTAGATTCATCCTCAGTTGTTCAAATTGTATATTAAGCTCTTAAATGTTATGATATATTGGGTGGCATTTGACATTGCCCACAATACAGTAGATCTATTAAAAACAAAACCAAAACCCAACACCTGAGGTTTGGGAATGGCTGCTGCTGCTTTGCTGCCTTGTAGTTCTCTATGTCAAATGGGAGAAAGATGCTCTGAAATCCTGGGGAAAGAGCACATTTTTGAGAGCTGTGATGCCTCTCACTCCCTTAGAAAACTCCTGCAAGGGAAGAAATACTTGGCTTCAGTCTTTTTTTTGAGGGGAAACCATTGTAATACTTAAGCAGGGAACACCTGTACTAAACACGCGTGCAACTGGGGGCACTTTTTGCAAATGTAAACAGTGTGGTCCTTTGAATTCTGTGTGTGCCTGAAGCCATCCTTGGAGCTGAAAGCAGCAGTCATATTCATCAGATTGCCTGCAGGGAGCCATGGAGATGGCTTTGTCAAAGGATGTGGAGTTTGGATGTGATCTGGACATCTCACTGAGATCCCTTTCTCTCAGTGTTACCTGTTTATTGCTCTGGACCTTCTTGTCTGTATAAAGGTGCTGCATCTTTCAGAGAAGTTTGAAGTTCTTTGCCTTGAGAAACCTTGTGTTGGTAAAGCAAATTATATAAATAATAAAATATTTTCTTTTGTATACTTTGCCACACGCTGTATCTTCCCTGCAATAACTGCTGTACTGTACTTTTTACCATCTGTCCCTTTGTGGGCAACAACTGCTTTGTAACTCTCTTATGAAATTCTTTTCCCCATCGGTCTGTCGGACTCTGAACTCTACCCCTTTTCAATGTCTGTATTCGGAGGTGGTGGCTTCAATACTGCAAAATGTATTCTGGACTGAGGCTATGCCATTGCTATTACACAACAACTGTTTGCATTAGTTATTCTTCCTTGTAGGCAAATGTCTTGTCAGCAATGTTTGTCTTGTTGATTAAAGCTGTGATTGAGCAGAGGTCTCCACTGAAGTCTTCCAGGGGAGCTGAAGTCTTTACTCAAGGAGTGCCCAACCAAAACCTTCTCCAACAAGTCTGTTTGCCTTTTCTATTTTATTTGGCATTTGTGCATCAGGCCTTGTCTGCTGCTGCACTGCTCAGCAACCTCGCTTGGTTGAGCCTGTCTGAAATTTCCTGGCTTCCTCTTGGATGATATAAGTATTGTTTTGTTAAAGATACCACTGCCTACTGTTCATCTCCTTCCAGACCATTAATTAAATGCTACACTACCTGTATGTATTCATTAATTGTAACTTAGTTTTTTCAAGGACTATGGCTAATTGTGTGGGCTAAAGATTAATTGAATGGTTTTACAAATACACAACTCAAAAACATGGGAGCTAAAGTATTTTTCGTAGACACCATATTACTAAAAGGCCTGATAGCTCCATGCTGGTTTTCCTTTACTTTTCCACTTGCTGACAAGACTCACACAGCAAGTTGAGGAAACTGAGCTTTGACCCGACACATGCTTTGGGTTACGCAGTCAATGCAGGTGTTTTCCTTGTGTTACAAGGAGGAACTGGACAGAGAAATGTCCTTCCCTAGCCAGATGTGGTCTGCTAGCTGGCATTCTCCGTATACACACAGGTGGTTAGAGAAGGGAAGAAACCGCGTGGTCCCCTGCAGTGTGGTACCGCTAACCTTCGGCCACAATTAGATTCAGTCATTTATACAAATACTGTTTCTTATCTCTTGGCCTGTTCTTGAGTCTTGATAAGATGCTGTTCACCTTCTCACTTAGTAGTCCTTTGAAACTTGGAGAAAAAATGTAAACAGTTCTAATGAGCCATGCTTTCTTTTGCTACACTCGATTGTGTTTAAAAACCATACAATAATCTTTGAAATACTTTGTGAATTAAATTACTCTTTCAGAGGACTTCTGTCTAAATCTGGCTTACAGCTTCCCAGATAGCCCTTTCAAGAGAGCTAGTGAGCTCTTCCCTATGTACTGGAGCACTAGTCTGAGATAAGTGACAAACTTCTGGTGAGGTACTGAGAGGATGGGGGCGTAAGAACTTCTTGAAACCTGATGTGTCTCTTCCAGTGCGTCTCTTAGGACCTTGAGGACCGGTTTGTGATTTTTCACTGAATTATCTTTCCCTTCCGGTGTCACTAAACGTTTATGATACTCTGACTTCCAGTTCAGTCTGAGTCCAGTACTGTGGTGATCACGATTTTCAGAGAAATGGATGTTGCTATCTACTCCCAGCTCAGTTATCAAGAAACTGATATTTTTCAAGTTATTTGCATCCTTGGTCCTCCTACTAAATGTTTTTAGTGCTTAAATTGCATGTGAGATCTCCTCTCTGTAGCTTTGGCCTCTGGTACTCCAGCTGTGCATCAGCAGTCTCTCCTGCTGGAGAGCTGTTAAAAGGCCAAGAAAACCTTCTCGTTTTTGGAAAGTCTGCTGTGTCAAAGACAGAGACCTCTGCACTGACTGAAGGTCCTGCATTCAGCTGTAGGATCAGTCCAGTTTTCTGTCTTGGAATTGGGATTTACACAAAGACTGTGTGGTTTGGTGGGATCAGCTTTTGGAGGCATCTGTTGCTGCTTCCCAGGGTGACTGGTTTGCTTTCTTACTAGTGCAAGCTAATGTTCTACTCTTTCAGTGTAGGACACTGCATAAAATGAGTGCAATCTGCCTTACCTTTGGAAATCAGACATTATTATTTATTTATTCATTTATTTAGCATAGAGAGCTCTAAGACTGGCTGTTTCTTATCAATGAAATCTGGTACAGTTACTTGAGGGGCCTTGAACCATCCTGTGTCTGCCTAAAGAGAAGCTCCCGGAGTTCCTGTCTGGTTCCTGCTGGTCTGAAAATGGGAGCAATCAAAGGAGCGAACGTGTCTGTCTTATTCCATATGTCTCTTCTGAGGGGAAATAAGCAGGAAGTAACTTAGTTTCATAGTGGGCAAAAAGGGCTAAGAGTTGAAGGCAGTTCCGTTTTTCTACTTCTAGTTTTCAATTTTGAAATACCACATGGACTAGCTGTTTACTTTGTACAAGGTCACTTAGAACCTGACTAGGCATTTTGCTGATTTCCCAGGCTCTGCAAATATCAAGGTCAGGTTAGGCTTTTATTAGCTTCTTGGAATAATTTGTGTTTCCTTTCTTGTTGTTTTTTTATATGTATGTTCCTACATTTCCATTAAAATATTGTACAGTTAGTGTCTTTGCGCTTGCCTATACTTACTATGTTTCTTTTAGAAATGTAATTGAAACTACCATGAGCACTAGAAAAGAAATGCCTACAGAAACTTCCAGCTAAATGAATTAATGTTTAGCTTCAGTGGTTGTGGCATTCAGAAGCACTAGGGTTGTGAATATGTTTATTACACTGTACAATTCATAACAGAGTTTGCCCTTGAAAGTTGAATTAAAATTCTGTGAATGAAAGACTTGTTTCTTCCTAAAACTCTTTAAGAAGCAGAAAACAGGCTTACCAAGTACGTGGCTACAAATAAATGTACTTGGTCCAGTACAATTGAGTCAAAGCAGCATCCCGTAGGTGAACTGTTTCAGAGATCTTTTGTCTCATTTGATTTAAATCTTCCTCACTAACAAAAAGAAGTCTCGTGCAGAATATTCTTTAAGAAGTTTTAGAATTAAATCCTGGTTTATGTCAGACACTGAAAGAGGCTTCTGCTGTGAAAAAGTCATTCAGGTAGCTCCCAGGACAGGCACTACATCAGAGACGTAGGTCACTAACACCACAAGCATCGAATCTTTTCTTTGCAGCACCTGCTCCAAATATTAATCTATTTCTGATTTGCGCAACGAGCTGAAGTCTCTACTGAGGGTAAACCAGCCCCTTTGGGAGAATGAGGGGTTGTGGCCATCCTGCAGTCCCACTAAGAATTAAGTGATGATGCTCCTTTGAGGGAGGGCAGTTGTGAAAGCTGTTTACAAATATCTGTACTGGTTTCGGGGGGGAGTGGGGGTGGGGAGTGAAACAGAACAAACCACAAAACAAAACAGCAACAACAAAAACAAAACCCCCCTTCCAAAAAACCTGTGTTGAAGAATTAAAATATTGACCATGAATCCCACGTTGTTGACACCTAAAGATTAAAAAACAACATGTAAGCAACCATAGAGTGTCTTAAAAAAAAAAAAAAACCCCAACAAAAAAAAAACAAAAACAAAAAAACAACAAGACAAACCCAAACCCCACCAACCCACCCCACCTAAAAAACCCTTTATTTCTCTCTGTTGAAGACTTTGGGCTCCAGAATGCATTTCCAAGCTACTCAAGCCCCACTTTAACAATAAGGGCTCAAGCATTTCCAGTGAACTTGAAATTGCTTTGCTTTCTTGCCAGTTCACTAGATCCAGTTAAGAAATGTCAGCGCCTTGGACTTTAGTCTGGGATTGTAGTATTTTGAAACATAGTTCAAAAACTCTTTCAAAAACTTTTACACCTATATTGCCTGCTGGTGATGAGACTGAGTACTTTTGAATGTGGTTAGATTAATATGCTCTGCTTGCCTTATGTTGCTTTTGATTCATGTATTTTTGCCCAGAAGTTATTTGAGTCTGGATTTCAATTATAACTTCAATAAAGAACAAGTTTTTTTCATTAAAATACTCAATAGTAAAATGCAATAGTTAATTGCTCATTTACGCCCCTCATCTACTGAGTTGAATTTCCTTTGTTTTTAAAACAAACTGCATTAAGATGGAGCTGTGTTTGATTCGTATTCATAATTAAACACAAATATGATGCTGATCTGGCAGCTGCAAAAGGAGCATTAGAAATCTGAGAAGCTAAGTGAAGATCAAATTTAAGGAGCTCAGACAAGATATCTTCTGGAAATACAGTTGAATTGCTTGAAGAACTTTAAACTTTGCTTTATTCTTCTAGGGAGACATTGATGTATCTTTTAAAAGTTTGGTTTAGTTTAGGGCTGCAGAAATATGGAATAGCCTGAGACCCAGGGTTATTGCAAGCACATCAGTGATGTCATTTGGCACTGTCCTTTCTAAAAGTGGAGAATTAAGGGCTAGGAAAAAAACAATATTAGAAAAAAAAATAATCCTGAAGTGTTGATATTACTGGTGACACTTGAAATGGGAAGTTAAAAACAAACCCAAAGAGTTTATATGAGGGAGTAGTTTGCCCATCTTTGCTTAAAAAAGCAGCTCAACAAAACAACAAACCACAAGTGTGTGCACACACACGCGCGCACACACACACACACACCCCAATCCACCAAAAAACTCCCCACAAAATGTATTTCAGGGGTGCTATTCAGCCAGTTGCAAGGCAAGTGATTCTGAGAGAGGCATAACAGTCTGGAGTGGTGTGGCAGCTTCAGCGCTGAAAGCTGTTCACGCTTTAGTGATACTGAGTTTAAATTGGCTGCAGTCAAAAGGAGGATGTAAATGCTGCGAGAACACTTCTGCAAAACGATTACGCTACGGATGAGTGTTTGTCAGAGAGTGTGTTCTTTGATCTGGGTTGGGCCCCCTCCAAGAAAAGAAGGAAAATCACGTTTATAATAAGTAAATAAGGTCTTGATTATTTTTTTTTTTAAAGGAAGTCAATTGTGTTGAGTTGTGAGATACGCACAACTACTAGGAACCAGTCTGAGATAACTGACTGTTTTCAGTTTGGTTACTGATAAGCTAATATTGAAAGCTAATGAAGAAACGACTTCTATTAAGACAAATGCATGGTTTTGTTTTTTCATGATGTAGAGAG
The DNA here is from genome assembly GCF_000708025.1 of Charadrius vociferus. Taxonomy (NCBI): domain Eukaryota; kingdom Metazoa; phylum Chordata; class Aves; order Charadriiformes; family Charadriidae; genus Charadrius; species Charadrius vociferus. Next base: position 2,211,100 of record NW_009650188.1, read on the forward strand.
CTATGTTTTGCAGATAACAGTATGAAGTGTTAGATTTCCCCCCAACTGTTTTACTAAGTAAACTGGGAAGCGAGGATTAATTCTGACAACTCTTGTGATTATTATTGCTGCTACAATTCTATTATGTTTTTTCAAGTGATAAAATCCTTGTTTTGAAGTAGTCCTGCTGGAGGAAGGAGTACATGCACAGAACAAAGCCAGTTGTGCAACTTTTTCTTTTTTTTTAATAATTTTATTTCTTTGCTACTAAGGGAAAAAATCCGTTGCTTTCAGGACCAAAGGCTAAGATTTATTTAAGTACTTTGAAAACACAAGGAATCATGATTTGAGTATAGTAGATGAAGGTGGTTAAGACAGAACATTTTTACATTCCTGCCAACAGTAAATGTTTCAGTTCTGTGTGTTGGAGGAGGACGTGTGTATGCACTTGCATCATAATTTGTGAGCCGTTAATAAACAAGGTGACTGTTAAGCAACCTCTAATAAGTATTTTTAAATTGCCAAACCTGAATAAACTGGAGCCTAGGCAAATTGGCAGGGAAGATCTGTGGCCTGCTCTTGAATTTCTTATTCTTGGAGTATGGGGGGAATTCCAGGCAAATGTAAGTGTGCAGCTGGTACAGTAGCTGGAGATTACAAATGGGAGGATTTTGGTAGTAGCAACGCAGTATACTTAAGAGTCTTGACTCAAATAATGGAAAACTGCTTCAAGCTAGTGAGGGAGGTGATGTTGTCATCTGGAGAGGGGGGAAAAAGGTCACATCAAACAAATCTAATCTTATTCTCTGATAAAGGGCGGTCTTTTGGTGCTACTTATATCATATCAATGTTTTAGGAAGGGTGGTAAAAGCAACTTATAAGGAAGTGTTAAAAAAAAAAAAAGAAAAAAAAAGGCAAGCTTTCAGTGCTAGAGAATTCTTCATGTAACAGAAAGAGGAGAAATAGCTTATCAAAAAGGAGATTGTGGACTGTGACCAGTACTCTGTGGCAGCACGTGTGCCCATGTGCCAGCCTGGGAAGAAATTAGCTGGTGCTTAGCTTAGCCACTAGGTTTTATCTGTTAAAGAAACTCAAAATAAGAATGAATGACTTGAAACTTAAGCTAAACAATTTCAGGTTAAAAGTAGACCATGCACCTTTAATTGGGAAGATAAGTGGCGAGACAAAATATTGATGGAAGTGGTAGGTTCTCCAGATCTTGATGTCAAAGCAAGATGGACTTGGATAAAGAAATACTTTAGTAAATATAAATTGCAGAGCTTCCTGTAGATGTGACTGTAGAATTCAGTATCCTGGGAAAATTATTTCATACTTAGAGGTCCAGTGGTCCTTTTCCTTAAAACTTCCTGAAACAGTATGATTTTTTTTCCTCCAATATCACCAGTCATTAAAGCGTTTTATTAGAGTATTTATTTTGTCTCTAAAAAAACCCCAACCGCACCAAAAAACAACCAAGAAAACACCAACTGTTTGTGGTTGTCTGTGGAAATACCTGGGGGAAGGAAAATGAGTATTTTAGGTAGAAGAGTCTTAAGAACTGTATTCTTCCTCATTAGGTAATATCCATTGCGTAATTATATAGGAAAGAATTAAGTTCTCCAGACAAGAGTTACTTTGCTGCTGGCCTGTTGACACTGGTATGGCCATCTTCCATCTTCTTAGTCCCTCTGGCTGCTGTGCAGGCAGGCCTTTCTTCTTTCTGCTTCTCGCACCCTCGCAGATGTCTTGTCACATACTGCAGGCTGCCTGCTGGCTTTCATACCGTGCCTTTTTAAAGTTATTTGCAGTTCAGCTCCTGCTTTGGGGTCATTTAGGGATGCTAGTTGTCTTTGCCTAATTTGATAACGGTGGTGTTGGTGGTGTTGGAAGTTCTCGGTGCATGATGTCCTAGAAATAAGTGGCAATCAAGTTGGACTACAACGTTTCCTTAGGTTATCTTGTCTGTGCAAGAATCTTCTTGTGTTTTGAGCGTCTAAACTTTTATTAAACTTGTTCCGTTCTGTGCATTAGGCCAATTTTGCACTGAAGACGTTGATGAGTGTCAGCTCCAGCCCAACGCTTGTCAGAATGGAGGTACCTGCACCAACCACAACGGAGGCTATGCCTGTGTCTGTGTCAATGGTTGGAGTGGGGACGACTGCAGCAAGAACATTGATGATTGCTTCACTGCCTCCTGTGCTAATGGATCTACTTGCATTGATCGAGTGGCTTCTTTTTCATGCATTTGCCCAGAAGGAAAGGCAGGTAAGGACAGAAAACTTGCATAGGTCTAACACTTAACGAAAGATACTTCCTGAAATTTATACGTTTGCTTAAAGTGGTGTGTTTATTTTACACACTTTGTGACCAAAGCAGGAAGAACAAAAGGAAACATGTGCTGTCCACGAGCAAAGACCTTTTAAACCTCTGTAGTTTGGAACAAAGAAGTATTTGTATTAGGCTGGAAGACAAACTTACTACAGTTCAGATTGCAGGGAAAACTGGTCTTTTTCTAGCGCTTAGCAGGACCTGTATTTGCCTGAGAAGTGCATGAGGGTGACTTGCTCTGTGGCACTTACGGTAATTGTACTTCAAAGTCTAGAAGGCAAATTTAGATATTTTTGCGTGAGTGAGGATGTCTTTACTGGCATAGTGGAAAATTTGCTGTTGTAGGGTAGGTAAAAACATGAAGGTCTCCTAACTACTACCCGGAAATACAAGTGATCAGCATGTCTGAAATAAGAAAGTGAGCTTCGTGTGCACCTGTGTTTTGAGCTGTCAGGAAAATCATCATGCTGGTTAGGGAGAGAGCTAGTTAACTGCTCCAAGGAGGAGATTTTGTTAATGATAAGCCCTTATACCACTCCAGAAGTCCTGGAGACATCTCTGAATTCACAGGATCTATATTTACATGTAATGTTTTATAAGCATGTGGTAGGCTACCACAGGGTTTTATTTCATGTGTTGAAACCTATTAGAAATTGTTCAAGCTTTTGGCTGTGGAAGTCTCTATTTGAAATATCGGGATTGAGAACTTGATTGTGTAACATACAGTCTGACTGCTATATCTCACTTTTTTGAATGAACTCTTGTACGCTTCCCTAGGTCTTCTGTGCCACTTGGATGATGCATGCGTTAGCAATCCGTGCCAGAAGGGTGCTCTGTGTGATACCAATCCTGTGAATGGGCACTACATCTGCACCTGCCCTCAAGGCCATAAGGGAGCAGACTGCACTGAGGATGTGGATGAATGTGCAATGGGTGAGTTTCTATTTGCGAGTACGTGAACAGGGAGTTGGGTCATTTGCAAGGGGGGCAAGAATACACATTTTACCCTAGCTTCTCAACATAAGTACGACTCCTTTCCTGCTCTCCCCCTTCTGTTTCATTGTCTTTAGATGAGTTTTAAATCATGTGTGAGACTGGGGTCAAAGGGCTGAGTCAGAATAGCTGTCCGTGTTTGAACTGTCTGCCTTTGCAATATGAAAAGCAGCGAGATGCTTAACCATTCTTCATTGTGCAGGCAGGCTTCAGCATTGTGCGAGGACGTGATAATTAAGCTGACCCTTAGAACTGTAGAGTACAATGACAGTACTGCAGTTTGTGTGGGAGTTGTAGCAGCTCCTGCCTTGGTAGAAATACATCAAGGCTGTTTGACAGCCAGAGTATGGCTGGATCTTTTGAGTGCCTTCTGAGACTCGTGACCACGTGGGCTTTTAAAGCGGTAGTTCTCTGATATCATGCTGTTGTGTTGGTTTGGGGGTTAGCTGGACTCTCACGGACTTGGTTATAGTTTTGTGAGTGCTAGTTCATGCTTCTAGAGTGTCATGCATGAAGGTAATACCTAACCAGCACTTGTGGAAGTATTGGAAAAAAGACTTCAGTCTGCCTTCGACAAGGGTGCCATTCCTTTTTGAAAACACAAGAAAGACTAGTTTGGTTGTTTTGTGGCTGACAAGATGCTGCCACAGCCTCAGGAGTGAAGTAAATGTAAAAGAAGATCTAAAGATAAGACCTTGAAAGCATCAGTAATTCTCTTAATTCCTACCACTTCATACTCTCTTCTTAAGAGCTGTCATTAGTAATATGGACCAGAGTTGCTCCTTTGGTCCGTTAGTAATTACAGCAATCTTTCTTTTTGGCTCTATAGAGGCAAGTAACTGCCACGTGTTTTCTTCAATCATAGTAGCCTTTCCTCAGAAGGATGAACAGTCTTTCCCCAGTGTTACTTGCTAGAAAGGAATGACCACTGGAAAAGACCATGATTAATCAAGAATGCTGTGGCTTTCCTACTCCAAGGACAGGTTTTGACACACACACGTGTATATTTCTCTTGCAGCAAACAGCAATCCATGTGAACATGCTGGGAAATGCGTAAACACAGAAGGCTCTTTCCATTGTGAGTGTTTGAAGGGCTACACAGGACCACGCTGTGAAATGGACATCAATGAATGCCATTCAAATCCTTGCCAAAACGATGCCACCTGCCTGGATAAAATCGGAGGATTCACGTGTCTCTGCATGCCAGGTGAGGGGAGTTTCTGACAAAGGTGGTGTTTCCAGCAAAGGAAAAATTCAGAAGGCAAAGCGCAGGGAGGGTTGCCAGCTCTGCTGAGGTGGAACACAAAATTGCAAAGGGGTGAGGCTAAATGAAATGGTGAGAGAGAACTTGCTGTGGTGGCACCAGCCAGGAGGACTTGGCATTTGATGGGGGGAGGGAGAGAGCAATTAGGGGACTGAGAAGGAAACCAATCTCTACATCGGCAAAGGAAGTTAGCAGTCTGAGCTGGAGTGTATGTTAACATATTTGTTACTTTACCTGGTAAAGTGCACGTGCAGAAACTTATGTTTGTGAAAGCAAAGCAGGTGCAAACTGTAAAAGAGTGACTGAATTTTGAGATATGTATATGGCGATTTGGGGTTATAGTGTTTGGGTTTTTTCTCTGCTTAAAATACCCAAAATGATGTAAGCTCCCGTTGACCTGAGGAAATAACTGTAAAAAAAGTTACTTGATTGACATTGTGCTTGTGAGACTTATGTGTCCAGCATACCAACGACGTACGTAGTCTGCTATTTTGCTTTCTGATTTAAAGTGGTTAAAAAGAAAAGTGTGCAAGTTGCCAGTTGCGCAGTTTTATAAAGTATAATGAAGGAATTGTGACCCCTGCAGGTCATCAGTTTATACCATGAAGATTAGAATGAGTTTTTATTAATATCTAATCTGTTTTGAGAGATGGAACTCTAGTCCCAAGTATTTTACCCTTCTTCAAGTTTTTCTTTTACTCTGTCATTAGCTAAAAAGCCTTGAGCTAAAATTATCTGCTGTGTTTGTTTCTTTATCCTTTACCTTATATTGGTGCACACCTAAATATATTGATATTTTCCAAAGTGTTAAAACATAACCCCTTCTTATCAAGTGGAAGAAAACATTAGATGTGAATTCCGCACAAACTTCTCCTGATACGGCTGATTAAGTGAGCATGTTCAGCAATGGGGAAAAAGACACGTTCAGCATCCCTTTGTATAGTCTTACCTTGTAGGTTCTGTACAAAATGCAAACTTGCAATGAAACTAGGCTTAGAGTTTCAGCACTGGTATAAGAGGCAGTTACCCTTTCAAGGGCACTTTCTAAGGCCTTTGGTCACCATTTATTTATTTATTTTTTAAACAGGTTTTAAAGGTGTTCACTGTGAAGAAGATATTGATGAGTGTCTAAGTAATCCCTGTGTGAACAATGGAGAGTGTCTCGATAAAGTCAACCGCTTCCTCTGTGTCTGTCCTCCTGGTAAGTGCTTATTTCTGGAAGCTTTTCCTGCTTCACCTTACCAAGAACTGCATAGATAACCTAGTGACAGATTGTGGTTGGTATGTTTCCTGTGAGTTTCTGTCGTCTTAGTGTGGCATCTGTTTGGGTGAGTGAGTTGCAATAGCTGGTAAGTGAGAATAGCCGTGTATTGGTTGCAGTAGGATTGTGCCTGTAACTGAATGTAAGTGTTGAGAAACATGAAGGGTAGTTGGCAGCATGAACTTCTGTTATTGTGTATATCGTAGCGAGATATAGAGTAATTCCAAATACGTTTTAAAAATCAGAGCCTCTGCATGCTTTTTGTCTCTTTCTTAGGTTTTTAGGCAGAAGCCATTTTTGCATCAATATAGATTGTTGCTTGCATGAGGAGGGAGGTGGGTTTGGTCTCCACATTAGAAAAGAAGGATAAATGCTGAGCTGAGGGATCTGTGTTAGCTATAGGGTAAACATCACTTGTTTTCCTGATGGCTTACAAAAATTTGCATTCAGAATATACTTGACAAAAGCCTGCTCTGCATCCCTTCTTATTGACTAATGATGTTCTGGCTCCTCCTTTGGTTCCTTCCTCCAAGAAACATTCCTGGAGTTTTTTATTTTTTTCTTGAATTGTCTGAGGATCTGCATCATCTGACATAATCTGTTGATAGTTCGTTAACTATTTCAAGAAGTATATTGAAAGATACAGTGCTGTATTGCACCACATTCCACACTGCTGTAGTAATTCTAGTCTGAAGGCTCTAGTGATGTATGCATTACTGTTTCATTTTAAGTTACTTGCTTTGATTACTTAAAAGTTTTTATTGGTGGCCTCTCAGTTTTATAGACAGGCACACTGTCCAGTGGTGGACACCACTGCTCCCCCTGCTTTATTTCTGTCTGACTTGGCCATCTCAGTTTTCAAGCTGAGGCTCCTTTGACCTGGAGGATAGAAACTATGTTTTGACTGGTGGTTTGGAGGAGGAACCAATCCACCCAGGGTGTGGTGCGTGTGCTTAATGATGCAATTGAGTTTAGATTTACTGAACTTATATTTGGGTGGTTTTCACGATTTGCTAATAAATATTCCTGACAGTGCAGCTGTTTAGATTAACTACTTCAAATTACTTCTGGATTTTCATCTTTTTTCTGCCTTTCAGGATTCAGTGGTGCCGTGTGTCAGATTGATATAGATGACTGCTCCAGCACACCGTGTCTCAATGGAGCCAAATGTATTGACCATCCCAATGGCTATGAGTGCCAGTGCGCCACAGGTTAGTCTTGTGTTCAGAGCCCCTGGACTGGAGATCACATGTAACCTAAATACATAAATGGGTGGTCAAAGAAGTGTCAGCATTCTTTCTTTCTTTCTCTGAAATACTGCTTGTTTGTTGCGAAGCTTTGTCTACTCCTTTGCAGCAGAGAGTAGCATTTAAGTACAGAAAGCACTTCAGTTGTGACAGCAGTAAGTTCCGGCCTCCCTCTTTCAGCCCCATCTCTTGCTTCCCAGAAGGTGACAGCTTCTTCTGTATTGATTATGGAATCCACGAGTGGAAAAACAGCAGTGTAAAGCCTTTTATCATGTGCCTTACCTTTCTTTCTTCCAAGTCAGATTATATAGCATACGGTTGAAGAACCAGAGGTGGAAAGAGCAGTACTACTGTGTATTCTGATTTCTGTTGCGTCAGGTTATTTTATGTCAGAAGTGGAAGATTGCAATGCAGTAAAAAATTTTGCCCGCTGGAAGAAATACCAGAGAGTAGCTGCCTGCCAGAATGTAGTTAAAACGATTTGTCAAGCATCATACCGAAATTTTGACAGAGCTGTGGATGGAACTGAGGTGGTTTTTTTGAATGCACTGAATTCCTTTACTGGTTGGTTAATTACACACCTAGGAGCATCAGGTTTAATTATGGTATTTTCTTATCTTCAGCCCTCTAGGTGTGATGTAGGTAAATTTTATTTTAATTTTTATATCTGGTCAAATAAGAGGGTATGGGCAGTTCAGAGCCTCAGTAAGGAATGACTTTTGGTTGCTTTCAGTTAGTGGTGCCTGATGCATCGCTCATGATCCAGATTCAGACATGGAACGCACTGGCTTTAGCTCTTCCATTAGGGAGGAGGCTGAACAATTCCCAGAGCCACCTTTGTCCCAGAAATGTGCTGTTAGGTGTTGGATAGACTTATGTGCAATTTTTCTCATTTTGAATTATTCCAGTAATCAAATTGTTAAGGCAAATTCCACTTTACTAATTTATTCTGCACTGTACAGAATATAGTAGAGATTAGGCTAAAAATTCCTTCCCAATCTTTTCACACACCTTCTCTGCCTTCCCCAAAGTGCATGAAGAAACAATGAATTTGTTGGAAGTAGGGGAATGCAGTAGTTCTAATCAGAAGAGGAATAATTTTTGTTGTCACAATTCTCCTTTTGATTGCTGCATGTGGCAGAATAAGCTGACACTTGCAAAAAGAAGAAAAAGCTCAAATCTTCACCAAACTTGGACACTGTCTTAGAAAGACTGTCTTAGAAAGTCTGTCTCAAGCTGATGCGTGGTCTGGTTGCTTTCATTCACCAGGAGTGCAGAGCTTATCCGAACTAGGAGGGTTTTGGGTCATGTAGCGGAGGACAATGTGGAGAGGTGCGCCTTGAAAAGCGTGTTCTGAATTTGGGCACTAAACCACCTCAGTACAGAAATCCTAGGTCTCCCACATGAGGAAGGAAGACTACTGCTTGCATGAAGGCACATGATGTGTGGAGCATTTTCAAGGAACGGGCTGAAAGCAACCAAATGTATGTTACTGAAGCAGCAGCTCTTAGTAAAATCCTTGGTTAGTACTTTGGCTGAAAATGGCAGAGGGACTCTGTACTAGGGCTTTTTTCCGTCATGTCTGAGGGATTCTTATATTCTATATTCAAGTGGGGTTTTTTTAGTCTATAACTCTTGTCTTCAAAAAGGGAAATCGTATCTCAGTGAGGTATGTTCAGTTGGGAGATTGAGAAATATATCTGGTCTTTAAGTGGTTCAGTTGAGCTACAATAGGAGGCGTGGTAGTAATTTTTTGAGCAAATGTATGCTAAGTATCGTATTTAATATTGACAGCCTTCTATAAGACTGAAATGTGGAATTCATCATTGGGACAGAACAGTTACTGGAAAATAATGTTTGAGTATGTTCTTGCTCTGTTAATCTCATTATGAATGATAGGTGTTCCCTGAATGGTAATCACCAGCTGCCAAAGTGATTGAAAAACTGCAAAATGTTTGGCCAAATGCTGTACAGATAGCTCTATTTACTGCTTGCTTTTTGTCTTTTCTTTCCCTTCTGGCATTATTCCACTTCTCCTTCCCAGCGGTAGATCATGGCTTTTCTTTTCTTGAGTTGTCTTAGGTCTTTCCTCTTTTCTTTGCCTTTCTCCTCTTCTTTTTTTTTTTTTACCTTCCCACTGTTCGCCCTCTTATCGGTTTGTTTTTCTTCCTTCCCTAACATCTTTTTATATCCATCTCTCTAACTAGCTTCCCTTCCCTCTCCCCACCTACTTCCACACCCATTCATCCATGCATACGTTCGCAGAACTTGGAAATGTTAGCCGTCACCTGGTATGTTTGACCAGAGAAATAACCACAAACCTGTATGAAAAATGGGGAGCCTGTTATCCACTTATAACACTCAGGTGAGAATTGCTCTTCAGCTGTTGAAATTCCCTGCAGCTTGGTTTATATCCATCTCCAGTTGGTGTCTGAAATTTGAAGTTCTGCCTTCCTGATCTCCAGCTGCTGGAAGGCAGCGTGAGCTGTTGCTCCAAAACGTCATCTCTGAAATCCAGTTATTTAAAATTGTCCCTGTTTGATACAGTTCTGTTCCATCGTGGAAAACAGGGCTCTTGAGGGAGTCTTTTGCTGCTCTGAGCTTCCTGAACCATTGTTTTAGCCCTTCTGGTGAATAGATTCTGCCCTCCTCTGTTGCTCAGGATGTTTCCCAGCTGAAGCAGAATGAAACAGGCCAAATTGCTGCTTGTTTCATTGCTCCTAACTGAAGAGGTTGCATGCCGTCTTTCTTAAATTTGCAGTTGGTGTTTGACTGGAGTTACCGAAAGGTTTCCCCAAAAATGCAGAAGCTTTGACATGAGCCAAGGGAGTTCCCTTGGGAAGGTTTCTGCAGCATCTTCGCAGTAATTTCTCATACTAAAAAAGTCAACCCCTTGGTATTGTGTAGAGGAAATAATGACAGAAGAGTGCCTTCAGATAGTTTATACTGATGGGAGTAAATATTTCTCATGGAGATTTACATGTTTCCTCTCACTGCTACTGTTCTGAATAAACTGAAGGTAACCACTTCCAATGCCAGGATTCTCCATGCAAGATATTGTTCTGTAATGCTGTGAGCAGCCGAAGAGGGTTGTTTTCCAGGGCTGGAAAACGGGCAGCAGTTGAGATGTCCAGTTACCTTTTGTGCTGTCTGCCACTTTGTTGATTCTTAGTATGACTCTGCCTATGTTTGGATTATATTCACTGCAGCATCGTACTACCAGTTAACTTCTTAATTACTCCTGTTCATCATTTTTCCTTAGGTTTTACTGGCCTTCTGTGCGAGGAGAACATCAACAACTGTGATCCTGATCCTTGCCACCATGGGGAATGTCAAGATGGAATTGATTCATACACATGTATATGCAATCCTGGCTACATGGGTGCCATATGCAGTGAGCAGATAGACGAATGCCACAGCAATCCTTGCCTCCATCAAGGGCGCTGCATTGATTTGGTGAATGGCTACCAGTGCAACTGTTTGCTTGGCACTTCAGGTACATAAGGCACAGGTGGAAGGATTGGATTCTAACACAATTCAAGCACTTAATTATTTCTTATGTGTGCTCTGGTGTGTGCTAAATTTGCATACAGAGATAAGCTTATGGTATGAGAGTATCATTTTCACATTACTTTTCCGTGCTGAATTTTCCTGTGTTTGTGTGGTTTGCCCAACCCTCACTGGTACTTCAGCTGGTCGTGGAATAATTTACCTCCTCTTTACTTCCGAAATTCAAGCATGCAGAAAAAAATAGGCATGGTGGTTCAAAAAGGTTTATTCTTTTGTTTAAACGTTTAGTACAAGTTCAGGGTCATATTCATTCAGCACCTATGTGACATTCCTTGGTGTCACAGTGCTTTGGCATCATCACTTGTTTGAGTTGCACCGATGCACATGTAACTTCAAAGCAGGTGGGGTTCTTAATTTGGCTATTTCTGGGAAATTGTTTTGGTCTCTTCCTTGTAAGGTGTGGCCTCCTTATTCCTCTAAATTTTTTTTCAGGAGTGAACTGTGAAAATAACTTTGATGACTGTGCAAGTAACCCATGCGTTCACGGGGACTGTATTGATGGCATTAATCGCTACAATTGTGCTTGCAAACCTGGATTTACAGGTAAAGTCAGCTACCCGATAGCTTTGAGTTGTTTTGAAGGTAGTTATCCGGGTAGCTGAGGAAGCTGTTCTTTGCATACTGACTGCAAGGGATTCAGTTACTATCTCGATAAATCCTTCTAATCTTTGAATCTCAGCATCTTGCATTACAGCAAGTTTTACCAAGCAGAAAAATGGCCTAATCTGTGCTGTGAAATGCCATTCTTGTTAGGTAATTACATCCAATCCATGGTTCTTGGTTTTATAACAAATAAAACCATGTGACTTCGGTTTATTATTTACAGCTTCTTTCCAGGGACAGAGAGGTTGTGGACAATATAGAGAGGTGTTTGATTAGAGAGTACCTTGGGCTTTGACCATGAACAGTATTTCTCTTTCCGTGAAAGCAAAGCATTAACTCAGTGTTCTAGTAAGTTGCTCTCTACTCTGAAGTCTCTGACTGAACTACCTGCTTTTTCTAGTACTTCTTTTTCATAGTGTGGTCTGTTCTGTTTCCTTTTTAAATTATAAAGAATTACCTAACACAGTAAAAGTAGAGCTGAAAGAAGAAGGTTTTGTGCACTTTTGGATCCGTGCTTAGAACTGTAGATCTACATCAGGACTATTTCTGATGACTAAAGCACATCTCAACACTGTTTATAATGGACTTAATATGTTTTGAACCATGTAGGGTAATATGCTCATAAAATAATTGTTGTAAGGCAGTTGGTACTGTTTATAACTGTTTTCTCATCACGTTTGTTACTGTTTATTACTGAATGATTCCAATTAGAATTGATCTGAAATGCATTAGAAATAGCACTAAGAGGTTTCATATGTCTTGTGCTTTTCTCTTGGCGTCTTTCTAAACTTCTGACGCTCCTTCCTTCCTTCCTTTGGCTCTGGCATGGTGGTACTCTTTAGTCCCCAGGAAAGGAAGAGGCATGATCCTGATCACTGTTGCCTTTCCGTCTTCTTTATTGCTGGCCTACCATATTTGTTATCCTACTGGACTTCTTACTGTTATGCTGTTAAAATAATTCAGTAATATGATGAATTGGCATATTCCAGTATTTAAAGAGCTGGCTTGCATGGGGTCTCATTACTTTGTCCTTTCCTTATGTTAAAAATGCTTTCAACTTACTGCAACATTCTGTTTAGCTTTCCAGCCTCACAAGATCTTACGGTCACTACTTCAAGGATCTTGCAGTCGTAATCAGAGGCAGGCAAAACAGGAAATGGTGTTTTTTAGAGTCCCTTTTGCGCAATAAACCACAAGAACTATATTTACTGCAGACAGTTTGGCAGTATTGGTTGTTCAAAGGGTAGGTACTTTCAAAGCAGAAGAGCAGGGCTATGACAAGCGGACCTCAAGAGGTTTGTTCCAAGCATGATACCGTTGAGTGATTTTTTGCCTTCCTAATGAATATTAACTGGTGATTTTTAGTGGAATTCTGTTGAGATTCTTGAATGGTTTGTAAATACTTGTTGAGTGTAAGTGCTGTTTTCCAGGCACAGAAAAGTGCTGCATCTTTCAAAAATGCTTCTCTTGACTTCACTTAAAGCACGGAGGCATGCAAGCTCTGTCCCGCTGCATTGACTTTGCTGAGTTGTGTCTCAATGTGTGTTCTTGCAGACATGCAAAGCAACTGCTCTTACAAGAAATACTACTTAATAAGTATTGGATTTTTTTTCTAGGCCCACGTTGTAGCGTAGACATTGATGAATGCACATCCAGCCCCTGTCACAATGGTGGAACGTGTATAAATGAAGTCAATGGCTTTCGGTGTGTATGTCCTGAAGGTTACCATCATCCTCACTGTCAGTCACAGGCAGATGGCTGTCTTAGTAATCCCTGTGTACATGGCAACTGCACACATATTACTAGTGGGTAAGTACTTATTGTCACATTAAACTTACCTGCTGCCTTCTGTACTTTTTTTTTTTCTTGCTTTGCCTGCAGTTCCATCTTGACTTGAGGTTTGTGATTTTTCTTTAATTTCTGAAATTGAGATCCAAACTTAGTCTGCTACCCATGATGTAATCACTGGAAGGTGTAGACCTTTAGTCACCAGCTGCGGTCTGCGCTCTTTCAACATAGGTTTTTCTGACCTGCATTGTATTCTTTGCTGTCTTTGCATGGGCATGTAGCACAGGGTGGACTGCCACCGTCTAACAGGGAGGGTTTGGCAATTCAAGTGAGTAGAGCGAATGCAATTATAATAAAGAAATGATTCCAAATTGAATCTTTGGGGAGCAGCAGCTACCTATTCCATCAAACTCTAAAACGTTGAGTGTGGAGACTTTGTTGGCTAGTGCTGTTCTTGCTACCCAAATACTGTATTAAGGAACAGGCAGACAACTTTTGACACTAGAACATAGAACAATACTTGGCTTAGAACAGTTTGTCCAAGGCTGAGATTTCGTCAGCTTTAGTCGCACTGTTGCATGCCTGAGAGAAAAAAGGGACGGCTATTTTGATGGCAGTAGTAGCTTCTGAATCTTCCCATCCAAATGGGAACAGAATGCTGATTTCAGGAGCCCTGAATCAGACCTCTTTTTGGTAGTAGTAAGTCTGGGAGGGCAGGGCCTGTGGAGACAACAGGTTTGGGGAGGTAGGACTTGTGTTTGTGAAACTTCCCAACTGGGAAGCAATGGGATAGCAATGCCTCCCAGATGCGTGCTGCGTCCTGGAAAGTGTTGTCAGCACTTGGGCAAGGAAGTGATTTACCGCTGCGGGTAGTTCTGTAGGGCAGGATTCAGCACTTTCCCTGGAGCTGGCAGGAAGGCTGCCTTTTTTTGCTAATTCAGACTCTGTGTAAGCTTGGAAAACAAATGTTTTGGTTCATCTTGTCTATCTTCTGTCACCTGCATTCATATTTGTGCCCATGTACACCTTACGCTTGATGCCAGATAAAATAAGTCTTGTTCGCATGACAGGGAGGGAGGGAGGGAGGCCAGTGTGTATGTTGTGTGGCCTGAGTCCAGGGTGATTCACCAAGTCCTTGCTTCTACGACATATGGGTGGAGTACTGCTCTACTTCAGATTTTGAAACACGATGGAGAATATTGCTCCTGCTCCCAGCCAGCTGTTTTCATTTGTAACCACTACTTTGTATTAAATCAGTCTAGTTATCTTTGCAACCTATTGTTCCCCTCCACTCTTTAAAATCTTTTTTTCTGCCTTTGTTTAAATGTGTTGAGAGGTCTTATCAAAGCAGAAACATATTGCTGGTTGACTGAGCGCTTTGTGAAAACTGTAACAGAGGGAAGTGTGGTTTTAAGGGAGGGTTTATTTTCAGTATTTTCAAAACTATACAGCTGGGGTAAGCAGTCTAAACATAACTTAGGACTCTCCTAAAGAGAGGTCTTCTGGTTTTTCTCTCCAAAACTAATCCGGGAGAAACTGGCTAGTAGAAGAGTTATTTCACGATGCTCTAAAGTTGCTGCTGTTTTTGCCTTCAAAGGTACAAGTGTGTCTGCGATCCAGGCTGGATAGGAGATTTCTGTTCAACAGAAGGGAACGAATGTAAATCAAACCCATGCCAGAATGGAGGAACTTGTGAGGATCTGTTGAATGGATACAGATGTACCTGTAGGAAAGGATTCAAAGGTGAAAATTCAGAGAGGCGTTCCTGTTCTTTTCTTCCTTTCCACTTCATTGCACCCTTAGGGCCATTTTAATCTTTTCATTAAACTTCACGGCAATAAGACTCGAGTGGAAAAGCCATGGTTGTATGAAGTTAAATTGCAGTCAGTTCACGTAGACATGATGCAGCAGTAAAGTGCTTAGTAAGACCATATCTAAGCCTTGTTTGGACTTCTTAAGAAGTGTCCTGGTGGAGCTCGGCTTAATTTTTGTTGTAAGAAAGTTATATGGAGCTATATAAATGCACTGAGAATTGAAGGGGCATTAAACTCAGAATTACCATGGCTGCTGTCTGCTTGTACCCATGAGCCCATGAGAAGCACTCTGATCTCTGAGATTTTTCAAATATGGAAGTGCTGTCCAGTGCTATGTAGGATACCCATGCAAGTTGCAGTCTCTTATTTATTCTTCCAAGTAGCACCAAGCCCTTAGCAGCATACTCTCTTGTTTTTTCCCCTTCTGCTCTCCAGGTGTGAACTGCCAGGTAGTGGTTGCTCCTTGTTCCCCCGATCCTTGTGAGAACTCGGGAATTTGCCAAGAATCTCCTGACTCTGAAGGCTACACCTGCCAGTGTGCTCCTGGCTGGGAAGGTAATGTGGATGGGGAACGTACTGTACTTTCAATGCTGAGCTGTATTGGCATTCAGCCTTTTGACCATTGCCTTATGAGGGGTCTTACTTCTCGACTCTCCATGTTTCAGGGGAGAGATGTACAGTGGATATTGATGAATGCCTCTCCAAGCCCTGCAAAAATCATGCTCTGTGCCATAATATTCAAGGCAGTTACCTGTGTGAATGTCGCCCAGGCTTTACTGGAGGAGACTGTGACAGTAACATTGATGACTGCCTTTCAAGTGAGTATCAGTAGATTGTTCTGTGTTTTCCAGTTTTTCCTTGAAATAATTTTGCTGTACTATTGATGACTGCTATTTGACAGATACTGAAAAGTCTTTTATAATCTCTTACCAAAAAGAAAATAAACCCAGTCCTCAGCTTTGTAAGACTTGCATGTTTGAGGCAGTCAAAATCCATCGTGTTCAGCTGTTAGAAATGCGTTACAGTGTTTTAACTGATAGCAGTTGTTCCCAAATTCTTAATTTGAAAAGGTCCTTAGAGTTTACATACTTTAACAAGGAACACTGTTAAATGAAGAATTCTATTTGCCTGAAATTTTAATACACCAAGTTAAAGTAACACTGCAGGGCTTACCTGTATTTCAATGTTAAACTTGATTGAGGTGTGGTGGGAATCTGGGGTATAGCAGTCTTTCCTGAAATGTCTCTGTCTGACATTAATATTCTGGAAA
>NW_009650188.1:2227234-2239952 GCF_000708025.1 Charadrius vociferus
AAGAGTGAGTCCTATTGCTGTTCCTGTTAATCCATATTTGAAAGCAAATTAAACAGCAGGGTGGCACTCTATTCCAGAATAGGTATCAGATGCAGGAGGATAGCCCATACACTGATGAGTACTGAAATTGTTTGAATTACAAGAAAGCAAAGGTTAATTTCATGCCCTTGAAACTGCTGTTTACAAGGGAAACCAAATACATGATAACTTATTTTTCTTGCTGGGCATATTCTCTGTATCATAGCTAAAATCAGAGTCTCCCGAGAAGTGTCACGTATTTGAAAGTTCATCTGTTACTATTTGAAAAGTGCTTTATCAAACCTTGGAGGAGTTCACAATGATGTAATTTTTAAATCGGCTGTCTCTTTAAAAGAAACAGCCAAACAACAACAAAATTAAAATCCAAACCTCCAAGCCCCTATTTTTTATTAACTTGCTTTTTTATTACCAAGCCAAAGTCTTAAAGACTTCAGGTATGAATTTAGAGAGTCGTGTTTTGCATTGAAAAAAAGGTAAATTTGTGAGTGCTTGTAGAGAAGGATCCAAACAAGTCTATTAGCAAAAGTTGCCGTGGGAGACCCCAAAGCAGTGCTGCTGAAAGAACTTCTAAGACATCTGGTTCAGCCTGAGCTTTTGATTGCCTCTTTCTGAGCAAACAGGTATAGTACAAAAAATAGTCACATTGGTGCATCGACCCAGAGCTTTGCTTCCTGAAGCCAACAAAATTATTGCTTGTCCTGTTGGATTTTATGTGGGTGTCTGAAGATAAAAACGTTTTTAAAGCGTTCGTGTTTCTCTCTTGAAGAGCTGGGAAATCTCTCTCTATTCCTAAGTGTTCTGAGAGCTGTGAGATTCATCCTGTGTTGTCTGTTAGGCAGCACACCCATGAGGTTGAAGAAGAATTTCAAATTACTGCTACAGCTGATTTCATTTAGCGTGACAAAAACCTTCCATGGCTTGAGCCAAATGTCTTTTATCTATGAAGCAAACAAACCCTCCACCAACAAGAACTTATTGAAAAGTTGATACTTGCGTCTCCTTTTTCTGTCAGTAAATGTGCAGCACAGAAAATTATCGTGCAGCTTTTGGCTTCAGTCATAAATGGCTGGCTGCCATAGACACAACATTTTATAGCTGCCAGGGGTCTCACTTTGAATGTGCTTTTTCTCTGCAGTAGTCAGATGACCTTTAACTGGATGCAGGTGTGTCTCTTCTAACACAATTTTTTATCATGTGAGCGTATTTCTCAGTCAATAAATGATCTTTAATTACCTTTCACATCTGTTTTCTTCATTTACCAGTAAACAGAAGGATTTTGTACTTATGTTGAACTGCAAGTTTTTGGTGAAGCCTATTGGCCTCTTAAAAGTTGTATTTTAGTAGTACTTAAAAATAGTCGTAGATAAAAAAAAAAAAATGCTCTGTCACCTTTTTTTCATCCCCCTTCCTGTCTCCCCTTTTTCTCCCCCCTCCCAGTTTCCCTCCCTGCCTTCATTTACATAGGCTTTTGGTCTAGGGAATGCAGAGTAGAAAAGGAAACAGGCTTCAGAGGCGGTGTCTGACAGAGTAATGTGGCTTTTAAATCCAAAAGTGGAAGGAGCAAAGCAGAAAGAAGCTACTGAACGGCAGAGCTCTTTCAGGCAGATTGGTATTTGTGGAAGTAGAGGGAATACCGTAATAGGGGGTGGCTTAGACCAAAAAATGGTGAGACACAAGTAGTAAGGTCATGGTAGGGTTATCCCTACTAAAACGTCAAGAAAACCAGAAGTGAGAAGAATCCAAGTTGTGTATGAATTTGTGAGCTTTTCTGACAGCCTTTCCCCAGTCAGCCTTTGATACTGGGAAAAATGCTAAGTGCTCAGTAACGCATGAGTGCTCATATATACAGTAATTTACACATACACATTTGATTTGACTGGACTACTTTTATGCTTAAAATGAAGGACATGAGTTCTTCTGTGTGTTGAGCAGTGTCTGGAAGAGAGAGAACGGTCTGAGTTCTCTTACGAACAAGCCTTGATAATGAAGAAGAAACAGTTGCTGTGCTGTTTGTATTGTCTTACTCAGTAGGCATTTATTAAAAAAGCAGAGTTTGATTTTAAAACCAAGAGACTGTGTGTCTGGTTTTGTTGGTTTTGGCTGAGCAAATGACAGCAGAGAAGCCTTTAGGCTCTGAAGCTTGGCTTTGATCCACACCTTCTTGCGAACTTGTTACTGATAATGCTTTGCAATTCTTCCATAATGTGACTCAGAAAAACTTGTCAATAGTCTGTCACACTCTGGGCTGTGTGATACTTTTTCTCCCAAAAGCTACTACTCTAGGCCTGGCCTTTGACTGTTACCCATTTTAACACTTACTGTAATGCTTCTGTCTTAGATCCCTGCCAAAACGGAGCTTCATGTGTGGATGGGATAAACTCTTTCTCGTGCATCTGCCTACCTGGATTTCATGGAGATAAATGTCAAACAGACACCAATGAATGTCTGAGTGAACCGTGCAGGAATGGAGGCACGTGCACCCACTACGTCAACAGCTACACCTGCAAGTGTCAGCCTGGGTTTGAGGGAACCAACTGTGAGAACAACATCGATGAATGCACTGAGAGGTGAGATAACTTCACTGTGCTGTTGCACTAAGGACTCACACAATCTGTGCTCGTGGCTTGAAGTCAGTCCTACTCAGAGGTAGTTTTTAACGATGAGGATGTGTTTTCCTGCCTTTTATCATTGAGGTATACTTGTGATTCATGCAAGGAGAACTTTCCTACCTTGTGCAGGATACCAGCTGAAAGACGGTTGCCTGTCAAAGTTGGTCTTCAGTTTGCACGACTAGTTAGAAGCTTAGTTCCATTATACGAGGAATATGACAGTGTTTAACAAATGTTAAGACAGTAACAGATGCTAGCTCATTAAAACATAATTTATATTTTTATAAGACCCTTATCATATAGGGAGGGAAGATAATTCATAGAAACATAGAATTGTCTAGGTTGGAAGGGACCTTTAAGATCATTGAGTCCAACCATCAACCTAACACTGCCAAAACCACCACTAAACCATGTCCCTAAGCACCACATCTACCTGTCTTTTAAATACCTCCAGGGATGGCGATTCCACCACTTCCCTGGGCAGCCTGTTCCAATGTTTGATAACCCTTTCAGTGAATAATTCTTTCCTAATATCCAATCTAAGCCTCCCGTGGCACGATTGATTGCTTATAAACAGTTACTGTGTTGAGAAATACAAAAGCTGCAAAAATGGAAGCGATGGCCAACCCTCAGAAAGGCGGGAAAAATAAATTAGCCCTGAGTTGAGTTATTGACTGCGTATAATAGGAAGAAGCGACCAGGAGGAACACTAAATCTACAAATTCTCTGCTGGAAAGGTTTAATCATCAATGATCTTCTAATGCTGACAAATTGGATGTGGTTTAGCAGTGTTGAGATAAAACCTGAGGTCCTTCTAAGGGGGAGGAGGTGTGGAACTGAGTTAAAATGCTCAACAGCTGGTCTTTATATAAATCCTTCACTTGGTAGTTTTAAAAGCTCTCTGACGGTTAACCCCGTGTATCCATGATCTGCCTGCATATTTATTTTAAGCTTTGTTAGGACTGATTTAAGTAACTTCAGATTCTCAAATGGAAACAATTTCTAATAAATTGAAATGGTTAAAAAAAAAAAACCCAATTAAAAAATAGTCTGATCTAATCTAGTTACTGGAAACAAATAAGATGCCTGAATGCAAAGCTGTTGGTATTCTCATGCGTTTTCTGCACACAAAGAAAAGATCTTTCTTATCTCCTATAAAATTGCATTTGTGGGGGAGGAAGTATCTTAACATCTTTTGCTTAAGAACTGGGTTGTGTCACTGATGAGGGTGTGTTTAATTTGCACAACAGTTGTTTAATCAAGTGAAATATGTTGGGTGTTTTAGCAGAACGCCTGGTTCTTCCTTGAGGTTCATCCTGGTTTTGTTTTTGTTATCAGTCAGGACAGAAACCAGTCTTGCAGGTATGAATGAAGGATGTAGCAATTTTCAACGCTCTACCAAGCTAAACCAGTCACACCTTCTCAACCAAAATTTCCTGAGCTATACTTAAGCGCACCGTGATGGTTGGCTAATTTGAATTCCGTTCAAATAATTCTTCCGTGTCTTGTGTGAGAAGCCGCCTATGAGAGAGTGCCATCTTCTTTTGGAGATGGGTACCTGATTTCAGTGAAACACGCCACCTGATTGACAGTTCCTCTGTCTTCTCTTCCCTGTTTTGCCATGAATGTAAACGGTAGTTTCTGCTCCCTGTAAAACAGAATTCAGCCCACAAGGCAGCAGAGCATCTCTAATGAATAGGTTAATGTTGACATCTCCACCATAATCACAGTCAGAATTTAGATACTTCAAACTTGCACTGGAAGTTCAAGGAGGTGTGAGTCAGTGGCTTCTCTCATGGAAGTACCCTTTGACGGTGCAGAGGACAGATAACAAGCACGAATTTGTTTTGTGTACTTTATCAAACTGATTATCTTGAGTCTGATCTAGGGTTATTTTCAGAGGAGCAGGAGTTTCCTGGCAGACATTTCTTTAGAAGGAAAAAGGAGTCAATTTTGCATGAGGCATCACTTCTCCTAACTTTCCCAGTCACTTCTCCATAGGACACCTAATCTGGCAGAATTTCTTATGAGCAGAAGATTGGGGCGGGGGGGAAACTTCTTTGATCTGAATTCTGCCAGGGCATGTATGAGTAGTTTTACAAATCAAGGACTTAAGGTTCTCATGAGAAGAGGAGGAAGGAATTTAGCAATACCAATACTTTCACATGATTTCAATGAAGAACATGCTTGTGTTTTGCATGTTATACAAACTTTTTCCTTGAGAAAACATGCCTGTTACTCCTTTGAAGCTTTAAAAAAAGGCAAATTGTTTTGTTTCTCATAATTTGTAATACAATTGTAATTTGTAATAAAATTTGTATAAAATTTATCAGTTTGAGCAAGCCACACGCCTTGCCTGGTACAGTACTGTTTGTGGTCACGTTGAAGCTGGGAAGATTTCATTAAACAAGTTACCTCCATCACTAATGACTCACTGAAACCCTGCTTTTCTTTCTTTGCCTACCAAGGTAAAAGAGGGTGAGCTGGAGTCCCCTTGAATTGCTGTTATCTGATTTATGCTTCTTTAGCAGGAACTTGACAGTGGTCAGAAGATTCTGTAATCTGGTTTTCGCTCTCATTTCAGTAAAATTTATGTGCTGTTTGGCTGTGAGCTAATTGCATTTTGTCTCCGCTTACCTTTCTTCTCGCTCTCTTGCAGCTCCTGTTTCAACGGAGGTACTTGTGTGGATGGGATCAATTCCTTTACTTGCCAGTGTCCGGTGGGATTTACAGGACCTTTCTGCCTCACGGAAATTAATGAGTGCGATTCACGTCCTTGCTTGAACAAAGGCTCCTGCGTGGACAGCCTAGGCACATACCGATGTATATGTCCTTTGGGTTATACTGGGAAGAACTGTCAGGTGGGTGACATTTTCTTGCCCGTTCTGCACAGGGCACTGTTGTTTGAACTATCCAGCAGCAGAAGTGAATGGGTTAGATGTGAGGTACCAAATGTGGCAGAGCTCTTGTTCCTTCAGTTCTGGGAAGAGGCGGTTGACCCATTAGCCCTGGGAAAAATAAGTCCAGTGCCTCTGTCTAACAGAGCAGGTGCCCCTGTGCAAAACTCTGGAAATCAAAACTGTCTGCACAGAGGAGAAAAATGCTTGGTTATTTATGAGGACAGGTATCGCTGGAACCTTCTAGATAAGTTCTCTCCATACACGAAAAACAGCTGTTAGCTTTGAAAATGGCTGCATTTCATTTGAAGCATAAAATTGTCCTGATTGAAGGCAGAATCCTGTATGAAAAAAAACCAGCAAACAAACACAAAATAAAAAGCAGAATATCAGTCTGATTAACGGGACTTGGATTTAACTGAGTTATTTTTTACAGGGAGGTGTAGTTATTCAGAGCTGATTGTAGATTTTGGTTTTCTGTAAGAAGCCAGAAAATGTTTTGGGGCAGTAACTGACGAGATTGTCCTGTTCACAACCTCAATAAAAAGCCCTTGCCTTACTTGCACACTTAAGTTCAGGCAATTTACGGTTTTCCCCAGTTGAGCATAGGCGCTGCAAGCTCACAATGTAAATGACTGACTAGTACCTATTAAAAACTTTAAACTTGGCATGTCACAGTGGAAACAGAACGCTGATTTAATTTTTCCAATCAGAGTTTTTTCTTTTTCTTCTGTGCTTATCAAAACAGCAAGAATGATTTGAGACTATTTCTGGCTTTGGAAGAGTAAACACTATATTGGCTTCCTTCGTAAGCAGTCTGAGTGCTGACATTTAAAAAAAAAATCTGCAAATTTCTTAAACTACTGGAAAACACTACAATTTTGTAAGAATTTTGCAAGTGTCTTTCATGTCAATGTGTTTTTGTAAAGCAGTGGGCACAAGAAGAAGCATTTTAGTGGCAGTGGGGGAGGTGCTTTTCCAGTAGTGTGTTGCTAGACATTAAATTGTCAGGTCTGCTTCTAAGTATCGCTATTGGAGGAAGTGAATGCAAAGTAATGAAGTGATATAAAAAAGCAACCCCTCTGCTACCCTAATTATGCATTCTGGGCACATGACTGAAATCTTATTGGGAGAATTAGCATTGAGAGTGATCGTAAAGTACTGTGAAGTTCAGTAGTTCCTCTTCTGTTATGTTTGCTTTGTTTTTACTTGAGAAAAGGATTATGTTCCTGTCCCCAAATTAAATGTTGTGGATTCTCAGAAGGTCTGCTTTATGTTCGGAGAAGCTTGATCATAATGTATTACCCATTTTATGCAAGGAATCAGAACTTTCTAAATTTATAAGTACTATTCAAAGCTGTATTGGAGAGATTTATAGATTACAGCGACAGTGTAGTTCTTGTCTTAGTGGTAAACTGGCTTGACCTAATTAGCGAAGCTAAATAAGCAGAACAAAATCAGACAATGATTCATAAGTTATAGAATTTGCATGTAAAACAGTCAGCTACTCATTACAAATGCAGAAGCAAGAGGCTCAGTGTTTTTCTTCTTCACGCTCAACTACATGTGATAAAACTTAATTCCAAGTTTCTTTTTTGTTGCCTGTGAAAGCACAGATTTTTCTACTTTAATCTTTGTGAGGAGACAGTTTGCATCTGAAAAGCAGAACTTTCTGCAATTGCAATTGCATTTTACAGCCAAAATTCAGTACTACTCGCTTTAAAAACCTCATCCTTCCCTCAAGTCAGCTTGAAATCAATCAAATAGCTGTATTACTTTGAAGACTACGTGCTCAAAAAGGAACTGATGGTTAGTGGTTAGTTTATGTTAGGTCAGACAGTTGTTTTGGGTCCTCACTCCACTTTCATATGATGATTTACTGAGTTTTAGTCTCTTTGGAAACTTTGTTTTTATATAAGGAATCAAGAAAAAGCAGTATACTTTGGCCCATCTTCAGTTATAAAACAGTTGTGGGATTTCAACTGAATCTCGTAAGACAGGGAAATTCAGAGATAGCATAGTAGAGTAAATGGGGCCAAAAGCAGGTGTGGTGAGCTGATGACAAAAAGGAAAAGCAGAGATCAAAATGGGAAACACATCTGTCATCCTCAAAAAACAGTGAAGGTGGGGAGATTTCAGGAAAAGAAAGGGCACCTGTTGATAGTTGGAAGCCTCCTACTAATGTGGAACTAGAAGCCTCGTCTGAGATAAAACAGAATTTTCTCAAAGCCATCCATCCAGAGATCCCTCTGCATAGCAAGGTGTGAGGATCAGCTTACTCTTGAAATGTTGCTGCCACCTGGGCTTTACTTCTGTGTACATTTGCTCTTACTGTGGCATATGAGACTGTCAGTGAAGCACCTGGCTTAGACTGGGACGTACTGTCCCTTTCTTTCCAGTGCCATATGGAACCAGTTTTGCAGAGCCTAGCTTCCTTTCTTTGCTTCTTGAACTTGCACTCACAGTAGCGTTTCCTGCTGCTCTTGCCAGGTATCATGTTGTGTTTTTTTCTCTCCAGGCGCTTATGGATCTCTGCAGCAAGTCTCCCTGTAAGAATAAAGGGACATGTGTCCAGAGCGGAGCCCAGACTCGATGTGTCTGTCCATCTGGCTGGACTGGCGCTTACTGCGATGTGCCCAATGTCTCGTGTCAAGTGGCAGCTTCGCAAAGGGGTAAATAAGCATCCTCTGTGCTCTAACTGAAGACATTTCCGCATGCATTGTTAATCGGTGCCCCCTTTCCCCACACACCTGTGAACACAGCATGCATTGGAAATCCCAGAGAGCTTTGCCTCTAGGTGGTCGATCGTGATCTAAGCAAAAAAAAAAATCTCTGCAAGGTTGTACATGGGAGTCAAGGCTTTCTTGACCCTCCCTGACAGAAGAAGCTAGCTTATACCATAGAAGTATTAGAAAAGAAGAATTAAATATGTTATGAAGTCTCAGAGTTTTAGTAATACGGTTTTACATGGGCTGCCTTTTTTGAAAATGCATTGGCTATTTATGCCTTTCTGCTAAATCCCAGGCAGGCCAGGTTGAATACATGTTGTCCTTGTACAAGAAAGGCGTCTTGTAACTCATGATCTTTGTAAGTATTTTTGCAGAGAATACTGGCTACTAAAGCGCACTATTTAGCTATATAGGTAATACCATGGCCTCCCGAAGTTGTAATTTCCTGCTTCAGAAGATGCACATGTAAAAGATTTGGGGTTTAAATTAATTTCTTCCTGGAGGGTGGCTTGTAACCGCGGCTGATGGACAGTGTCATGCCATTTTCAGTCCAGGAAATCCAAACAAGCAGTGGCAAAGGAGAAGGATGTCAAGGTCCCATAGCTTTTGCAGATATTCTAGGTACAAACACTGAACCTTTGTACCGCAACAGTTGTACTTCAGATGGGTATTCGCCAGCCAGTTGTAAAATGATACAGCAATATAAATACTTCATGCCAGTGTTGATGCTGATGATCCAAAGGGGACAGAGCAGCGACTTCATTTGGAAGCCGGTTGTGGTTCTGACCCACAGTAATTTAAAGAGTAACTCTTCGATTTTTGAGTTTCAGCCTTTCAATATGTTGTGTGTAGCCATATTCATTCTGGCCTGAGCTACCAACACTGGCAGCAAATGTGTTTGCTCACTGTATGTAACTTTGTTTCAGGAGTCGCAGTGGACCAGTTGTGCCAGCACTCTGGTCATTGCCTCAATGTTGGAAACACGCACCACTGCCAGTGCCAGGTGGGTTACACTGGCAGTTACTGCGAGGTGCAGCTGAATGAGTGTGACTCCAGCCCCTGCCAGAATGGTGCTACCTGCCGGGATCACCTGGGCGGATACCAGTGCGAGGTAATGCACGGGGGTTTAGTAGGAAGAGGTCTAAATATCTGTGGTGTTGTAATGCGAAGGAATCAAAAGAAATCAGAAACACATGCAAGTGGTAGAATAGCTTCAAAGAGGGGATGAAAGCAACCTGCATCTGGAAAGAATTTTTAATTTAGCTGTGGCAGAAGGAGTGCTCCTGAGAGGCTTTTAAGACTGAATTAGAGGTGTGATCGTAAGGAGGTGTGGTTTATGGCCATTTGAACTCCTTGCCTCTTTGGAGTTGGAGTTCTTATCTTGAAAGTTTTTTTTTTTCCTCGAGGTGTGGCTTATATATATATATTCTATATATATAGAATGCATTAAAGGAATGTTGTATTCTCCCTATTGAATGGGCAAAGTATCCCATGCCTCTTGGTGGAAGATGCCTTTCACTGCTTTCTGTTTCCTACAGCTGATGCAGAGAACAGTGTAGACCATGAGTTATGAGTGTTATATCAACTTTCCTAAGCTTTTCAGAATGATAGAACACCTTATGCCTAGAAGGAAAGGAATAAAGTCACTCATATTCAAACATGCAGCGTGTTGTTGAGTAGTCGCATGGTTGAGTTGTGTGCTTAAGCTGGCTGGCTGTGCAGCCCTTGAAATCGCTTGTAGTTGTATAGCTACAAAGGCAGTCATAATCTGTCCCATTGAGGGTGCGTTTTGTCTGTGTTAGCCTTTCTCAGATGTCTACTAACGTATCTGTTAGGAGAAGATTATTCACACTTATTTTTATACTGGCAGTGTGTGCCTGGATACCAGGGTGTCAACTGCGAATATGAAGTGGATGAGTGCCAGTTTCAGCCCTGCCAGAATGGAGGAACATGTATAGACCTCGTCAATCATTTCAAGTGCTCCTGTCCACCAGGAACTCGGGGTATGAAGCTCAGCAATTAAGTGAATGTTACAAGAGTGAATTTTCCTTTCTGACTACTGGTTTCATGACGTAGAGTCTCAAGGGAACGCATTGTTTTCTTTGAAGAATGTTCCCAAAGTGCAATGAATCCCTTGAGATACATATTTTTCTCTTTAAAAATAAACACTGCTTTTTTTCTTCTTTTCTTTTTCTTTTTTTGCTTTTTCTCTTTTAAAGGAATAGGTCATGACAGTGTCCTTTGGGAATGTATGATTTGTCTTTGGCAAAGGGGATGGACTAGATTACCGTTAAGGTCTCTCCCAACCCTGTCTGTTTTGAGATAGTAAATCCAAGGTTTCTCTTTGGCTAAGATGCTATGAAATAGACAGAAAACTTGCTTAGTTCTTACATAAATTCAAGTGCCCTTTATTTTTTTTAATTTTGGCCCTGCATTGTTCTCCGTCATGGAGTTTTTTGTGGAAAAGAAGTTCAGTGCCTCTAGGCTAGCTTAAACTATTTCAGTAAATTTGAGCTCTTATTAAAAGCTCTTTTTTGAAAAAAATTTCCACAGTTACATAATGGTGGCTTTTAGTAAGTATGATTCCACAGCCTGTTTAATGTTGTGTTTCTTGAAACCTAACCTTCCATTTCCCTGTTATATCTGACCTGATGGCCTGGACTTCTACCTTTGAAAATATTCAGGATTGCACATTTTAACCCATCAGTGAATGCTTTCTCACTTCATGTTTTTTCTTAAGTTTATTCCTCAAGTCAGGTAAAGATTTAGCATTCTTCTGAACTTACTTTTTCTTTCTGGTGTGTCACCCAAATGTGGGCAAAATCTCCAGATGCGTGTCAGATCGAACTAAATTCTTGGTTCATAAAGTAAATTTAAGTAAAATTATAAAATAATCTAATATATTTGCCTCCTGCCCATGCGTATTACCAGTTCGTTCACTTTAGTGTGGCTGCCAGCGCATCTTCCTAGTCTGGATAAGTATTTATTTCATTGTAAATTATTGCATTAGCAGTTCTTCATATATTGTTCTTAATTTGTCCCTTCAATTTGAAAAAAAAAAAAAAAAAGTTGCTTTTTGTGTCTCTACATCAAAGTGTGTATTTATGTACCAATTTCTGCATTGCCAGAATTTCTGTGTTGTACTAACGCACCCGTCCTCTTTTGAGAGGTTCCAAATGTACTGCTTCTAGTTCTTCAGTCTTTATTTGTTGAGATGAATTACTTTTTGGGTGTGACTTTGGTTTTTTTTTTTTTGTAAATGAAAGCAATTAGAAAAGATTCGTATAATTACTTATGATATCAAGACTTAGCTTTTGTCCCTGGCCCAGTTTGAAATGAATAGTTTACTGATGCCAGTATAAGCATCCTCCATATTTAGGCGAATGGCTTTACTTGCTCCAGATGGATCAACTGTATTAAAGGACAAAACTTCTTGCTTAACTTACCCTCTCTGTCCCCTTTTGTCCGTTTTACTGTGTGGTGAAGGCAGAACCAGTAGACAGTTTCTTAAAAGGGAACCCCGTAGGGAGAGGGGGAAACTGCCATCCCCGGCCAGCGCTGGGAGTTTACTGGAGGTCCCCAGAAGTCAAACGGCAGGAATGGCATGCTGGCCAGGAATCTGTGTTTTATCACAGTTGCTTTTCTGTTGGTTTGTTGTTGCTTGTTTTAATGATGTCGCTACAAATGCTCTTTGCCGAGTTTCAGGGTTACCGCCAAGTTAAATGAATGGTGGGAAGCTCGCAGCCTTGCAAGGGCAGCACAGGGCTCTCCGGCTATGTTCTGTCGCAGGGCTAAATTGAGTGCATCTTTTTTGGTTTTGTTATGGTTTTGTGTTTTTAATTATGCCCTTAAATTAAGTCAAGCATGAAAGCTGCTAAATACCAGTATGACCTACCATTGAGAACATACTGGATCTAAAACACATGCTCTCTAGGTCTGATCTGAGGCTGGCTGAGTGCATGGGGTATGGATTGCATTAAACTGGGTTCTTTACCTGTTTATATCTGGGGCTGTGTGTGAAGCAGTCTTAAAACTTGATGAGCAGTGTAGGAAATGAGGCCATCACACCGTATCCTCAAATTGTTGCTTTTTACTGTCTTGACAGGTCATTTCTGTGAGGAGAACGTTGATGACTGTGTTGCAGACTCAGGAGGACCCCGCTGCTTTAATGGAGGGCGGTGCATTGACCAGATCGGGGGCTACAGCTGTTTTTGTCTCCCAGGCTTTGCAGGCGAGCGATGCGAGGGAGATATCAACGAATGCCTCTCTAATCCTTGTAACCCTCGTGGAAGTCTGGACTGTGTTCAACTGATAAATGATTATACATGCATCTGCCGTAGTGCTTTTACTGGTGAGTTAGTCGTAAACATGCTTCCAATTTCAGAGTAATATCTTGAAAAATGGTCATTCTTTCACATTCTGGCAGTCATGTTATCTAGTCACT
>NW_009650188.1:2240008-2248925 GCF_000708025.1 Charadrius vociferus
TTTAAACCTTCTAAGAAATTTGGCTTCCAGAGCTGTCTCAGACAAAGGAATCTCCTGAGGCGCTTGGCTGCCAGGATTTTTTTTTCCTGTGGTACTTTTCTCTCCTTCATAATTTCACATTTCTAATATTGGATGTGTAACTCTTCACATTTCAGCTTCTCCATGGGTTTTCTTTTTGCAAAGCAGCATATGAGTTTTCTCTATAAATCAGTGTCATGGTATCCATAATTAGCTTTTGGCTTCCCTTTCTACTCCTCTCTCCCTTTCTTTCTTACATTGGTGATGTGGTCAGGATGGAATACTCTGTGCGCAGACAGACTGTACATTCCTAGCTTAGTGATGTGATCCTTCCACAGTCCAACTTTCAATCACAACTTTGCAAGAATTTCACACTGGGCAAACTTATTTCTCACTCTCTCTAGATCTCTTCTTTGTTAGTATTGCTGCTATTCTGCTTTCTGCCTCCCACTGGGCATAAGTTTGGGCTAATAGTCTCCAGATGTCTTAACTTTCTGCTTTCCAGTTTCCGTGTCAGTTTAACTTATGTATTCAGTTTTTCTCCATTAAAACCTATCACTTTGCCTGCTTACCAGTGACCTTCTCTGCATGCTTTACCAGTAGTTTTTACTCTTTTTTTTTTCCTTAAAATTTAAAGATGCTGTGATCTTCCACTAAATTTGTGATTGTCAGATGCAAAGAAATCACAAAGACATACATCGGAAGAATTCATGTAGTAGTTTTTGAATGCATTACCTACACTGACAAAAGGAGTTCCTAAAAGAGTGACATAAGAGGGAAGTGGAGCCAAGTTAACTAGTGGGACACTGGTGCAGGTCATCAGATAGGTTTATATTTAAGCCCGTCTGTTAAGCTTGCTTTCATGAATTATGCCTCACGTTGCTTGTGGCTCTCATGGAAGGGTAGCTGGAATTTGCAACATGGGGAGTGCAGACCTGCTGCACCCTAGGAGGAGCAGGGAGAGCTGCTGTGTCTCAGACATGAAATCTGTCTGGAAATGTGTGGCACAGAGGGGGAGCATGCTTCTTCCTCTAGCTGTTCGTCTTCTGCACATTCCACATTGACCCTTCTGCCTGGGAGGCGATGGGGTGGCTTTGCTGTGGTTTGTGACTGATAGGATGCCAGGACTCCATGGGCCGTCCTGCCCTGTCTGCTCCTGTCTGTGAGCAGTCAGTCTTGGCTGCATATGTGTGGAGACTTCTGTTAGCCTTTTCCTAGGGGGTCTAAGTCATGCTTAGGTCATCTTCATCTTTTTAAAGTCTGGTGTCAGAGTTTGACTCTGAGAGCTGCTGCAAATGCTCGTCAGTGCAGTAAGACCTCTCTGTCTAGCTGATCAGTCTGAGGAGAGTCTGCTTGCTTGTCCTATTCACTCGTGTTGCGTCTGGTCCTGAGGGTTGTTTGTTCATGGTTAGAGTGTGATTTGCCATTGGACTCGCTGAGCATCTCCCAAAAAGTCAAGAAGTCTTAGGAACCCCCCAAATTGATGTGGTACCGTACCTTCAGTCTCTGTGCCCAGATGACTTGGGGGTGACTGCAGCAAATTCTGTCTTTGTGCTGGCTCACACATGTTTTTGAGGAAGCAGACAAGGTGGGCTCTCTCCAAATACCCCTTGTGAATTCTGGGGTTCTGCCTTCCTCTACCGCTACTTAGGCAGATACTTAAAAAGCGTGTGTTATCTGAAGAGGTTTGCCCTACCTGTTCTGAGGGGAAGGTCTCACTGGAGTGTTTGGCTCATTGGCTATTCGATGGAGTGTTTTGCTTTGTGATGGCTTTTTGATGTGCGCACACACATTTCTCTGCTCTCTTCTACCCTTCCCAGGTCGTCACTGTGAGAGCGTAATAGATGTGTGTCCCCGGAAGCCTTGTCAGAATGGAGGTAGCTGTGCTGTTGCCAGCAATATGCCGGATGGGTTCATCTGCCAGTGTCCTCCGGTAAGCACTGTATGCTGAAACTGAATTGCCTGCCTCAGCTCTAGAGTTCTCTGGCTACAGTTTCATTAGTTCCACTGGTCCACTGTAGGTGAAGGTTATCTTTTCTGTACTACTTGCGAAGCTGTGTCCTTGGATGCTCTTTACCCACATCTTTTAGTTCATCTACTTAGCTGGGAAAGCCAGGGCTCCCAGGCGCCCTAGGAGAGTGATGCTGCCTGTTGTTAGCCCAAACAATTCTGCTGTTGAGGCAGGATAGCTGGCTTTTCTATCTTCCACCTAGCATTAAATTTCAACAATTATTTTTGCTATCCTGTGTTCTCTGTGCTTGCTGCAAGGTTCACCTTGTTCTCGGCTCTTCTAAGTCCATTTCTAAATGTACCAGAGCCTTGTAAGTTCCTAGTTTATCCCTGAGGCTAGATCCAGAAAATCATGGCTCCTGCAATGAGGCTAGAGGAATTACGGGGGAGAAAGGGTTCGCGCATGACACCTTGCCTCCAGCCCTCAGAGCATTGGAGAATAAGTTTGTGAGCCTGGTTGTTTTGCCTTTTTTTTTTCCCCACAGGGTTATTCTGGAGCAAAATGTGAGTTCAGTAGCCACAGTACTTGTGGACAAGTGAAATGCAAGAAGGGGGAGCAGTGCATCCAGACATCTTCTGGTCCACGGTGCTATTGCCCCAAGCTGTCTGTGGGAGAGGAATGCCAGACAAACACGGGTTGTGCCAGTGCCCCCTGCCAGAATGGTGGAAGCTGCCGCCCTCATTCTCAGCCTCCTTACTATTATTGTCAGTGCCCTGTTAACACCCAAGGCAGCCAGTGTGAACAGCCTGTAACTTTCAGCCCAGAGCCCAAAGGATGTTTGGATTCCCAGTGTGCAGAAAAAGCGAAAGATGGCTATTGTGATGAAGACTGTAACACTCATGCCTGCTTGTGGGATGGAGGCGACTGCTCCCTGACAATGGAAGATCCTTGGGCCAACTGCTCCTCTTCATTGCGCTGCTGGATGCTTTTCAATGGACAGTGTGACGAGTTCTGCAACACACCCGAGTGCCTGTTTGACAACTTTGAATGTCAGCAAAATAGCAAAACATGCAAGTAAGGCTCGATCCTGAGGACGGTTTCTCTGTGTCACTAATATATCTCCTGCTAGCGATTTCGGTAGTTGGTATGCTTCATGCCTGCTGCTTCCGTCTCTTCCGTTGTTTCTGTTGCTGGACCTTGCTCTTGCTGAAAGTTTGACATCAAGGGGTTTCTGCTGCTTTGTGTACTTTTCATCTATTTTTTTGAAAGACGTTCTGGAATTTGTATGCTATGAACTAAGTTGATAGCCTGGGCAGTGGTAACGTGTTAACCTGCTTGATGGATGTGCCCTGCTTTCTGTGGAAATGTAAATAGGCGGCATTTCACCTTGTACGAGATTTTAATAGTACTGCCTCCTATCCTGAATTTCACTCCATACCAGCAATGCCTGTATTTTTATCCCAGTTGTATTTGCTGACTCTGAATGTGTTTTCCAGCTTGTTTGTCATGGCACTTCTTTCTCTTCAGTTATTTGTGAGAAACACTACAGCTTTGCTGTGATGATTCTCCCTTGGTGAGGCAGGAGGTGTTACAGCTTTATCTTAGTAAATAGAGTAAGCAGTTCTCTTCCACTGATACCAGAACTGAACCACTTGTTCTTGGGGTGCTCTTTGCTTCCTACTTCCACCCTGCCAGATTGCAAGCTTATCCTGGAGTTATATCTCTTCTCCTTATATCCTGAATATGAGTGTTATTTTTACCTCAAATGATTACGAAGAGCGTAAGGCCTTGTCCCCTAGACTGCAGGTATACTGTATAGAATATGTATGTCCTGTATGCTGCCTGTAACCCTTTCACTGTTCTAGGTATGACAAGTATTGTGCAGATCACTACGCAGATGGCCGCTGTGACCAGGGCTGTAATAGTGAGGAGTGTGGCTGGGACGGTCTGGACTGTGCTGGTGACAAAGCCGAGAAGCTGGCAGAGGGGACCCTAATCATTGTGGTCTTGATGCCCCCTGATGAGCTGTTGGGTGACGTTCGCAGCTTCTTGCGCACTTTGGGAACTCTTCTGCACACTAATCTGAGAATCAAGCTGGACTCCCAGGGAAACCCCATGGTATTCCCATACTATGGGGAGAAATCAGCAGCACGGAGTCGGCGATCACTTGTCATTCGCAAGCACAGGGAACTAGAGCAAGAGGTCATTGGGTGAGTGGATGCCTTTGTGTTCCTCTGGCCTTGTTATGGTGGTAGTTCTTGCTTGTAGGTGTCTGGTGTATTCTGGACCTTCTAGGGCTGTAGTCTGTTTTTTTTAATAGAGAAACATAAAGCTATTGAACTGCCAAATTCAGTACTGGGGGGTGGAATGATTAGCTTCAAAGGCTGCAGCTTTGGCAAAAGTTTCTGTCGCTGACTTCTGTGCCCTCTTACTGTGTCTCTGCAGCACCAGGGTGTTTCTGGAGATTGACAACCGTCAGTGTGCAGAGGATTCGGAGCAATGCTTTCAGAACACAGAAGCTGCTGCAGCTCTCTTAGCGGCTCAGGCCATCAAGGGCATGTTGCCCTATCCTTTCGTGTCTGTCCAAAGTAAGTAATTGCAGAGGGAAAATTGCTTGTGGAGGAAGGCAGTCAGCAAACTTGGGCTTGCAAAATTCATGCCCAGATTATTGATCATCATCTTAATATTTCTCACTGTTAAATGTGATTTCTGGGAGCTTATGCTTATTCTGCTCTGAGGGGACAGCTGGTTAGTAAGCAGCGCATTTAAGTTTGGAGCCTAGTCATTTTAGTACCTGTAGAAACAGCAATCTCTCACGTGCTGCAGCAGTGTGCAACACACAGCAGTGATCTTGTCTGCACTAAAAACCATTCATGTACTCTAAGCCATGAAGTCAATGAAAAAGGTGCCATTAGAGAGAAAGGGTGGGGGCCATTCCTCAGTCTATCAGATGTTTTATCCTCTGGCAAGATGTAGTACCTTTGATTTCTGCTCCCCTCTCCCTCAGTCTGAGGCTCGGCTGCAACCTCCTACTAAATTGGTAATATCACTGTTCCTAGTTGGGTCATGCTCGTATCCTTATGTAGATCAGCTCTCCCTACACTAATTCAGGGTGGCTGTCTTCAGCCAGCAGGACTCTTGAGGAAGGAGCAAGGTCTTCAGTTCAGCAGTCATATACTCTAAAAAATATTTTGAGAAACAAGATCAAGGGAAGCCAGAAAGACAGGATATATTCTTACAAAAGTTGCAGCAGAGCCTAAACTTCCTCAAGCCTTGCTCTAAATGCATCACAGTATAGAGGCAATACAGTCTTTTGAGGGGCAGACTCTGAGTGAGAAAAGAAAGTATGTAGATTGAAGGTTGTTGTTTCGGCTTTATTAATCTTACTATATTTTAACTGGAATTTTTAGGTGAACCCTTGTTACCACCAAAGACCCAGTTGCTTTACCTACTTGCTGTGGCAGCCTTGATCATCCTCTTAATTCTTCTCTTGGGTGTGATGATGGCAAAGCGTAAGCGCAAACATGGTTCGCTGTGGCTCCCAGAGGGCTTTATTCTGCGCAGGGATCCTAGTAATCACAAGCGCAGAGAGCCAGTTGGGGAAGATGCTGTTGGACTCAAGTAAGTTTTCATTTTGGCTGCTGACTGTGTTTATTAGTGTGTTAAAGGATTTTGAGAACGTGGTGTATGAATCTTTCATTAAAGGCACTTGACTCCATAGAGAAAGCTGCCTTTTAAGCTAGAACTTCTTAGGCTGTTTCTCTAAATTTTAGTACATCTGTTTTGGACAGAAGAACTTTAATTAACTGTGATCTGTAAAATGCTGGTAAGGAATCTGATCTTCTGGTTATGTTTGGTTTTCTGCCGCTCTGTTTAGTTCAGTGGTTGGGTACTGCTTGCATCATTGGCTTTTGGAGTAGGTGAGACATTTGTAGGTTGATAGGTGACAACAAACTTTTAATACATCTAGCTCAATGCGTTAAAGACATGACTCAGAAATAATGGAAAGTTTCAAAAGAAGAATCCTATTTATACAGTTTTGGCTTTCCACTGAATTAACCAAGTTTGCAGTTGTAAATGCATTTAATGCCAGCGTTGGCTGCCTGAGATTTGTAATTTCTTGGTCCCTCTGTTTGCAAGCTACCAAACTTGCAAGCATCCCATCCTTGGTCTCTGCAGGCTAGTGTAAGTAGCAGTAGTAGCACCTGCTCAGCCTGCAATGTGATGTGTTCTCCTTGTTTGTTAGAAATCTGTCGGTCCAGATACCAGAGGGTAACCTGGCAGATTCTGGACCAACTGAACACTGGGCAGGCGATGGTGGACCTCAGCCAAAAAGAGCAAAGGTAAGGAGCTCCAAGACTTCCATATTGCCTGAAATTGAAACTGCTAGTGAGGAAGACAGCTGCATTAACTTCCAGAATATGCCTCTTGCTCAAAACCTCCCTTTGCTTAGGGGTTTGTAATATGTAACTAATGATATCTGAGGAGCAAGTCCTCGGGTTAACAGTGCCACCACAGGCCAGTAGAGAAACCAAGTAACTTCTGTTCCAGTGTCCCCTCCCTACCCAGGCCCTACTGCATCACAAGAGAAGAGAAAGTTAGCGGTAGTGTGGTGTCTTGCAGTTCGGGTCTGATAACATAATGGTGGGAGTGTGAAAGCTGAGAGTGCCAAGCAGAGGTAAATGGACACCATCATTAGCTTAAACAAACAAACCTAAAAAACAAACAGAAAAAAACAACCCAAAACCAAACAAAAAACCCACCAAACCCAACAAAACTTAAGACAACCCAAGAGCTTTAAGTGTCTTTGGCTGCTTGATGAGCATTTTGAAGCAACTGCTTATTTCCTGTGCTCAGGCTGAGGATCAAGCCTTGCTCCCAGAAGGTGATGAGCAGATAGATCAGCGCCAGTGGACACAGCAGCACTTGGAGGCAGCAGATGTCTGTGGGAGCACGTCATTAGCCCTTACACCACCTCAAGCAGATCAAGAGGTGGATGTTCTGGATGTCAATGTCAGAGGGCCAGGTCAGTACTCTTGAGCGTCCGTGTGTTCTGCCAGCCAGCCACCGATCTCCCTCCCCTGTCTCCAATGGCTGGGACTGCTAATGTTTAAAAATTATATGGAGTATACAGTAACACCCGCGGGATTTTTATGGCACTGAAGGAAAAATCACATGCACTCCGGAGAAGAAAGCTGGGGAGATTGGATCATGGTCTGTATCACATGGAATATCATGTAACCAGAAGAAAAAAAGAGTTCACTTAGCAAGCACCTGTAGGAACTACAGGTATAGGATCTCCTTTATAACAATGCGTGCCTAAAAGATATCGTCAGAATGCCATTGCGGCAGAAATTTGGAATGTGTAGTTGTGCTGGAAATAACCTCCAGCTTCTTCAGCTGGGTCACTGCAGGGATTTATGCCAGAGTTTGTAAGGACCAACTTAGCAAGGTTTATACCTGAGGCGTCTGTTATCTGGGGTGGAAGCAAGGATGGCCTTTTCCTCAATAAGATGACTTCTGGCAGACAGTATACCCTGGTTAGCAGTGTGTGAGACATCTGTGCTGGAACAGAGAAGCAATGCAGCAAGTTTGTTAATGATTTATTTTTTTTTTTTAATTCACGGATTTATATCCTCAGCATATGGTGATCAACTCGTTGAATTCATAACACAACTGTGAATTTTGAAGGACACTTCTTTAACATGCACACACGTGCACAAGCTTGCTCTTTTAGTCTCAAATTGCTAGATGTAGTAAGA
This sequence comes from Charadrius vociferus, assembly GCF_000708025.1. Classification (NCBI taxonomy): domain Eukaryota; kingdom Metazoa; phylum Chordata; class Aves; order Charadriiformes; family Charadriidae; genus Charadrius; species Charadrius vociferus. Next base: position 2,247,740 of record NW_009650188.1, read on the forward strand.
ACACTCTGCTGCTTTTTGGAAGTGTAGCACTAATGCTGTGTAACCTGGTAAGGGAGTGGGTGGGTCATCTGATAATAACTGATTCCTGTGTTCTGAGAGGAGGGAGTTGACTGAGAGTTTTATCCTGGTTGGAAAAGCTGCAAGCATGGCTCTTGTTCATATGCGGAGAGGTGATTCTGATGATATTGCTGCAATTGCTTTTTATTGGATTTTGTGGGAATATTTCCATGCAATTTAATGATGGCTGGACCCATTCTCTCAGTTCCCTTCTATTGTCTTTTCTGCTCATTGACCCGTTAGCTCTCCTAAATGGCAAAGCACAGGAAAGGAGGGATTTCTCTGTAACAAGTGTGAGAACATAAACCATCAGTTTCTGCCAAATTTAAGCTTTTCTTTATTTCCCCTATTGAAACTTCTAGTTGTGTGGCAGTGTAAAAGCATTCCAAGTGCAGGCAATAACGTTTGTAAGATTTCAGACTGCTTATTTTCACGTTCACTCAAAGCTTTGTCCAACAATAGCAATAGAGTAATACTGACCTGTGAGTTGCTTTCCTGCCATTCAGATGCAACTGTGAAGCTTGCAGCAAGGTGCTGTAAGCTATCCCCCCTGTGAGCATCAGAAGCAAGCAGCTGAGTTACTGTCAGGGAAAGAAATCATTTGAAAAGTCTGAGAAGTGTTGGAGTAATGGATTAGTAAGGAGGGGTAGGATTCCTCGCAGTTAATCTAGCTATTCATCTGCCCTGGCCATCTTCCTCTTCCTTTGCAGGCAGAGGGAAGAAATAGGCACTTCTGAGAGGCAGTTCATCTCTGCCTCAGGCAAAATTCATCCTGAAGACTAGGTGGCTCACACTCCAGTAATGCTTCGCTGCCCCTAATTACAAAGGGTGTTGAGGCTGACTGACTTAGGTGCAGGTGTCTGGGCTGGAGCCATGTGAAACTGGGTGAGTTAGATCCTGGCTACAGGTCCAGGTGGCAGGGAGAACAGTAGGCATCTTTTCTAGAGAGAGGAGAGGCACGTTGAAACGCCTCGGTGTACCAAGGGATTTTCCTCTCTTAATCCAGCACCTTCTGCAGTCTCTCGAGTTTAGGGGGATCCAAGAGGTCCGGTCTCCTACAGAAGTGTTGCCTAGAGACTTTGCCAGGGGGTTCTTTGCATCTCAGCTTTCGGTATATTGTGCCTGTGTG
>NW_009650188.1:2253161-2268631 GCF_000708025.1 Charadrius vociferus
GATGCTGTGATCTTCCACTAAATTTGTGATTGTCAGATGCAAAGAAATCACAAAGACATACATCGGAAGAATTCATGTAGTAGTTTTTGAATGCATTACCTACACTGACAAAAGGAGTTCCTAAAAGAGTGACATAAGAGGGAAGTGGAGCCAAGTTAACTAGTGGGACACTGGTGCAGGTCATCAGATAGGTTTATATTTAAGCCCGTCTGTTAAGCTTGCTTTCATGAATTATGCCTCACGTTGCTTGTGGCTCTCATGGAAGGGTAGCTGGAATTTGCAACATGGGGAGTGCAGACCTGCTGCACCCTAGGAGGAGCAGGGAGAGCTGCTGTGTCTCAGACATGAAATCTGTCTGGAAATGTGTGGCACAGAGGGGGAGCATGCTTCTTCCTCTAGCTGTTCGTCTTCTGCACATTCCACATTGACCCTTCTGCCTGGGAGGCGATGGGGTGGCTTTGCTGTGGTTTGTGACTGATAGGATGCCAGGACTCCATGGGCCGTCCTGCCCTGTCTGCTCCTGTCTGTGAGCAGTCAGTCTTGGCTGCATATGTGTGGAGACTTCTGTTAGCCTTTTCCTAGGGGGTCTAAGTCATGCTTAGGTCATCTTCATCTTTTTAAAGTCTGGTGTCAGAGTTTGACTCTGAGAGCTGCTGCAAATGCTCGTCAGTGCAGTAAGACCTCTCTGTCTAGCTGATCAGTCTGAGGAGAGTCTGCTTGCTTGTCCTATTCACTCGTGTTGCGTCTGGTCCTGAGGGTTGTTTGTTCATGGTTAGAGTGTGATTTGCCATTGGACTCGCTGAGCATCTCCCAAAAAGTCAAGAAGTCTTAGGAACCCCCCAAATTGATGTGGTACCGTACCTTCAGTCTCTGTGCCCAGATGACTTGGGGGTGACTGCAGCAAATTCTGTCTTTGTGCTGGCTCACACATGTTTTTGAGGAAGCAGACAAGGTGGGCTCTCTCCAAATACCCCTTGTGAATTCTGGGGTTCTGCCTTCCTCTACCGCTACTTAGGCAGATACTTAAAAAGCGTGTGTTATCTGAAGAGGTTTGCCCTACCTGTTCTGAGGGGAAGGTCTCACTGGAGTGTTTGGCTCATTGGCTATTCGATGGAGTGTTTTGCTTTGTGATGGCTTTTTGATGTGCGCACACACATTTCTCTGCTCTCTTCTACCCTTCCCAGGTCGTCACTGTGAGAGCGTAATAGATGTGTGTCCCCGGAAGCCTTGTCAGAATGGAGGTAGCTGTGCTGTTGCCAGCAATATGCCGGATGGGTTCATCTGCCAGTGTCCTCCGGTAAGCACTGTATGCTGAAACTGAATTGCCTGCCTCAGCTCCAGAGTTCTCTGGCTACAGTTTCATTAGTTCCACTGGTCCACTGTAGGTGAAGGTTATCTTTTCTGTACTACTTGCGAAGCTGTGTCCTTGGATGCTCTTTACCCACATCTTTTAGTTCATCTACTTAGCTGGGAAAGCCAGGGCTCCCAGGCGCCCTAGGAGAGTGATGCTGCCTGTTGTTAGCCCAAACAATTCTGCTGTTGAGGCAGGATAGCTGGCTTTTCTATCTTCCACCTAGCATTAAATTTCAACAATTATTTTTGCTATCCTGTGTTCTCTGTGCTTGCTGCAAGGTTCACCTTGTTCTCGGCTCTTCTAAGTCCATTTCTAAATGTACCAGAGCCTTGTAAGTTCCTAGTTTATCCCTGAGGCTAGATCCAGAAAATCATGGCTCCTGCAATGAGGCTAGAGGAATTACGGGGGGGAAAGGGGTCACGCATGACAACTTGCCTCCAGCCCTCAGAGCATTGGAGAATAAGTTTGTGAGCCTGGTTGTTTTGCCTTTTTTTTTTCCCCACAGGGTTATTCTGGAGCAAAATGTGAGTTCAGTAGCCACAGTACTTGTGGACAAGTGAAATGCAAGAAGGGGGAGCAGTGCATCCAGACATCTTCTGGTCCACGGTGCTATTGCCCCAAGCTGTCTGTGGGAGAGGAATGCCAGACAAACACGGGTTGTGCCAGTGCCCCCTGCCAGAATGGTGGAAGCTGCCGCCCTCATTCTCAGCCTCCTTACTATTATTGTCAGTGCCCTGTTAACACCCAAGGCAGCCAGTGTGAACAGCCTGTAACTTTCAGCCCAGAGCCCAAAGGATGTTTGGATTCCCAGTGTGCAGAAAAAGCGAAAGATGGCTATTGTGATGAAGACTGTAACACTCATGCCTGCTTGTGGGATGGAGGCGACTGCTCCCTGACAATGGAAGATCCTTGGGCCAACTGCTCCTCTTCATTGCGCTGCTGGATGCTTTTCAATGGACAGTGTGACGAGTTCTGCAACACACCCGAGTGCCTGTTTGACAACTTTGAATGTCAGCAAAATAGCAAAACATGCAAGTAAGGCTCGATCCTGAGGACGGTTTCTCTGTGTCACTAATATATCTCCTGCTAGCGATTTCGGTAGTTGGTATGCTTCATGCCTGCTGCTTCCGTCTCTTCCGTTGTTTCTGTTGCTGGACCTTGCTCTTGCTGAAAGTTTGACATCAAGGGGTTTCTGCTGCTTTGTGTACTTTTCATCTATTTTTTTGAAAGACGTTCTGGAATTTGTATGCTATGAACTAAGTTGATAGCCTGGGCAGTGGTAACGTGTTAACCTGCTTGATGGATGTGCCCTGCTTTCTGTGGAAATGTAAATAGGCGGCATTTCACCTTGTACGAGATTTTAATAGTACTGCCTCCTATCCTGAATTTCACTCCATACCAGCAATGCCTGTATTTTTATCCCAGTTGTATTTGCTGACTCTGAATGTGTTTTCCAGCTTGTTTGTCATGGCACTTCTTTCTCTTCAGTTATTTGTGAGAAACACTACAGCTTTGCTGTGATGATTCTCCCTTGGTGAGGCAGGAGGTGTTACAGCTTTATCTTAGTAAATAGAGTAAGCAGTTCTCTTCCACTGATACCAGAACTGAACCACTTGTTCTTGGGGTGCTCTTTGCTTCCTACTTCCACCCTGCCAGATTGCTAGCTTATCCTGGAGTTATATCTCTTCTCCTTATATCCTGAATATGAGTGTTATTTTTACCTCAAATGATTACGAAGAGCGTAAGGCCTTGTCCCCTAGACTGCAGGTATACTGTATAGAATATGTATGTCCTGTATGCTGCCTGTAACCCTTTCACTGTTCTAGGTATGACAAGTATTGTGCAGATCACTACGCAGATGGCCGCTGTGACCAGGGCTGTAATAGTGAGGAGTGTGGCTGGGACGGTCTGGACTGTGCTGGTGACAAAGCCGAGAAGCTGGCAGAGGGGACCCTAATCATTGTGGTCTTGATGCCCCCTGATGAGCTGTTGGGTGACGTTCGCAGCTTCTTGCGCACTTTGGGAACTCTTCTGCACACTAATCTGAGAATCAAGCTGGACTCCCAGGGAAACCCCATGGTATTCCCATACTATGGGGAGAAATCAGCAGCACGGAGTCGGCGATCACTTGTCATTCGCAAGCACAGGGAACTAGAGCAAGAGGTCATTGGGTGAGTGGATGCCTTTGTGTTCCTCTGGCCTTGTTATGGTGGTAGTTCTTGCTTGTAGGTGTCTGGTGTATTCTGGACCTTCTAGGGCTGTAGTCTGTTTTTTTTAATAGAGAAACATAAAGCTATTGAACTGCCAAATTCAGTACTGGGGGGTGGAATGATTAGCTTCAAAGGCTGCAGCTTTGGCAAAAGTTTCTGTCGCTGACTTCTGTGCCCTCTTACTGTGTCTCTGCAGCACCAGGGTGTTCCTGGAGATTGACAACCGTCAGTGTGCAGAGGATTCGGAGCAATGCTTTCAGAACACAGAAGCTGCTGCAGCTCTCTTAGCGGCTCAGGCCATCAAGGGCATGTTGCCCTATCCTTTCGTGTCTGTCCAAAGTAAGTAATTGCAGAGGGAAAATTGCTTGTGGAGGAAGGCAGTCAGCAAACTTGGGCTTGCAAAATTCATGCCCAGATTATTGATCATCATCTTAATATTTCTCACTGTTAAATGTGATTTCTGGGAGCTTATGCTTATTCTGCTCTGAGGGGACAGCTGGTTAGTAAGCAGCGCATTTAAGTTTGGAGCCTAGTCATTTTAGTACCTGTAGAAACAGCAATCTCTCACGTGCTGCAGCAGTGTGCAACGCACTGCAGCGATCTTGTCTGCACTAAAACCCATTCATGTACTCTAAGCCATGAAGTCAATGAAAAAGGTGCCATTAGAGAGAAAGGGTGGGGGCCATTCCTCAGTCTATCAGATGTTTTATCCTCTGGCAAGATGTAGTACCTTTGATTTCTGCTCCCCTCTCCCTCAGTCTGAGGCTCGGCTGCAACCTCCTACTAAATTGGTAATATCACTGTTCCTAGTTGGGTCATGCTCGTATCCTTATGTAGATCAGCTCTCCCTACACTAATTCAGGGTGGCTGTCTTCAGCCAGCAGGACTCTTGAGGAAGGAGCAAGGTCTTCAGTTCAGCAGTCATATACTCTAAAAAATATTTTGAGAAACAAGATCAAGGGAAGCCAGAAAGACAGGATATATTCTTACAAAAGTTGCAGCAGAGCCTAAACTTCCTCAAGCCTTGCTCTAAATGCATCACAGTATAGAGGCAATACAGTCTTTTGAGGGGCAGACTCTGAGTGAGAAAAGAAAGTATGTAGATTGAAGGTTGTTGTTTCGGCTTTATTAATCTTACTATATTTTAACTGGAATTTTTAGGTGAACCCTTGTTACCACCAAAGACCCAGTTGCTTTACCTACTTGCTGTGGCAGCCTTGATCATCCTCTTAATTCTTCTCTTGGGTGTGATGATGGCAAAGCGTAAGCGCAAACATGGTTCGCTGTGGCTCCCAGAGGGCTTTATTCTGCGCAGGGATCCTAGTAATCACAAGCGCAGAGAGCCAGTTGGGGAAGATGCTGTTGGACTCAAGTAAGTTTTCATTTAGGCTGCTGACTGTGTTTATTAGTGTGTTAGAGGATTTTGAGAACGTGGTGTATGAATCTTTCATTAAAGGCACTTGACTCCATAGAGAAAGCTGCCTTTTAAGCTAGAACTTCTTAGGCTGTTTCTCTAAATTTTAGTACATCTGTTTTGGACAGAAGAACTTTAATTAACTGTGATCTGTAAAATGCTGGTAAGGAATCTGATCTTCTGGTTATGTTTGGTTTTCTGCCGCTCTGTTTAGTTCAGTGGTTGGGTACTGCTTGCATCATTGGCTTTTGGAGTACGTGAGACATTTGTAGGTTGATAGGTGACAACAAACTTTTAATACATCTAGCTCAATGCGTTAAAGACATGACTCAGAAATAATGGAAAGTTTCAAAAGAAGAATCCTATTTATACAGTTTTGGCTTTCCACTGAATTAACCAAGTTTGCAGTTGTAAATGCATTTAATGCCAGCGTTGGCTGCCTGAGATTTGTAATTTCTTGGTCCCTCTGTTTGCAAGCTACCAAACTTGCAAGCATCCCATCCTTGGTCTCTGCAGGCTAGTGTAAGTAGCAGTAGTAGCACCTGCTCAGCCTGCAATGTGATGTGTTCTCCTTGTTTGTTAGAAATCTGTCGGTCCAGATACCAGAGGGTAACCTGGCAGATTCTGGACCAACTGAACACTGGGCAGGCGATGGTGGACCTCAGCCAAAAAGAGCAAAGGTAAGGAGCTCCAAGACTTCCATATTGCCTGAAATTGAAACTGCTAGTGAGGAAGACAGCTGCATTAACTTCCAGAATATGCCTCTTGCTCAAAACCTCCCTTTGCTTAGGGGTTTGTAATATGTAACTAATGATATCTGAGGAGCAAGTCCTCGGGTTAACAGTGCCACCACAGGCCAGTAGAGAAACCAAGTAACTTCTGTTCCAGTGTCCCCTCCCTACCCAGGCCCTACTGCATCACAAGAGAAGAGAAAGTTAGCGGTAGTGTGGTGTCTTGCAGTTCGGGTCTGATAACATAATGGTGGGAGTGTGAAAGCTGAGAGTGCCAAGCAGAGGTAAATGGACACCATCATTAGCTTAAACAAACAAACCTAAAAAACAAACAGAAAAAAACAACCCAAAACCAAACAAAAAACCCACCAAACCCAACAAAACTTAAGACAACCCAAGAGCTTTAAGTGTCTTTGGCTGCTTGATGAGCATTTTGAAGCAACTGCTTATTTCCTGTGCTCAGGCTGAGGATCAAGCCTTGCTCCCAGAAGGTGATGAGCAGATAGATCAGCGCCAGTGGACACAGCAGCACTTGGAGGCAGCAGATGTCTGTGGGAGCACGTCATTAGCCCTTACACCACCTCAAGCAGATCAAGAGGTGGATGTTCTGGATGTCAATGTCAGAGGGCCAGGTCAGTACTCTTGAGCGTCCGTGTGTTCTGCCAGCCAGCCACCGATCTCCCTCCCCTGTCTCCAATGGCTGGGACTGCTAATGTTTAAAAATTATATGGAGTATACAGTAACACCCGCGGGATTTTTATGGCACTGAAGGAAAAATCACATGCGCTCCGGAGAAGAAAGCTGGGGAGATTGGATCATGGTCTGTATCACATGGAATATCATGTAACCAGAAGAAAAAAAGAGTTCACTTAGCAAGCACCTGTAGGAACTACAGGTATAGGATCTCCTTTATAACAATGCGTGCCTAAAAGATATCGTCAGAATGCCATTGCGGCAGAAATTTGGAATGTGTAGTTGTGCTGGAAATAACCTCCAGCTTCTTCAGCTGGGTCACTGCAGAGATTTATGCCAGAGTTTGTAAGGACCAACTTAGCAAGGTTTATACCTGAGGCGTCTGTTATCTGGGGTGGAAGCAAGGATGGCCTTTTCCTCAATAAGATGACTTCTGGCAGACAGTATACCCTGGTTAGCAGTGTGTGAGACATCTGTGCTGGAACAGAGAAGCAATGCAGCAAGTTTGTTAATGATTTATTTTTTTTTTTTAATTCACGGATTTATATCCTCAGCATATGGTGATCAACTCGTTGAATTCATAACACAACTGTGAATTTTGAAGGACACTTCTTTAACATGCACACACGTGCACAAGCTTGCTCTTTTAGTCTCAAATTGCTAGATGTAGTAAGAACACTCTGCTGCTTTTTGGAAGTGTAGCACTAATGCTGTGTAACCTGGTAAGGGAGTGGGTGGGTCATCTGATAATAACTGATTCCTGTGTTCTGAGAGGAGGGAGTTGACTGAGAGTTTTATCCTGGTTGGAAAAGCTGCAAGCATGGCTCTTGTTCATATGCGGAGAGGTGATTCTGATGATATTGCTGCAATTGCTTTTTATTGGATTTTGTGGGAATATTTCCATGCAATTTAATGATGGCTGGACCCATTCTCTCAGTTCCCTTCTATTGTCTTTTCTGCTCATTGACCCGTTAGCTCTCCTAAATGGCAAAGCACAGGGAAGGAGGGATTTCTCTGTAACAAGTGTGAGAACATAAACCATCAGTTTCTGCCAAATTTAAGCTTTTCTTTATTTCCCCTATTGAAACTTCTAGTTGTGTGGCAGTGTAAAAGCATTCCAAGTGCAGGCAATAACGTTTGTAAGATTTCAGACTGCTTATTTTCACGTTCACTCAAAGCTTTGTCCAACAATAGCAATAGAGTAATACTGACCTGTGAGTTGCTTTCCTGCCATTCAGATGCAACTGTGAAGCTTGCAGCAAGGTGCTGTAAGCTATCCCCCCTGTGAGCATCAGAAGCAAGCAGCTGAGTTACTGTCAGGGAAAGAAATCATTTGAAAAGTCTGAGAAGTGTTGGAGTAATGGATTAGTAAGGAGGGGTAGGATTCCTCGCAGTTAATCTAGCTATTCATCTGCCCTGGCCATCTTCCTCTTCCTTTGCAGGCAGAGGGAAGAAATAGGCACTTCTGAGAGGCAGTTCATCTCTGCCTCAGGCAAAATTCATCCTGAAGACTAGGTGGCTCACACTCCAGTAATGCTTCGCTGCCCCTAATTACAAAGGGTGTTGAGGCTGACTGACTTAGGTGCAGGTGTCTGGGCTGGAGCCATGTGAAACTGGGTGAGTTAGATCCTGGCTACAGGTCCAGGTGGCAGGGAGAACAGTAGGCATCTTTTCTAGAGAGAGGAGAGGCACGTTGAAACGCCTCGGTGTACCAAGGGATTTTCCTCTCTTAATCCAGCACCTTCTGCAGTCTCTCGAGTTTAGGGGGATCCAAGAGGTCCGGTCTCCTACAGAAGTGTTGCCTAGAGACTTTGCCAGGGGGTTCTTTGCATCTCAGCTTTCGGTATATTGTGCCTGTGTGATTCCTTCAGTTGTACCTGTCTGGTGAACTCCTGGCTTTACCGTCTCACTCTTGAGTTTTACATTTCCTCGGGGGCTGTCTTCTTGAAAGACAGCAAACAGATTTTTTTTTTATAAAAAGCTGCTGTTACCTTTGTCTCCCCATGCTGTTCTTTCTCTGTGTCCCCCAGAGTGGTGAGGACATTCTTTTCACTGGAGTTATTGTGTGTAACCAGGGTAATGCAATTACAGGCATAACTGGTAACACCACCTATAATTAAAATTGATGAACTGTCCCTATTATATGCCCCTCTTTTTCAGTTACTAAAACTTCAGTGGTTCAGACTGGAATTTTCCATGCTGTGTGTCTGCCTCCAGCTGGATCCTTTTGGGTTCTTTTCCAGCTATTTCAGAGAACAAGCTGGAAGGAGGAAAAAAGACATTGTGTCCACAGCTTTTTTTCTGGTAGTCCATCAAGCACTTAATTGTGACGGTCTAGCTGGATGTGCTTTTTGCTAGCCTCATAAAACTACTCGTGTGTGGCCGACTTACAAAGCTCTGAAAAGAGCTGCACATACCTGAGAGACTTTTTGGAGGGTGGCAGCTAATTTTTCCAAGGATTTAATACATACTGTAGCTGTGTCCCTATAGAGCAGCTGGGCTTGATCCATCCAGGACAACTGCAGTGATTGAGCAAAACCTTTCCTGCGAGTGGTTTTCCCAGGGCTGTGGTGCTGGAGAAAAGGAAAGCTCCTTTCTGTGCTCCATCTCTCTGCTCTTTGTGTCGGAGCAGTACGGAGGAGAGCACAGCCTGACTTGAATACTGAGAAGTATTCATTTGGGACAAGGAAGCAGAGCCAGCAGTGGGAGGGAGACGCACAAAAGGAGGTATAGCCTTGGACGACAGGCAAGAGGGTCTATAGACAGGACTGGATCTTGGAACTGGACCCAGGCCCATACGTCAACACTTCGCTGCCGTCCAACAAATCCTGAGAAAGTAGCTCAGTGAAAGCCTGTGTGTCCTGTGATTGTGAGCCACTAGGAGGAGCATGAATGCTGCTGCTGCCAGCCTGGCTGGGGAGCAGCCCTGGATGCCACAGCCCTGATCTCTGCCGCTGCTCAACACTGTTCCCTGTGGTAGAATGATAGATTTCTAGATTTTTTGGAAAGTTTTAGAAGTGCTCTAAAAAAGAGAGTCAGAAAAGCCTGGTCATCAGAATTTGGGAAATGGGTCAGGACATTCGAGCTCTGTATATTAATTTCAATAGAAGATCATCACCTTGTTTATCTGCACAGAATCCTAATTCTGCTTTATAGCTTTCTGCAGGGCTCACACACTTCATTCAGTGTGGATAGTGTACTGTAGATTGAGAGTTGTGCAGACAGGGAAGCTGTTATCTGTAGGGTCCAGGAAGGTCCTTTGCTTGAATAAATCAGGCAGTTGCTGAAAGATTATTTTGAATTTCTGCTAGCGAGCCACACTGGAGAAGCAAAATTTGTGTTCACCTTTGCAGAACTCCAGCGGGGCGCTTAGCACAGAGTGGTTCGCTTCTGCTGCCATCTTAGTCCCCCTTACTTTCTAGGTGCCTATGACGTGCGTGGAGTAAAGCAGTAAAATCAGTAAGCAAGCATTAGCATTTACAGTTGAAGTCTTTGTTTTTGAGTAGTGAATATCTTGTAACTTTCAGAGTCTGCTGAAACTGAAGCATTTGGCATTTGATGGGTTGCTGAAAATATGTGGAGGTGTTTTAAATCTTAATTGCACTGCATCAAGGACGGTATTAACAAGGGTGAAAAATCAACAGCATGAGCTTGTCTTCCTGGACCATCCTCTCTGAACAGCAGAAAGAGAGGGAGGTTCATCCAAGGGAGCTACTCTAAATTGGAGATCTGGAGGAGCCTTTCTCCTTCCAGTGACGATGCAAGAATCCTGGTTGGATGAATGTGAATTTAGCCTTTGTGGATGTCCCATCAGGGTGAGCCCATCACTGGGGGCTTGGGGAGAGACACAAGCCCAGTATCTTCCAAAGCATTCAAATTGTGTGAGACTTTCAGCAGTTTGCATCTGTGGGCAGTCCATGCTGTGATGGAGAGGTGTGTGGGGAACAAGGCATTGTGCATGTGTAGGATGCTACTGGTACACCAGTGAATAATACTGGACTAGATCCTGTTCTGTAGTCCCTTCCTACATGGTGTACTTCTATGAAAATACAGCGTGTGCTTGACCAGTTTGTTTAGGACTCTGGTCATAGATGTTATTAAAAGCAAGAAGAGGTAGGTTCAGGCAGTCATCCTGGAGCATTCTTCGGCTTTGAGTGCTTCACTGTCACAACTTCAGGGTCTGAAGTTGTCATTCTGAAGAAGGTCTGAAGAAGGTCATTCTTTCTAATGAAAGCTTTAGTCTGCATTTCACTTCAGGTTAATATCTGCAAAAGGACACCAATAATGGGTGGATAGTTGTCCAATGATTTTTCTCTGTCAGTTGTTTCTTTCCCCAGGTATGTGAATCCACATGAATAGTTACACAGTCATCTGAAGTCTTTGTTTTTTATCGCCCTTGCTTCTCTCTAGGAATTTAGCTAGCCTTTGCATTTTAAGGAAGTTTTCCGCTTTAGCAGCAAACTTTTTTGTTTTATAATGATCTTACTTATTTGAGAAGTATCTTAAGTTCTTTTGGGGTTGCAGCAGGTATTAGAGTCCTGCTTGGAAGGAAAACAACTTGCTAACTCTGTTGGGCTTTAAGATAAGGGAACAGGTCTGGGTTAAAGCGATTGGAGGGGTTGTCTGTAGCTGTAGACACTCAAGGGGAGAGGATTGCAGGAGGGTTTCCTTTCTTTTGCTGTCACCGTCAGGTTACTATGATATCATCTCTTCTGTTGCAGATGGATGTACTCCGCTTATGTTGGCATCTCTGCGTGCGGGCAGCTCCGATATCAGCGAGGATGATGAGGATGCAGAAGATTCCTCAGCAAATATAATAACTGATTTGATCTATCAAGGCGCCAACCTGCAGGCCCAAACAGACCGCACTGGGGAGATGGCACTGCACTTGGCAGCCCGTTACTCAAGAGCAGATGCTGCGAAACGTTTGCTGGATGCTGGTGCGGATGCTAATGCTCGGGACAACATGGGACGGACTCCCCTGCATGCAGCTGTAGCTGCTGACGCCCAAGGTGTCTTCCAGGTACAGTAATGGAAGAACCCCTTTTAGAGTAGCTGTGCTCTGTAATTATATGAGCCTGCCAAAGCTGCGCTCTGTTCCCTCACAGCCTTGCTCTTATGCCTTCCACAGTGTGATGGCCAAGCGAAACTGTATCTTACATCCAGTTTCCTTAGGTATTCATAGCCTGAAGAACTCAGCGTACATGAATCACCTGACATATATTTATTTGGTCTGTTTGCCTCTGTCACCTATTATCTGGGTCCTTGCATTTCAGTACTTAGGCTGCTTTTTCGTTATAAAGTTTCTCTTGAGTTTCTGCCAAACCTTCAGTTTTGGTCTGTAGCGGTATTGAAAAAAATCTGTCTTCCCTTGTTCTCCAGATCCTTATCCGTAACAGAGTGACAGACTTAGATGCTCGAATGAATGATGGAACAACCCCATTAATTCTGGCTGCACGTCTGGCTGTGGAAGGAATGGTGGCCGAGCTAATTAATTGCCAGGCAGATGTGAACGCCGTAGATGACCATGGTAATGGGAACACGACATAGTGGGCTGGGCAGATATTTGTCATGGTGCGAGCAAGGAGGGGTGGACTTCTGCTCTCCCACAGTGTGGGCTGTTTGTAAATTCTGTAGCTAAATCAGACACTAGGCTCTCCTGCAGAAGTCCTCCCAGCAGTAATAGACTGCAGGCTGCTGCACAGTGGCTTGGTTAGACAGCCCTGGAAGAGAAGCAGAAGAAATATGTGGTTGGATATGCTGGGATTTTCTGGATTGCAGACATGACTCTGTGAATAGGTTATTTAAAAAATAAAAATAAAGAAGTCCCAGAGCAAGTGCTGAAAGTCCCATTGCATCTTGGTAATGTAGGGGTGTGTCACAGCGTGGTGATTTCCAAAATGTAAACCTGACTTCAGGACATGTTCATGTGCTGTGAGCTGCACTGCAGTTGCTTTCTTCCCTCAGTGTACTCTGTCCATCTCAGTGCTTTAGAAAATAGCTCCTCGCTTTGTTATTTAAGTTGTTGGGTTTCCCTGCAGGTAAATCTGCTCTTCACTGGGCTGCTGCTGTCAACAATGTGGAAGCAACACTAGTGCTGCTGAAGAATGGAGCCAACAGAGACATGCAGGATAACAAGGTACAGTTTGGGTGTGCTCAGCATGGCTGTGCTTCCTAACTCAAAGTATGTCTTTGCTGTTGGCAGGGAACTAAGTTCAGATTTCCTAAACTGGGTGCTCAGTGCTGGTCTTCCAAACCCAGAGTGTGACTGGAACTCTCACCAAGTGGTGGATGTCTTGTAGGACTTCTGATACGGAAGAGCAGTTTTCTTCTTGTTTGGCCAAGTGCTGGACATCAACGTTGTCCTGCTTTTCTTGCAGAAAAGGAATGCAATGCACTGTCAGTGGTGTGTGAGAGCACCAGGGTGAAGTGCTGCTGGTGTCGAGCAGCAGGATTTTGGCTAGCAGAGAGACAGATCTGGCAGCACAGCAGCAGTCACGTCCTGTAACATTTCCAGGGATCTCAGTGCAGGGTGGATATGGGGGAGAAGCCCCTCTGTTTGAGAGACAGTCTGCTCTGTGCGGACCTCCTGTAGCTTCACTGTTAGTTTTTGCTGTGTCTTAGTCCTTGATTTCTTTCCTCTGCCTAGGGTTTCTTTTTTGGATTATTATGTATTGCTGAGTGGATTTTAGAGCCACCTATAAGCTGCACTTCTTTACTGGGCTGTTTTAGTTCTTTGTACCTTTCCCTCATAGGGGACAATGGGAGAAAAGCACCAGGTGCTTTCACGGTTCCTCCAAGGACCCGTGTCAGAATAGTCCACTTCTTGGTGGGATAGTTTAGCCTGTGTGCTCTATGCTGTGTGTGAAATCATCTCCTGTAATCTGCCTTTTTCAATGGGTACCTCTCAGAGTGGGTTGTTCTTGGAGACAGTTGATGTGACACTGCATTAAACAGTGCTTCCAGATGTTGCCACACTGTTAAGGGATTGTTAGCTGTAAGTCAGTCCCCTCACAGTGAAGACGCTAAAATACTTATTCTCTATGTTTTCTTAGCAGCAAAAATCTTGCTGGACCATTTTGCCAATCGAGACATCACGGACCACATGGACCGCCTGCCCCGAGATGTGGCCCAGGACCGGATGCACCATGACATAGTGCAGCTTCTCAACGAGTACAATGTGGCGCACAGCCCCGCTGGGCACCCTGGTGCCATGCTGAACTCTGCTCTCTCCCCGGTCATCTGTGGCCCAAATAGGTCCTTCCTCAATCTGAAGCATGCTTCGTTAAGCAAGAAGTCACGAAAACCGAATGCCAAAGGCATCATGCCCACAAACCTCACCAAAGATGCAAAGAGGAGAAGGAAGAAGTCCCTCAGTGAGAGCAAAGGGCAGTTTTCGGAGAGCTCAGTGACCCTGTCACCAGTTGATTCCCTAGAATCGCCCCATGCTTTTGCATCAGAACCAACATCGTCTCCCGTGATGCCGTCGCCGGGGGTGTTACACTCATCGCCCAGCTCACTGCTGACCGCTCCGTCGGTGCAGGCTGCACACACGATGTCCTTTTCCAACCTTCACGAGATGCAGCCCTTGGGACGTGGATCCAGCACGGTGCTCCCGTCTGTCAGCCAACTACTTTCACAGCACAGAACCACCCCTCCTAACAGTGGGCTTGGCAGGCTCCGGCCAGCCAACGTTTCCACCGAGTGGATGAACCGTATGGAGGTGAACGAGTCCCAGTACAATGAGATGTTTGGCATGGTGCCGCAGGTGATGCATTCACACCCCAGTGTTTCTCAGCAGAGTGGTTTGGTTCAAGCAGATACAAAGCACATGGGAGTGTCCAGGGAGTCTCTGCCCCCTATCATGACTTTCCAGCTGGTTCCCAAGGGTGGCATAAACCAGCAAGCACTGCCCCAGCAGGCCCAGTCAAACTGCGCTCAGAACATGGCTGGTCCTCTTAGCTCCATGTACCAGATACCGGATTTAGCTCAGCTGCCCAGCGCCTCGTTCTCCATGGCTGCCATCCCTCAGCAGGACGGGCAAGTGGCTCAGACAGTCCTCCCAGCTTACCACCAGTTCCAGAGCTCGATGGGGAAGTATCCCACACCTCCCTCCCAGCACAGCTGCTACTCCTCGGCCACAGAACGGACTCCTAGCCACAACCGGCACTTACAAGGGGAGCACCCATACCTGACTCCGTCGCCCGAATCTCCGGACCAGTGGTCAAGCTCCTCCCCACACTCTGCCTCTGACTGGTCTGATGTGGCAACCAGTCCCAGTAACAACCAGCGTGGGCCAGCAGCCGCTCACATGACAGAGCAGCAACGAAACAACATGCAGGTGTATGCCTGAAGGCTGTCCAAGGTGAAGCCCAATGAAAGTGGACTCCAGAACTCATGAAGGTCTTCCAGGATGGAAATGAAGAACCATTTTAGTATCCAAGAGTCTTAATGAGCCCAGGCTATTCTTTCCTTGGAGGGACTGTGGTCACTGTAGGCTTGTATGCTTTTATGCTAAACGGAGAACTGTAGAAGCTGGTGATGGAGAAGACCAGCCGGGTCACTTCTAACCAACTCCCGTGCACCTTGGGTGTGATTGCTGTCTGCACTGGATTCTCCAGTTTGCTTTTAAATACGTTCCACCATTTCTTTGGGGAGACAGCTCTTCAGCTTAATGCATCTCACGGTCGTTTCTCCAGAAATTTAGCCAAAACCAGCTTTGTATCCTTATTTTGTTACTCCTTTTGTTACTCACATAACCTCTCTCTGAAGCACCTTCTACTACTTCTCCTCAAGTTCAAGTTGCCTTGTCTTGACACAGCTCAGAGCTGCACCCACATTCCTAGACCCCTCCTTCCCTCGGCCACTCTTGCTCAGCAAGCGAGCCGGACTTCCCGAAACGCCTGCAGGTCAAGTGACACCTTCTGTCACACAGCTTCACCCTTTCCTCTTCAAGAGTATTTGTCTTATACAGACCCACTAACACCCCTTAGTGTTCTCACTGCCCACTGCCTGCCCCCCAGGTATTATGAGATTATATATACATATAGACTTCTCTTAGGTCTCCT
>NW_009650188.1:2268648-2269075 GCF_000708025.1 Charadrius vociferus
CCCCGCCCAGACGCTGGTCTGACCTGGTCTTCCCCCCGTGGTGGCCTGTAGGCACATCTCTCTCGTGTCGTATGTCTTCCCCGAGACACACCTGACCGTTTTGACACACTACCCTCCCCGTGCTCCCATCCTGCAAGGTGTGTCCGTGACCGCCTTCACGAGATCCCGTGCCGGAAGAGATGCTCTGCAACCGATACAGGCCTTTTGGGAGGCTCTTGGGATGAGCATGAGTGTTTCAAAACCTGATAACACAAGCTCCCAGCGTTCTTGCACAGTACTCCCCTCCCCTCCATCCAAGGGTGGCTGTGTGTCCTGTCCTCCAGATACCATATGCTGCCTCTTTATGATATTATCAAGAAGCGTCAAGGACGTCGTTACATGTTTGCAGTGTGTTTCCTTCTGCGTCAGGAACGGCATCCAGCCCTTG
>NW_009650188.1:2269123-2273122 GCF_000708025.1 Charadrius vociferus
ACGAGGAGGCTGCAGCACTGGCTCCTGAGCCGGCTTCCAGCAGCAGCAGCGTGCCTGACACCAGGAGCCGGCCTTAAGCGGCAGACCAAATAGCTCAGAAACTGTTGCCCAATGCGGTTTGGTTAACAGGTTTGGGGCTGTCCTCTGCTCTCAGCTTCAGCCTGTACCGAGATTTCCCAACTGAGGTGCCCCACGTGCTCTGTGGGACGGTAGTGCCATTTGTACTGCAGCTCCCCCGATATTTTTGGAGTTAAGGAAGCCAGCTGTCGCTGACCTTCGACAAACAGCCGCTCTTTCTGCTTTGTCCACAAGAGTAATGCTTCCCTGGAGGGCTCTGAATCAGTCAGCAGCCAAAGTGAACATTTCTGGGGATGGTTTGCTCCTACCTCTTCGGGGGAACCCTGCAGGCGCGTGTTCCAAAGAGATCGGGGCTGTCGGCTGCCGCCAAAGGACAGAGAAGGCCGTTCCCCTCCGAGCAGCGGCCATTCAGCATCCTACCATGTACAGTATTTTCTCCTATGTTCCTTTCCATTCTAATCAAGAGTAAAAGCTTTTTTTTTTTTTCGATTTGACTCAATGGTACATGAAGGCAGGGCCTCAGGAGGAGCTGGTTCCCGGGGCCATTGTTTTGGGCTGAAGTTTTTAATTCTTGAAGTTACTGCTTTTTACGACGCACACAGCGTTCCCTGGCACGCTCGCTGCAGTGTGTCCTGTGAAGTTTAGCTGCAGCCGACTCAGATCTCCAGGCAGGAGCCTGCGAGCTCCTGGAGGTCTGTCCAGGTACATGTTTCACTGCAAATAATGAAGTGTTGCTACATCGATGCTAAAGAAACAAAGGGCTTTTCCTCGTTAGCCCCAAATAACCAAGTGCCTTTTTATATATGTGGCTACCTTTTACAAGATGAGTGTTTTCTGTGGAATGAAGCCAGTTTCGTGCCTGGCCTGTTAATACGATGGCCCTCTGCCTTTCTTTTTGTTTTGGTTTTGTTTTTGTTTTTTTTTTTTTTAACTACTTGTAAAGATAATATCTCCTTAAGGTGGTATTTTATCTCATAAGTTGTAGAGTAACCATTCACACAGCAGCATTTTCCTATATTAATAATGGAAAATATTTGCTTGTTTTTACATTTTTTATAAAAGTCTTTTATGAAAATAGTTGCTGCAAAATGTATAAGCAATTTTTATCCCCGGAATAAAGAGTATGTGCCCAACGTCTGTGTGCTGCTGTTTTCGTTTGCCTTCCCGGCGATCTCGGCACAGCCACTGGATTTATAAAGGAGTCATTGGTGTTCGGGAGCTGTTCAGACCCCTGGCAAAGGAGGGCTCGTTAGGGACCTCTGCGGTCCATGTCAGGAGCGAGCTTTTGGGAATCAAGGGTGCCCTGTGCTGTGGCTCAGCAGTGCACAAACCCCGACGCTTAGCTCCATCCAAGGGAGCCGAAAGCAGCGTCGCTCAGGTGTAGCAGGAGGATTCTGGAGGATTAGCTGAGAAGGGCGACGGTCACCAGCAGCCAAGCAGCTGGGCATACTGGGAAGGACAAGGAGGGACTGGGATGGGGCCTTTTTGAGGTGCTTTCAATAAGAGCTCTCGCTTGCCTGGGCATCCGGGAGGTGGAGAAGGGCTGGGCCTTTTGTGTGGCTTTTAGAAAGGTTGTGAGCAAGCGTGGGTCAGGCGGTGGTTAGTGGAGCTGTGGATTTGCATGCCCTTTCGCGTCCTGCTTCCTTCCCTGGGCTGTTCACTGTTCTTCCAGCTGGGAGGAGGACCCTCATCCCTGAAGCCGAGGCTGCCTCCCTGGCTTGGGCTTGGCAGCTGGTGCGTGAAGATGTGCAATTCTCCAGCCTCTGAAACAGGGAATCATGGCTCCTCCGTGCTGTTTTCAGACTTGAAAAGTTTGATTTGAACCATTACAGAATTAATTGGCAATGGCTGCTGCCTTCCTCTATTTTGAGCAGGGAGGTGCTGCTGAAGCCTTGGGCTCCACTGGTGCTCACCTGGCCCGTTTCCAGCTCTCACCGCGGACTTGGATGGAGCCGATAGCTGAATTATGATGCCTAGCAGGGATAAAGCTGCTGGGGGCATTTTAAGGGTTTAATATTCAAACAGCACAGCTCCTTTATCTTCTCGTAGAGCCAGCTTGGCAAGTATAAACCTCCGGGAGGCTTTCATCCATGTTCTCCCGCAGGTTGCGCATCTGTGCCAAAGTTTAGCCAGCTCTGCTGTGTCTCTGGCACGGCTGTGGTGAGTTTGCTGGTGCTCAGGCTGAGACTTGAAACTGCGTCTCCTTGGGGACGGCGCATGCCTCTTCCCCTGCCCGGGATGACAAGGGGCTTGTGAAAACTTGTGTTGCATGCAAGTAAGCTTAATTGAACCAGCCAGGCAGGGAGCTGGGGTGTCCCTTATCTAACCGAGGAGTGATGGAGTAGCCTCAGGCTCCTTTGGAGAACGTTTTCATGGTTTTTCATAAAACAAGGGTGGAGTCCTGTCTTCTCGGGGCAGGGGGGAACGTGTTGCTGTGTTTGAAGAGTTTCCCCATTAGTCAGAGTGGCTGATCTCCTCTCTAAGGTTGTTTCCTTTCAGGAGAAGTGATAGCAGGCAGCAGATGTGTTTGGACAGAAGAAAGCTTTACCCCCTTGATCCCAGAGGGTGCCTAAGCAAGCTGACCAAGCCCTGAGAGGTCTCGGGGAAGCAGCAGCAGCTGTATCCCGGCTGTGTGGGCGAAGGAGACAGATCTGATCCTCCTCCCTCCCCAGGGTGAAAGCGAGACCTGCCTCTGCACGCTGGCGGGGAGCTGCTCCCTGTGGGCGCCGCACCACTCACTGCGCGTTTCGGCAAATGCTGCCACATTTGCCTGTCCTCCTGAGGGCTGGAGGACATGGCTCGAGCCTGACAGCCAGAAGTTAGCAGTTTCAGCCAGCTTACAAGCCCTCCGTGTTGGGAGATGAGGGACTTGGCTCTGGGGCTGGAGCTTCTGCAGGTAGCTACCTCCTGGGCAGCTCCCAGTGGCCTCCTCCAAGGGTCTTCAAGAGGACTGGGGGAAGGAGGGCCGGGCATTGGCTGTAGCTGGCAGCAGCAGGGCGCTGGGCAGGAGCTGGCAGCTTTGCAGAAAGCCACAGGACAGGCAGTGGGAAGAACTTTCAAAGCTGCTTTGGTACGCTATGAGCCTACAAAGCGATGCTCCAGAGCAGCGTGATCGAAGCAGTAAGGCAGATGAGCTTTAGCTGCTTCCCACCAGTGCAAGAAGACACCCCATGGTGAGGAGTGAGCACCAAGAAGGAGAAGGCTGTGCCTGACCGTGCTGAAGAGCTCTGGCTGCTGGGGTCCGTGGCAGCCCCCTTCTGCAGCCCCATGGCAGCAGCAGCCTCCCCAGGACCAAGGCTGCAGGTTCCCTGCGCGGGGCAGGGGCACTGGGGGGCTTCTGCTTGCAGGACCTGCCCCTTCCTCCTGGAGGGACGCAGAGTGACAAAGCCCTGCGTCACCGCCGGGCGTGGGGGCCCAGTAACCCCACTGCTATCTGATGGCACCTGCCAGCCCCTGGCCGCAGGCTGTTCCCACGTCCCCACGTCCTACATCCTCCTGCAAACATCCCCAGGCAGTTCAAACAAGGGCGGTGTGTGAGTGACGCATGGCAGGGCGTGGAGCCCGGCCGGGTGCCATCCTTCGGCCAGGGACACGGGCGATGCCGGCGGGTGAAAAAAGGTGGTACCCAAGGCCGAGCCACTCGCCTCGGGGATGCTCTGGCCGGGGCCGGGAGAGCCTCCCCTGGGTCTCATCCCTGCCAGCCCCCGCTTCAGCCGGAGCTGGGCCAGCGGGCATCCCTGCCTGGTGCCAGGCTGCAAGGTTATCTCTGTGTTTGCGTTAGTAATTACCGCTAATTGTAGGGGATTTATTGACCAACTAGGAGAGGTTCTTCCTGTCTTTTTCAGCAGAGACGTTGAATGTAAACAGAGCGGAGATCTGGGCGGCTTTCCAGCAAAGCAGGGGGGGATGGAGGGGAGTCAG
>NW_009650188.1:2273312-2273587 GCF_000708025.1 Charadrius vociferus
GGGGTGAGCGGGAGCCGGTCCCAGCCCCAGCAGCTCCCAGGGGAACCGAGTGCTGCCCTCGCTGGTTAGGGGCAGGCTGCCACGATGGCATTTTCAGCCCCACCGCTGACTTTTGTCGCTGCTTCTTTGAGGGGAAGACGAGCTGAGTCTGCAAATCGGCCCCTGGTGCCCGGGGATTAGCCCAGATAAAGGGGAACTGCGCTGATGTGGCTGGTTTGCCTCCCGGGCCTGGGTCTGGCAGCGCTACGAGCTTGGGGAGGGCGGGTGAGAACAAT
>NW_009650188.1:2273739-2274355 GCF_000708025.1 Charadrius vociferus
CGAGACTGGGGCTTGTGGGGCCAGGAGTCCCTGCTGCCAGTGCGGGCTGGGGACACCAAGCGGTGCCGGGGTGCGGAGGGGAGAGAGAGGCACAGCCCCCAGGGATGCCATCTCCTCCAACTGGCCCAAAGGGGCCAGATTCAGCCTCACAGCAGGGCAGGTTTGCACCCTCTGGGCACAGGCGGTATCCCCTGTCCCCGGAGGGACCTGATGTGAACTCCCTGAGCTCTTACAGGGGACACTTCTGGGAGGAAGGAGGATGGTGGCAGCGGCCAGACTCGCCCTCCTGCTGCTGGGCTGCGCGGGGCTCCTCTGGCCGGCCGGTGAGTCCCACGACTTGGGGAGGGCAGCTACTTTTGTAGCGAGGCCAGGATGGAGCCGGGCTCCTCTCCATCCATCGACACTGGCTGGCCCCCATCCCTCTCCATGGCTGTCCCTCCACAGGTGCCCGGTACATAGACTACTGCCCCAAGGGCTGGTCCTACTACAAGTTCAACTGCTTCAGGTACTTCAGTCAGCCCCAGACCTGGGACGAAGCCGAGGTAAGCCCGCTGGGGTATGCACATGGCCGGGGACCTCCCCCATCTCCCGGGGGTTCTCCCAGCACTGACGGCTC
>NW_009650188.1:2274849-2276891 GCF_000708025.1 Charadrius vociferus
CAGTGAGTGCCTGGACCCTGCATCTGCCTCCAGCTGGTCCACCTTGGCATCCCCAACCCCCTCCTCCTCCTCCTCCACTGGGGCCGTTCCCCCCCAGAGGACTGTGGCAGGCAGAGCTGGTGGCTCTGTCCTCACTGTGGCCTCCACTGACCCCGGCCCGTCTCTCCGGCAGGCTTCACTGTGTGGTCCAGCGCCGACTGCGCCCAGCAGCATCACTACATCTGCAAGTTCACCCCCTCACACTGAGCATGGCCCACAGGGGACACCATGGAGGACCCCACACCAGCGATGCTCCTTCCTTACTACCTCTGCTCCTCCCTCCCCAATCCCTAAAAATACATCTATAAAAACACAAGCATGCACATGCTGTGTGAGTTCGGTGCTGGTAAAAAGCCCTGGAACGGTCTACCTGCAGGTGCTGCCGTGGCTCCCCGAGCTTCCTGGCTGTCAGGGGATCAGGTGTTGCTCGTGCTGGTGGAACCATTTGAGTATGAGTCCCCAGAAGAGGTGGGGCCAGAAGCTCTCCCAGCTGGGTGCTCGTGTTTGCTCATCCCCAGCCCTCTGGTGCTAAACCAGGGGTTTGTGGGAGGATGGGATGTCCCTGGGGTGCAGATGTAGGGGACAGGAGTGTCCCCAGGGTGCAGGCATGGAGGAGAGCTGGAGCACAAATGTGCATGGGGATGGGAGCTGTCATGGGTGTGCAGATGTGGGGATGGGTCCTCCCCCCAGGTACAAATGGCTCCACAGGGGTCTGGGGGCCGCGATGCTGTTCCATGGCCATGTTGACAGCAGCACCGAGACCAAAGGTCCCTTCTTGTGTCACTGCAGTGTTGCCACAGGCATCACATGTCTGTTTGCTCTGCTGTTTTGAAGATGGCTCTGCCCCCACCACCACCTGCTCATGGTGTTTTTCCCCCCCCGCAAGCAATGGCACGTGATGGAGCTGGACCGCGTCCTGGGTGGCACGGATGGTGCCGGCACCAGACTGCCCTCTGCTCCCTTCCCAGGACCACGGGGGCAGTCAGAGAGGCCACACAGCACGTCACACACCGCGCAGGGACCGCAGCCCTGCCGGCAAGCCGTATGCACCAGAGGTGCCACCATCCCATGGCACCAGGAGCTGGGACTGTGGGAGACCCCATCCTGCTGCTCTGCTCCGGGTCCAGCCGAGCGCATTCCCAGGCTTTGGGGCAGAAGACAGAGACATCTTGCAAGTGTCGTCCCCCCCTCCAAAGCCAGCGCTTGCTCCGCTGTCCCTGTCGTGTTGGCTAGCACTTGGTGACCTTTGAGCGCTGGGGTCCGACGTGCTGATAAGGGCCAGGAGGGCTGTGCCGTGCCGCCCGCACAGTTTATAAAAGCACCACGCAAGGCTCATCCTTCTGTCCATCTGTCCGTCCTGCTATCCCTTCGTTCGTGCAGCAGCCGGGGGGGGGGAAAATGCTGCGCTTGGTTGGCCGTGCCGCGCGCTGCTGGGGGGCGAGGCAGGCACCATCGGGGCCGGAGCGGGCACGCCGGGGGGCCCAGCACCCCATGGCCCTGCAGAGGGCATGGTGAGCACCCACGCGGATCGGGTGGGGTGGAGGCAGAACCAGGGGGGTGTCGGGGAGCTGGCAGTGCTCTTGAATCTCGCTGGGGAAGGGGATGATCTCCCTCCTTCCTGCAGCATCACTGGGCACAGGGAACCAGCAGGGATTTGGGGTGCTCAGGGGCTGGGGTGCTCGCTGGTGGCATCTCCCCGAGGCCACCACCTGTCCCCGAGGCTTGGGGCCACCGCGGGACCGTTGCCGCTCCCTCTGCCCCGCAGCCTCTCCAGTGCTGCTGGAACAGGCGCCTGGCCCAAGGACGTGGGCATCCTGGCACTGGAGGTGTACTTCCCCGCCCAGTATGTGGAGCAGGAGGAGCTGGAGCGGTACGGAGCGGTGCGACGGTGTGGAGGCCGGCAAGTACACGCGGGGCTTGGGCCAGCAGCAGATGGGCTTCTGCGCCGCCCATGAGGACATCAACTCCCTGTGCCTGACGGTGGTGCAGCGGCTGGTGGAGCG
>NW_009650188.1:2278605-2279725 GCF_000708025.1 Charadrius vociferus
TTGGGGCCACCGCGGGACCGTTGCCGCTTCCTCTGCCCCGCAGCCTCTCCAGTGCTGCTGGAACAGGCGCCTGGCCCAAGGACGTGGGCATCCTGGCACTGGAGGTGTACTTCCCCGCCCAGTATGTGGAGCAGGAGGAGCTGGAGCGGTACGACGGTGTGGAGGCCGGCAAGTACACGCGGGGCTTGGGCCAGCAGCAGATGGGCTTCTGCGCCGCCCATGAGGACATCAACTCCCTGTGCCTGACGGTGGTGCAGCGGCTGGAAGGTGCGCGGTCGCCCCTCCTGGGGCGCCATCGGCCGCCTGGAGGTGGGCACCGAGACCGTCATCGACAAGTCCAAGGCCGTCAAGACCGTCCTCATGCAGCTCTTCCGTGACTCAGGCAACACTGACGTGGAGGGCATCGACACCACCAACGCCTGCTACGGGGGCACGGCCTCGCTCTTCAATGCGGCTGCCTGGGTGGAGTCCAGTGCCTGGGACGGTGGGTGCAGGCAGGGACCGTGCCATGGGGACAGAGGGGCTGGACGTGGGGTGGGTGCTGTGGGATGGGGGAAAGAGACAGGAGGTGGCCTGAAACCCAAAGATGCTCTGGGAAGTCTTAAAGGGAGCTGCTGTCCCTCCAGGCTCTCCATCACCCCTGTTTCTTGGCCGCCTTGGCTGTGACAATCAGCAGCGTGGGGATGGGAGTACACAAGGGCCACGGGATGGAGGCTTCCACCTGCTGATGTCCCTACCGGCCCAACTGTCCTCCCCCAGGTCGCTACGCCGTGGTGGTGTGTGGGGACATCGCTGTCTATGCCACGGGGAACGCACGGCCCACGGGAGGTGCCGGTGCCATCGCCATGCTGGTGGGACCCAACGCCCCGCTGGTGCTGGAGAGAGGTCGGTGTCGTGAGACCCTGGGGATGGTGAGCTGATGAGTGCTGTCCCTGGGGGCCATACATTCATGTCCCAGCCCTGGACAGAGCTGCTCAGCTCTGGCAGCACCCGCTCTGCCAGCCCCAGTGGCTGTGCAGTGCTGGGCACCCCGGGATGCTGGCCAGCCACATCCCTGTGGGCACCACAGAGCCACCTAGGGAGGCTGGCAGATGTCCAGGCTGGGGTGGGAGGGGGGCAG
>NW_009650188.1:2280158-2281196 GCF_000708025.1 Charadrius vociferus
CGGCCCCGTTTCCCGCCGCAAGGCAGAGAGCCAGTGGCAGCAGGGTAAGCGGTGGCACCTCTGGGATGCCAATGCCATCCCACCAGGTGATGACAGTCCCACGTTGCCTTCCAGCTGGCATCCAGCGGCCCTTCACCCTCGATGATTTCAAGTTCATCATCTTCCACACACCCTTCTGCAAGCTGGTGCAGAAGTCAGTGGGACGGTTGCTGCTGAACGACTTCTTGGCCACCCCCATCCCCGACACGGCCGCTGGCCTCTACAAGGGGCTGCAGCCCTTCCGGTGGGTCCCTGCGCTCTGTCCCCCGTCCCCCAGCCCAGCCAGGGCAGTGCCTGTGTGGGGTTCAAGCCAACCTCTCTCTGGGCAGCGGCGTGAAGCTGGAGGACACCTACACCAGCAAGGAGGTGGAGAAGGCGTTCCAGGCAGCCAGCCAGGAGATCTTCAACCAGAAGACTAAGCCCTCCCTGCTCCTCTCCTCCCGCAACGGCAACATGTACACGCCGTCCATGTACGGCTGCCTGGCCTCCCTCCTAGCACAGTGAGTCCCCCCCAAATCTGGCTTGGGGTGGGGGTCAGTTTGTTTTTTTTGGGGGGCAGTCCATGGCCCGGCTGGCTGGGGGGCAGGTGCCAGCGCTCATCCCCCTCCACTGCAGCAGAGACCCGCTGCTTTCATTGCACGTAGCCCCCGGCGCGTTCACCTCCCAGCCCACACTGTCTCCCAGCCAGCCTTTTCATCCCAGTTCGCTGGAGCTGGGCTGGTGCATAAAGCCCTTTTGTCAGCGCTGGGAGGATGAAAACCCCCTTGTTGTACCCGGGAGAATGTCTGTCCCCTGATGCCGGTGGCGGCAAAGGATCTGTGGGAATGGCCGGGCACCAGGAGCGGAAAAAAGCCTCATCCCACCATCCCTCCTTGGGCAGCCCTTGTGCTCCCCGGCCCCCAGACCCCACCACAGGCACCCTCTTGCTTCTGGGGCCGCCCACCCTTGGCAATGTGGCCACAAGTTGCCATTTAATCCGTCCCCAAGCCCCAGGACACC
>NW_009650188.1:2281428-2282870 GCF_000708025.1 Charadrius vociferus
CAGGATGCGGCCCCGGGTGAGCCCGACGGGAAAGGGGGGCCGGGAGGGGAGGGCAGCGTGGGGCTGCTGGGCCAGGGCCACTGGCAACGCCGTCTCACCCTGGGGGGTCCCCACCATCAGGTTCACCCCTGGATAAGCTGGTCTCCAGTCTGGCTGACCTGCCAGCTCGCCTGGATGCCCGCAAGCGCGTGGCCCCACAGGATTTCGCCGAGATCATGAAGCGGCGGGAGGAGACCCATCACTTGGGTGAGTGGGGCCAGGGGGACGGGACACCTCCCCGCTGGTGCCCCACAACCCCGCTGAGCATCACCACCCTCTCCCCACAGCCAACCACGCTCCCCACGGCTCCCAGGAGGACCTCTTCCCCGGCACATGGTACCTGACGCGAGTGGATGACAAGTACCGCCGGGAATATGCCAGGAAGCCCATCTAGGGGTGACCGAAATGGTGAGCCTTGGGGAGTGGGATGCTATTCTCCCCACTGGCATCCCTGCTCACCCCCAAATCCGGGGCTGGCCTCTGTGGGAGATCTCACCTTGGACAGCCAGGAAGCAGCTTGTGGTGCCTCAGGCCCTGGAGCTGGTGGAGACAGCAGCGTTTTCTACAAAGACCCGGGCGGAACAGGGGGAATAAACACGCGGATGAGAGGGGGCAACAGCCCAGTTCTGGCTTCTGGTCACAAGTGGTCCCCTCCCACCCTGGGGACCTTTCTTCAACCACCACATGGCTGGATCCTGGTCCCTTCCAGCATTTATCCCATGGGCACCTGATGCAGCCACCTGCCCTGTTGGACATGTGCCTCAATACCCCCATTTCCCCAGGATGGGAGCGTGCCCTGGCATTTTGGGGGAGCCAAGCAAACCTCAGCTCCCCAGTCTCCAGTTTGGGGGTGGTAAGATGCCGTTTTCCCTGTGATGCCGGCAAATTGAAACATCCCCATGGAAAAACCCAGGGGGGAGGAGGCGGCAGCGGCAGATGACGCGGGGGCTCACGGGAGGGCTCAGCCCCCCTTGGAGCGCCGCCTGCTCTCTGGGCCATGCACAGGACTGTGGCCGGACAGGACCTCAGCGAGGCTGCAGCAGACGTGGAGACCTTTGCACTCTTGAGCAAACAGCAGCGGGGCAGGGGGGGCAGCAGGGGCTGGGCTGGGGGGTAGGAGGGACAGAGCCTGTGGGAGCGTTGGGGTGAGGGACAAGGGACCGTACAGAAAAGGCATCACACACTCTCCTCCTGGACCCTTTATTGATGACAGGGCCACCCCAAGCCCAGCGTAGGGGCCGGGGGCAGCTAGATGAGATGCTTCCCTGGCTGTTTGGGGGGGAGTCCAGGTGCTGCGGCAGTGGGGATGCTCCTTGCTGGCAGTTGGGGGCTACAGGTGGAGCTGGAAGACCTCCGTGACACGTGGCTTCAGCTCGCCAAGGTCGGACAGGGGGGCCGAGAGC
>NW_009650188.1:2283213-2285937 GCF_000708025.1 Charadrius vociferus
GATCGGAGGCTTTGGCTCTGTAGACGAGGACGGGGCCGGCCAGCGGGGCCGGCTGCTTGAAGGTGGCCCCATTTAGCTCCCGCAGCACCGGGGTGCTGCCCTGCACTGTCCCCGTTGCCCGGTGCGGAGTGCCCTGCAGGGCCACCTGCAGCAAGCCAATGCTGCTGTCAGGCTCAGGGGCCACGTCGCTGTGGGTGGTCGTGACCTGCCGGTGAGATGTGGACACTCAGCATCTAAGTGCTGCACGTGGCAGGGCGCAGGGAAGGGATGTCCTCAGAGGCCACCCCAGGGGATGCTCCCTCCAGCCTAAGAGGTGCATTAGCAGCCCCATGGGGTGACCCTGGACTCGTGCTGCTTGGCAGGGAAGAACAGGATCTGGGTGCACCAGGCTGATGTGTGGAGCCCAAGGTGTCCACGCACCTTCAGCCCAGCCTCCTGGGCCAGCAGCAGGGCGTTCACCAGGGTCACCTCCTTCTGTGCCCCTCCGGCCAGCATGCCCGCAGCCACAGCAGGCGTCAGGTAGTTCCCAGCGTCCTGCAGGGGTGTCCCTGGGGTGCAGGGAGGAGGCAAGGGGTGGATGGGCCGGCAGCAGAGAGGTCAGCCCCATACTGGAGCAGCCATCCTGGGGCTGGTCCTTCCACCTAACCCATCCGCACACCTACTTCTACTCCCATCTTCCCTCCCATCCCTGCAGCCATCCATATACCCATCCGTACCCCCATACCCCCATCCTCCCATCCAACCACCCTCCTGTCTATCCCTCCACCTGGTTGTGCACCCATCCCTCCTCCCATCCGCTCAGTCCAGTCGGTCCCCACGTGCCCCTGTGTGCTGTCCACCCACGGGGGTCCCTGTGCCCGGGCACGGGGCGCAGCCTGCCCAGCTCACCTAAGGTGCAGACCTGCACGCTGCCCTGCGCTTTCTTGCCCGCCGTGCGCAGCACCGTGCCCAGGGCCCTGGCCAGGGCTATCCAAGGCTTGGTTTGGGGTGCGAAAGCCTTGCTGAGAGCCTGCCCGTTGACCTGCGAGGAAGATCAGGATGCACGGTGGCAACCCACCAGAGAGCACGCAGGATGACTCCCAATGCACCCACAGTTTAGGGACAGGGAACCTGAGGCACAAGAGGTCAGGTGTTCGGTGGGGAGGACTCACTATGCCAGCCAGCCCCTTCCCCGTGGCCATGTCCACGATCTGCATGGCGATCTCCTTGCCGCAGCGGCTCTGTGCCTCCCGCGTGCTGGCGCCCAGGTGCGGGCAGCAGATGACGTTGGGGTGGTTCACCAGGTCACGGTCCTTGGGGGGCTCCTGTTGACACAACCCCGTCCCACTGTCAGCCTCCAGCACCCACCTGGGAGCCCCGGGGTGGGCATTTACACCTTCTTCCCTTGCAAGGAAGGAGCTGGGAAGGGCTGTCCCTGGCTCCATGGGGTTTACAGAGGCCCTGGCCCTGCTTGGGCAGCGTTAAGGTGACGCCAAGCCAGAGCTAAGCTCAGGGGGTCCCCATGGGCCCCCTCACCTGTGTGAAGACATCGAGAGCGGCCCCGCCACACTGTCCCGACTGCAGCGCCCGTAGCAGTGCACCCTCATCCACGATGCCTCCACGGGCGCAGTTCACCACCTGCACACCGCGGCGGCACTTGGCGAAGGTGCTGTCATTCAGGAGCCCTGCGGAGAGAGGGAGAGCCGTGAGCAGTGAGGGACCGCACTGTTTCCCCCCAAGTCCGTCCCCCCCGTGCCAGTGCCCACCCCGTACCCGTGGTGGAGGGCAACAGCGGCGTGTGCACCGTGATGAAGTCGCAGCGGGGCCACATCTTCTCCAGCGGCAGCTGCTCCACGCCGAAGGTGGCCGAGGTTTCAGGGGTGATGATGGGGTCGTAGCCTATGGTCTGAGGCAGAGCGGGCACTTGCTCCTGCAGCCTGGCACGGTGCTGGCAGCTGGGCCAGGGAGGGTCCAAGCTCCCCATCGCTCCTCCCTGCCCCGGCTCCTTACCTTCATGCCAAAAGCCTGCATGCGGGTGGCCACCTCCCTGCCGATGCGCCCCAGTCCCAGCACGCCCAGTGTCTTCCCGTTCAGCTCCATGCCCATGTACTAGGGTGCAAAGCGGAGAGTGAGCGAGCGCACTCCACAGGGGCACCCACCCTGTGCTGCCCAGGGTGCTTCACTGGCCTCCTACCTTCTTACGGTCCCACTTGCCCTCCTTCATGGAGGCAGCTGCCTGCGGGATTTGCCTGAAAGGGGAGGCTGGGAGGAGCATGGGGGCAGGGGCCTGTGGGGCTCACATCCGTCCCCCTGTCCTGCCCCACACTCACCTGGCCAAAGACAGGATCATCCCGCAGGTGAGCTCGGCGGCACTGAGGCTGTTCCCAGTGGGTGTGCTGGGGATGGAGAGTGGTGTCACTGGTGTGTCACCCCCAGGCTGATGGAGGTCTGCACCCCGTGAGGATGGAGACCCACAGGGTGGTGGCCTGGGGTGCCCTGGGTGGGGAGGGCACCCTGCTGAAGCCTCCCCTGCCTCCCTAGGAGCGCAGGCAGGGA
Source organism: Charadrius vociferus (assembly GCF_000708025.1). NCBI lineage: Eukaryota > Metazoa > Chordata > Aves > Charadriiformes > Charadriidae > Charadrius > Charadrius vociferus. Next base: position 2,285,749 of record NW_009650188.1, read on the forward strand.
TGTCCCCATGCTCCTGCTCTTACTTCATGACCAGGACGCCCTTCCTGGTGGCTGCCTCCACATCGACGTTGTCCACGCCGGTGCCCGCTCTGCCCACCACCTGCAGCCTCTCCGCCGCCTCCAGCACATCAGCCGTGACTTTGGTGGCCGAGCGGACGCTGAGTCCATCGCAGTCCTGGGGGGGGGGGC
>NW_009650188.1:2286788-2289439 GCF_000708025.1 Charadrius vociferus
GGGACGGGGGTGCCAGCCAGGGTGGTGCGGGTGGCTCCCCCCAAAGCTGAGGGTGCTGCTGGCAGGGGAGCAGCCTGGCCATGGCAAGCCCGGCTATGTCCCCCCAGCTGGCCCAGGAATGGGGGTTCCCCAGGCCCCGCAGCCCAGAGGTGAGGCAGTGCCGTGGGCCCCGTCCACCCCCGGCATCATGCCTGCCATTGAGCAATGCCCCCGATAAGGGGCTGGGGGCACGGGGCCAGCCCTGGCCACCGGCTCCCAATGACATGGCGTGCATGGGAGCCGCCTAGCAAACGCCCTCCGTGGGGCAAGAGCCACGTGGCCACATCCAGTGACCTCGTGGGGGAGAGAGATGGCCCTTGAGAAGGGACAGCGTGGGGACCCTATGGGGCTGGGTACAGCCCAGCATGGCAGATGGCAAGGGATGGAGGACGTCCCCTTGCTCATGGGGCCAAAACCTCACAGCGCAGCTGGACCAGACAGACCCTGGGTCCTGCCCACGGGGGAGCCAGGATCTGGCCCTTCCTTGCCCACCACTTCCCATGCACTAGGGGTGGGCAGCAGGGCCATGGTGCTCTCAAGCCAGGTCCTGATGGGACTGAGCCCCTCCCCAGCCTGCGTGTACCCCAAGCAGCAATATTGGGTACCATACTGTCCCGTGTGAGACTTGGGGTTGCCTCTGGGGCTGTTAAACCCAGCAGAGCCCAGGTGACAGACCTGCCCCAGTAGCCGGGAGGTGGCTGGAATGGCTGCTCTCACCGCAGGCAGTGTGGCCGAGGTGGGAGAGCCCAGCGCTACGTACACCTCGGCACTGCGTACACCTCGGTGCGATGTACACCCTGGCACTACCTACACCCCGGTGCTACAAACACTGCAGCCACAGCCAGGGAACAACCATGACGCCAGAGGGGGGAAAGTCCAGGGCAGCCAACACAGGGTGAGAGATGGGGTCAAGGGCAGCTGGTGAAATCTGCAGTGGGGTCCTGAAATGGCCCTTCAATGGAGCTGTGTGACCCGGACACAGGGACATGGCTTCCTCTCCCCATCCTCACATGTAGCATGGGCTGGGGGCACCCACGCTGCGGGACGTGCCATGGCTGGGACATGCAGCCCCTCTGGCCCTTGGCACAGCCCTGCCGCCGGCTCTGGCCTCGTTAACCGTTAAGACCTTGCTCAAGGTGCCCGCTGACCCGGCGTCTCGGTGCCCCGCTCCCTGTGCCGGCACTACCTGGGTTTGCCCAGTGACTCCCTATGTCTCCGTGGTCCCTCTCCCACGCCTGTGGCCCGCTTGTGCAGAGGCCACCCATGGCCAAGCGACCGCTCCTGCGGTGCCATATTTGCTGGCTTTTCACGGCTGGCTGGTGCCCTCTCCTGGGGAGCAGGGCCTGGAAGCACAACCCCACAGCACCCCAGCGCTCCAGCACCCGATCCCTCACTGGGGGCCTGCTGGGGCACAGGGGGTGCTGGCGGAGTGGCCGTGCCAACAGGCATGTCCCCCTCCCACTCCTGCACCCTGCCTTTATCCCAAGGAAGGGTGCCTCGGGCTGGCGGAGACCCCAAAGCCAGCAGGACCAGTAGGATGAGTGCCCAGGGGACACGGGCTGTGGTTGATGAACCTTCGGGATGGAGTCTGGGGGTTATGGGGACACGGCACCCTGGTGCTGACCCCACTAACACTGGGATCCTGGGTGGGCTTTGGTTGGTGGTAGGTGCGTGGGGCCACAGGGGACGGCTGGCTGAGGGGCCACGGGTGCAGGACAGAGGAGAGTGTTGAGCAGGGTGGTCCCTACAGAGGGGATGGGACTTGGGGAGAGGACACGAGCAGCACTGGGACTGGGGTATCAAGTAGAGGAAGGAATTAGGGTGTTCAAAGGGAACTGGTGTTATTTGGGTTGGGATGGGGTGTGGGAAAGGAGAGGCAAGGGTAGGGGAGATTGGGGGTGTTATTTTGGGATGGTGGGTGTTCAACAAGAGTTGGGGTGATGGTGAAGTCAAGTGGGATTGAGGGTGATGGGGGTGTCCCAGTGGAGTACTGGGATATCATGGAAGATTAGAGAGCAAGTGAGGGTGTTGTGGGGCTGGATGGGTACCCAGAGGGTTCATGGGGCTCTGGGGGTGACAAGGGGGATTGGGTTGTCTGGTTGCGATGAAGGCATCCAAGGAAGACCAGAGTGATAGGAGATGACAAGGAGAACTGGGGGTAATTGGGGTGTCAGGATGGGTGGTTGAGGGTGCCATGCGAGATGTTGGCCTTTTGGGGTGACTGGGAAATTGGGGGAAGGACTCGGGGGTTAGAGAGGGATCAGGGATTGTGCCTGGGGGAGTGAAGAGTGGGGAAGCATTGGGGCACAGTGCAGAGGGGCTGGCAGGAATGGGGGGTTGGGGCAGGGGGTGGCTGTGTCAGCCGGGGCAGTCTGGCTGCTGGGCAGGGGGGACTGGGGAGAGGAAGGGGAAGATGGAGAGAGGGAGCAGGGAGGGCATGGGGGGAGGAACGGAGAGGGGAAGGAAGGACAGAGGTCAGAGGGAGGGATGGAGGGAGGGAAAGGATGGAGGGAGGCAGGGATGGATGAAGGATGGAGGCACGGGGGAGGAGGAGAGGGAGGAGTGGAAGGAGGAGGAGGAGGAGAAGGAGGGGATGCAGCGGCGGGCGGAGC
>NW_009650188.1:2289878-2290526 GCF_000708025.1 Charadrius vociferus
GGCGGCTGCCGGGGCTGTGGGACGGCCCGCTTCCAGCCGGGCTGTGGCTCGCTGGGCCCTGAGCGGGGCAAGCCTGGGAGCGCTGGTGGGCATCCAGGCAAGGGGTTTGGGGACGCTGCTGGTGTGCAGGAAGGGAATGGGAGGCTCTCTTCCAGCGCTGGGGATACACGAGTATTCACTACCCTGTGCCATGAGGTCCTGGGGGTACCAGGGATGATGCTGTGCCAAGCAAGAGGGCAGGGGCTGTAGGGTCCTGTGGGGTTGGGCTGGCACCACCACCAGCACTGGGCTCCCCTTGTGGCTCTGGGAAAGTGGGTTTTGCTGGGAGGTGCTGGGCCAAGGGTGGCCCTGCAGGAAAGGCTGTGGTTCGGGATGCCGGTGCAGGGAGCTTGGCTTGCCCCATCTCCCTAGCCCCGTTTGCATCCTCCCTGCTCTTCCCTCGGCTCTGCCCATCCCCAATTCCAGCCTGAGCCGCCAGCCAGACCGTTTGTCCCGGCACCCTGCCAGGGCTGCTGGGCCCCAGGAGCCATCCCGGCGGCCACGCTTGCGGTGTAGCACAGGGAGCTGTCCTCGCCAGGAGTATGGGTAACACCAGCCCCCAGCTCCCCCCGTCCTGCCGTGCTCAATGGAGACCTTGCTGCTGTGCCC
>NW_009650188.1:2290562-2293240 GCF_000708025.1 Charadrius vociferus
CCCGGCCGGCCGCGGAGGCCGTGGCTGTTTGTCCCCAGCTCCACCTCCCTGGTGGTGGCACTCAGCCCCTGCTGAAACATTTGTGCCGACGAGTCAGTCAGTGGGGAGACTCAGCCGCGCTCGGCATCCCATCCCAGGCACAGCCTCTGCGCTCGCCCTGGCCTTGCCCGACCCTCGCCACGGCCCCTCTGCCAGCCCCAAGGTAGTCGCCGGCACCTGGAGTGGTTGTGGCTGAGCAGGGGGCTGGGGGTTGCCGTCCATCCCTCCATCCTTCCCTCTCTCCATCCCTCTGTCCGTCCCTCTCTCCATCCAAAGGAGGTGATCCGGCAGCAAGAGGAGGTGAGTTACCATCTCGGTGTGCTTGAGCAGTGCTGTGCCGTTTGGGGATGGGATGGTTTGGGGATGGTGTCCCATGGGGCAGTGACCACCCTCACACAGCCCACACGCCATGGCCCTGGCAGCCACTCCTGTGCTCTCCCCTCTTCCCGGTGGTATCCCGGAGTGCCTGTGCCGGCAAGCAGCCGCGGTGGCCCTGGTGTGATGCCATGGAGATACTGTGAGTCAGCGGGTGCTCTGAGTCAGGGCTGCATGGCACCCCTCGTGACAGGGCTTCAAGGTATATCAGGGGTGGGAAGTGCTGCCCAGTGGGTTGGGGGGACCTTGGGCTGTGCCCCCCTCCGGCTCCATGCTGTGCCGGCGGCTTTGCTCCGTGCCCTGGGGTGGCACAGCCGGCATGAAAGGGCTCTTGTCCTCCTGCAGCCCCAGCAGAACCGTGGTAGCCTTCCCTTCACAGGAAACAAATTCCCAGTGTTGGACACACGGACGGGGAGGGGGGAGCCCACATCCAGCCCAGCCAGCCGTGGCCATGGCAGAGCCCAGGGCTCCTGCTGGCCCGGCATCCCCATGGCCCAGCATGGGGCTTCTGGTACTGGTGTTGGGGGTTGCTGACCGGGGTTTGCTCATTCACCCAGAGCCCATGGGCAGCCATGGTGCCGGGCTGGCCCTCCCTCAGGGTGGCCCCAAGGAGCCCTCATGGCACTGGAACTGGAGGGGTTGGTCACCCTTCTGTCTGGGTATCACCCCTTGGGGCGTTGCATCTCCTCAGATGTTGTGCCTTCTTCAGTATTGCACCTCCTTGGGTGTTGCGCCTGTGGATATCGCACCTCCTTGGGTATTGTACTCTGTCTTCGCGGGTATTGTGCCTCTGGGTATCGCGTCTCCTTGGGTATCAGGCGTTCGGCTGTCATGCCCCCTTGATTGTTGTATCTCTGGGTATTATGTTTCTGGGTGTCATCCCTCCTTGGGTGTCATACCTCCTTGCATGTCATGTCAGTGGGTATTGTGCTTCTTTGGGTACGTTGTCTCCTGGGGTATCATGCCCTGGGATATCGCACTGCTGGGTACTGTGCTTCCTTGAATATTGTGCGTCCTTGTGCATCTTGAGTCTGGGTATCGTGTCTCCTTCGATGTTTTGTCTCTGGGTATTGCACCCCTGGGTACCAGTCCTCCTGGAGTGTCATGCTTCTAGAGATCATGCCTCCTTGGATATTGTGCGTCTGGGTATTGGGTCTCCTCAGGTGTCATGCTTCTGGTTACTGTACCTCTGAGTGCCTCTGGGCATCGCTCCTCTGGGTACCATGCCCCTGGGTACTGCATCTCTGGGTACCACACCTCTGGGCACTGTGCTTCTGGGTATCATGCTGGTTATGGTGCCTGGTAGGACACAGGGCCACCTCTGGCCAGTGCTGGTGTATTTAGAGCCATCGTGCCTCGGTTTCCCCTTGTGGTGGGTTGTTGCTGCGGGGGTCATGACACCCTCTGGCTGCGTCTCCCTGCTCCCTCCCAAGCTGGCAGTGCTGTGTCCTCTGCCTGCAAGATGCTGGTGGGGCATGCCCGGCTCTGGGGACGTGGCCCCAGGACCCCTACCATGGCCTGGGCCACAGGAACATGCTGGTCCTGCCGGGCCACTGGGGCTCAGCCACATGCGTGTGGGCAGGGCACTGTGCCCACTGTGACACTGGGGGTGAGTGCCCACCTCCCTACTCATAGGACCCCACCAAAAAGCTGTCATGATGAGATTAGAAAATAAATACTCTGATTTTTTTAAAAAGGAAAAAAAAATCTGTTTTTTTTTTATTTTTTTTATTTGTGGGTTGGGTTTATTTTCTCTTCCTTTTAAATCCTGAAATGACTCACACTTCTCAGCTGAAAATAAACCCGAGCGTGGCTGCGGTGGGGAGCTGGTGAGACGTGATAGCACGGAGGCATGGGGCCCCTCGGAGCGTGGCTGGGGCCAGCCCTGCCTGAGGCAGCCCCTGCTCGCTGCCAGCACCCAGACCCTCTCCCTGGGGCTGCGGGGGGCTGCTGCGGGGGCTCAGGTGGCCCTGCCAGGGCTGCTAATGGGCCTAAAGTGCTCCTAAGGGGGCACCGCCATCTGCACGGCCCCCGGGGACTCGTGTCTTTGCACTTAGAGCAGATGCCTCCCGGCTGTGGGAACAGACATGGACACCCCAACGTGTGCACGGACACCCCTCTGCCCCTGTGCATGCATGCACAGGGGTGCATCCCCCCCACGCACGCACCCCCACGGATGTAGAGGGTTTTTCCCTTGCCTGGGGTTCGCCCCCCACCCCAGGCAGGTTTTTGCGTGACTTTGATGACGGGAGCTCATTCTGCCA
>NW_009650188.1:2294196-2295912 GCF_000708025.1 Charadrius vociferus
GAAAGTAGGGGGGCCGCGGCAGGGAGGGCGGCAGGAGCTGCGGACAGGCAGGGACCCCGGGCCGTGTCCCCAGCGGCACCATGTGAGGGGTGCCGGGATGCCCCCGCCATGGACCACCCACCGGCCATGGCTAATGGGTACCGCACACTCTCCCAGCACCTCAACGATCTCAAGAAGGAGAATTTCAGCCTCAAGCTGCGCATCTACTTTCTGGAGGAGCGAGTCCAGCAGAAGGGCGAGGGAAGCCGGGACGATGTCTACCGGCGGGTGAGCACCCATGGGGGATGGCTGCCCGATAGGGGTTTCCCTCCCAGTGGTCCCCCTTTGCCAGGAGGAGATGGGGCTGGGGGAGCGCAGCTGGTGGGATTGCTGGAGAGGGCATTGAGCACAGCACTGGGGTTGGGAGAGCCGCCGTGCGGGAGTTTGCCCCTTGCTGCCTTTTGCTGGAGTGGGGAGAGATTTGAGGAGGGCATTCCCAGCCCACTGGGGTGCCCGGGGTGGGTGGCAGTGCCAGTTTGCGTGCAGACAGATGGAGCGGGTACACCCCATCCCAGCACCAGTGGGCTAAAATACCACCAGTGCCACTTGATGCCAGGAGCACCCAAAGCCCTGCTGTAGGGTGGAGGACCCTGATGCATTCGCGTGGGCAGTAACACTGGGGGGGGGGGGTGGACAAGTGTCGGGGCATCCTACCCACCTCCCTCCTGCCCTGCAGAACATCGAGCTGAAGGTGGAGGTGGAGAGCCTGAAGCGGGAGCTGCAGGAGAAGCAACAAGCCCTGGACAACACATGGTGAGCTGGGCCAGCTGAGCCCCCCACTCCGGGGTGGACGTGGCAACCACAAGCCGTGGGGATGGGGTTGTCTGCCTGCACCCTGACCACAGCGGGCAGCGGAGGAGTTTGCAATGGGGCTGGAGGGGTTTGCAATGGGGTTGGGCCCCCGCCGGGCTCCTCTTACAGCCCTGGCGCCAGCCAAAAATAAAGGGCAGCACCTGTGTCTGCTGGGATCCCCCTGGTTTTGGGAGTGTGCAAGAATGGTTTTAATGGTTTAGAGCCTGAGCATGAGCTGGTGCCACTGGAGGAGCCGTGTCCCCAGGCCAGCGGTGCTCGGATGTTACAGTACGCCCTACCTGGGGGGTCCCACAGAAAGAGCACCCATGGGGTGGGGGGAGCTGGGCTGGTTTGGGATGGGGCTTTTGCAAAGGGAGGCCATGCTGTGCCATGCCATGCCGTGACACACTGTACCCTGCCAAGCCCTGCCATGCTGTGCCATGCCGTGCCATGCTGTGCCAGGCTATGCCACATCATGTGCCATGCCATGCCATAGCGTGCCGTGCCATACCATGCAGTGCCATGCCATGTGATGTGGTGAGATGCCATGCCATGCCATGCCACATTGTGCTGTGCCCTACTGTGCTGTGCAGTGCCATGCCATGCTGTGCCTGGCAGGGTGGCTGCGGAGAACCAGACGACCCGCAGCCAAGCAGCGCTCCGGCAGCAGTATGAGGAGCGGCAGCGGGAGTCGGAGCACGTCTACGAGCTCCTGGAGAACAAGATCCAGCTCCTGCAGGAGGTGAGCCCAGGGATGGCGGGGGGCTGGGGGCTGGCAAGGGGCTGTGCCTGGGGACTCACCCCGCTGCCACGCAGGAGGCCAGGCTGGCACGGAATGAGGCCGAACAGGCCCCGGCGCCGGCTAAGGGCAGGGCCAGCGGGGGG
>NW_009650188.1:2296393-2333647 GCF_000708025.1 Charadrius vociferus
GACTCTGCTGGCAGTTGCCATCCCTGTTCCCTTCTGGGGCTGTGGCCAGGGCTATGCCATGTCCAGCCCAGCAGCGTTGGACGTTTTCACAGCTGTGCCGCGGCGCTGGGGGGAGCAGGGGGACTGGGAGGACCCGGTGCGCGGTGTCGGGGGAGAGGCCACCAGCCTGCGCAGTCCTTCTGCGGGTGTCAGTGCCGCCTGTCTGCCATTTAAATCCTGGATCTTAAAATACCCCCGAGAACCCGGTGGGGTGCCAGGCGGGACTTTGAGGCTGTGAAGGATCAGAGCAGCATGTTCCTGGCATCTGCAGGGCTCTGGCCATGCTGCTTCTTGGTGGCACAGTGCTGTCCCAGGCAGCCATGGGCCATCAGTGCATGAGCTGCCCTTGCGGTGGCCCCACCGGGGGACCCCGTTGTGTGCCCGCTGGGTAGCACGGGTCGCCTTGCGGGTACTGGTGCATGGGTGCTGGTGGCCTTGTGTGGCGGGTACACGGCCTCCCGTTGCTGCCTGCTGGGGCTGGGCATTGGCACTGGGACTGGTAGGTGACGCTGGCACTGGGGTGGGGACCTGGCACTGGGCTGGACACTGACACTGGTGACAGGCACTAGTGGGGGGGCGCCGGCACTGGGGCTAGGCCCCAGCACGGGGCCTGCACTGTCGCTGTCGCTGTCGCTGTCCCCGTCGCTGTCCTTGGCAGTGTCACCGCCCCGGCGCCGCACTGTGGCAGTCCCACGGGGCGGGCCGCGGGCAACCACTGCGCATGCGCAACCCGGGGACGCGGCGACTACAAATCCCGGCAGGCACTGCGGCGGCTGCGCATGCGTGGCGGCCCTTGTGCGCCGCCATCTTGAAATCTGAGCCACAAGCCGGGCGCCGCCGTGGCAGGAGCATCCTCGGCGGCGGCGGCGGGGGGAGGCGGAGCGGCGGGGCCTGTGGGGCAGGGGGGCAGCCCGGGGTGAGGGGCAGCCCCGGGGAAGGGGGGCAAGTGAGGAGAGAGGGGGCAGCCTCGGAGCGGGGGGAGCTGTGAGGAGAGGGAGGCAGCGAAGAGGGGAGGGGCAGTGGGGGGGGGCAGCCAGGAGTAGGGGGGCAGCCCTAGTGTGGTTGGGCTGAGATGTGAAGGTGTTGTAGGGTGGGATGTTTCTGTAGCACCAGGAGTCTCTGTCACCCCCCTAAGAAGGGGAGATTGGTGGGGTGAGAAGTGCCGGTGGGCTCAGGGCTTGAGGGAGCTGTGCCCCGGGAGATGCGCTGAGCAGTAGAGGCCTCAAGAAGGTCTCTTGAGAACCCCCAGAAGTAGGTATAGGTGCTGGTTGGGAGGGAGGATGAAGGAAACCTGCCGGATCTGTGCCCGGGAGCTGTGCGGCAACCAGCGGCGATGGATCTTCCACACGGCAGCCAAGCTGAACCTCCAGGTGCTGCTCTCCCACGTCCTGGGCAGGGAGCTGTGCCGGGATGGCAAATCCGAGTTCGCTTGCAGCAAATGTGCCTTCATGCTGGACCGCATCTACAGGTTCGACACCGTCATTGCACGCATCGAAGCCCTCTCCATCGAGCGCCTGCAGAAACTGCTGCTGGAGAAAGACCGCCTCAAGTTCTGTATCGCAAGCATGTACCGCAGGAACAACGAAGACTCTAACGCAGACGACAGAGCTGGGGATGGGACTGTGGACCTTTCTAGCCTGCCTGATGTACGGTACGCTGCCCTCCTTCAGGAGGATTTTGCTTATTCTGGATATGAATATTGGACGGATCAAGAAGAGCACAGCTTGGAGCCACACAGCTGCCACGCTTCAGAGGGAGCGAGTAACCGCCCACGGCGCTGCCGTGGCTGTGCCGCGCTGCGGGTGGCCGATGCTGACTACGAAGCAATTTGCAAAGTGCCGCGAAAGGTGGCCAGAAGCATCTCTTGTGGGTTGTCCAGCCGGTGGTCAGCCAGCATGGGCAACGAGGAGTCATCTGTGTGTGACGTGGTGGAGTCTGCCAGTACCAGAGGGCCTGTGGATGGGGAGAGCATGGAGGAGGGCACACCTGCCTCCTCCGTTGAGTCTCTGGACACGACTGTGGAGACGAGCCCTCCGCAGCAGAAAGACGAAGATGCAGATAAGGGAGTGAAAGGAAATGGGAAATGTGATGATTTCTCAGATGACCGGATGACCCCAAACTCTTCACTGGGTGGGAACAGGCTGGAGCTGGCCCTCAGCTTGATCAAGGCTTTGGACTACAAACCCCTTCAGAGCCCCCGAGGCAGCAGGCTACCTATTCCTGTGAAGTCCACCTTGCCCCCTCCCAAGCTCAGTCGTGACTTGGCAGATGGCAGCGCTTCTGCTGGCTTAGCGTGTGCTGGTTCTGCTTTTCTGAACGCAGACAGAAAATCTTTTTCCAGAGCTCCTTTGGGTCTTTCCCTGGAGATATCTGAACTACAGGAGCTGTGGGATGACCTCTGTGAGGATTATATGCCGCTGCGGGTACAGGTAGAGGTCATTGTGCCGCCGTTCGATTAAGCAGCGTCCGTGCAGCCTGACACTGAGCCCACTAGGGATTCTTCTGTGCTGAGATAATAGATAGCCACGTGTCGCTGAACCCAGGGCTAAGAATAGGCAGAGCGGTCCTTTTTAGGTGTGCTGCCTCTCTCTGTCGTTTTCTGTAGTCTGTTTCCTCCTTGTGTTCTGGGAAATTAACCTTCCCCCCCGCCTCCATCAGCTCTCCCTGTCAATGCAGCTTGCTAGATGGGTGTAAGCTCTTTGCATGCTTTGTCATTTGTCTGCTGAGAAAACACCAGTTTCACTTCAGCTTTCCCTTTAAGAAAGCAGTGTGACTTTTGCCCACAACCAAAGGGAGTGTTTCAAGCTTCTGGGCATGTGTTTTCCAGCAAATGTGTTTTCTTTGTGTCCGGGTAATGGTTCAGTGTCAGGATCGCCTGTCTCCAGAGCCCTGCCTCTGCACATCAGGCCTCCAACCCGCCAAACGTGTAGATCCGCACAGGGATCTGTGGCACCTGCCCTGAGGAAAAGGTGTTTTCCTTGCAGGTGGATTTGTGCCAGAGGATGACTTTAGGGTTGGTATTCTAGATAATTGGTTTATTTTCTGATCCTTTGAAGAGATTCGTCAATTAACGGCAGGTGTTGCTGAGACGTGATGAAAGCTCCTGCTTTCACGGGACTTCCTGGTGCTGTTATCTGCCGCAATGGTCGTCCTGGTGTAGCTCTAGATTGCCTCTGTTTTGCTTGCTTTAATGAAATCTTCATTAGTACGCAGTCAAAAAGCTGAACTTGTAACTCCTTTACCACTTTGCTTAATGAATAGAAGGCCTCAGTCAACTTCAATTCAGGAATATCCGTGTCAGCCTAATTGCATTCCCATTAGCAGCCTTAGTGCTGTCTAATGCTGTAGGTAGCCTGGGGGATTAGAAAAATGCTTGTTTATTACTATGGAAACTGTAGCTGTGCTGAATTAAGCTTCCTATTCAGCCAGGACTGCTTGCTGTCCCATCTGCTCGGGCGGTTCCAGAGCTGTGTGCTTTTCCCATTAAAACCTGCTCAAGAGATGATGCTAGGGAGGAATGCAGAAAAACTAATTTTCATCTGGTGCACAAAGGCATCACGCTGGCAGCCAGCAACTGAAGATGTGAAGCAGGGCGTTGCTGCTCCTGTAGTCTGTGTTGCTTGCTACTAATTTTCACTGCTAGGGATATATTTACAGTGTAAAAATAGGCTTTCTCTTAACAGAACGTGGCACAATCAACGTGGCGCGTTTACAGCTTGGCTTTGTGTCACGCCTCTCCATCCTCTTCTTGGAACTGCTTTAAAAGAGTTTCTCCAACCTCCAGCCTCTGTCATCTGACCGTCCCTGCCAGGAATTCATCCTGTGGGATTTTTTACTGCCCGTTTCTTGCCATGGCGGCAGCAGCAGTTGTGGGCTTCGGTGCAGGGTCTGGCAGAAGGGGGAAGGTGCTTAATCCTTCGCACGGCTTTAACAGCAAAAAGGAAGTCAGGTGCAGCTAGTAAACTAAATGGTTCTTGTATAGATGATTTTTCTTTCTCTTTGTATGAACAATACTCTTTCTTAAAGTTGGGTACTGCTGTCCAGCGATTCATATGCATAAATGCCTTTCTGGTAATGTGAATGGAATATGTAGGATGTATAGGACCACTGTTCCCTCATTGCTTTTGGGAAACTGCAGTTGTCCTTTAAATTTACTGCTGTAAGCTACGATGACCAAGAGATCTGGTGTCAGGGCACGTGATCTTATAGGTACTGTCTTGGACGTTTCCTTGAACCAACAATTCTTCCTTTTCATCACCGCAGCCCCAGGAAAATGCCACCAAACCCAGCCTTCGTCACACACACTCTTGCAGCTGCCTGTGGTGGCATGCTGGCAGTGAGGGAAGTGTTCCCTGACTGAGAGACCATCTTTTACCCACTGTTCTGGGCAGATGTGAGCTTGGCAGGCTTAGATAATGCCATGATTATTATTATTTATTTTTTTTTAAAGAAGTGTTCTGTCTAGGTCAGTGTGTGCTGATGTTGCGGAGCTGTACTGAGGACAGACTGTCAGTAAAATGCTGATGTAGGAGAAACCAGTGGGGAGCCGAGCTCCTGACATGGCTGCGGTGAAGCACGAGGGAGGCAGCCTGGGCTTTGGGACTTTGGACTCTGGAGCTGGCTCTGCCCTTCCCCTCCCTGCTCTTAGCTCTTTGCCGGCTTTCTGCTAATTTTTCTTTGGAATGTGCAAATTGTGAGGAAAGGTGCCTTTTCCTTTTTTTTTTTCTTTTTTCTTCCCCCCCCCCCCCTTCTGTTCTCTTTTCATCAACCTTATTTCAAAATAGCTGCTGTGTAACAGATTCCAGCAGCTTTCTCTGTCTGATTCGAAGCCTTCTGGCTGGGCAAATTTGAAATTACTTGCTATGACTGTTTAAGTTTTCCCTAAAATCTTAACATCAGGATAAAGGGAAGCTTTGCTTCTGTATGGATGCTTCTGTGTGTGAGAGGCAATGCACAGGCCAGGGGGAGCTCCCCTGCGCTGCCTGTCTTTCCAAGAGACAGCGTTTCTGTGGCTGCTGAAGATGAGGATTTAGTTTGATAGGGCTAATCAGAGTAGGCTGTTGTTCTCCCTGAGCTGTGCTGCCTGGGGCTGGCGCTCCTGTGTGTGCTCTGAAAAGCTCTGCCATGTTCTTACAGCCTCTGCGCCGCAACCCTGCACTTGCCAGGGCTCCCACTTGAAACAGCCACCAGTACAATCGATCTTGTATTGCTGGTAATATTCAGGAATACTTAACGAGCCCTGCGAGGGCTGGGGTGAGTGGCTGGTTTGAATGCTGCTCTCGGGGGTTAACAACTCACTAGGCGGGAGGTAGCACAAGGGTAAGAAGGGATGACAAGGGATTAATGTGTGCTCAGCCAGCAGGGTCTGGCAGGCCAGCATCAGAAAGTAGGCTGTTTTCATTCTCAGTAAATGGGTATGCGTCATGAAAAAAAATCTCAGCTGTGGCACTGAATTTGCTACGGCTCATGAAGCTGCAGGGAATCGCAGGTGGCATGGGTGCTGGAGCACGGGGAGCTGTGAAGGAGAGCCCAGAGAATCACAAGTGGAGGGGTTCAGAGTCGGGGGAGGGACTGCCAGGTCACAGCAGGAGGGTAGCTGGTGGGAAGGATTGAAGGTTCTGGGCTTGATTAAGGAGGAAAAGCTTGGCAGAACATGGAAGGAGTTTGATTTGGTGCTGGCTTTGTTTTGAAGCATTTTTGCAGCTGCCAGCAGGGTATGTAGGACGGAGAGAGGTTTCAGGGATGTGACTTGGGTGTGGGGAGCAGATCCGCCATCAGACTGCAGACAGTGGTTAGAGCCAAACAAGCTGCTGGGCTCACAGTACCCAAATGAGGAGAGACAGGGAGCCCAGCCAGAGCCTTAGGGCAGCAGGGAACTTCTGGCAGGTCAGGCAGAGAGTTGCCAGGTGCCAGCCTGCCACCCAAGTGAAAGGAAACACGGGCAGCATGATGTTTCAGAGGCAGTTAGAAAAGCCCAGTGGGGCATATTTAAGCCTGTGCTGCAATGTGTCTGAGGGCTGACAGCTGAATAGAAGAAGCCAGTACAAGACGAGCCATTTCTCCCCCCATCCTTTTTTTTTTTTCTCTAGAATTTGCAGGATGATCGTCAGCAGCCGGCTCCAGGTGACCCCGCAGTGGGAGAGCATGTGTCCGATCTGCGTGCTGCAGAGCTGCAGGGCAAAATCCAGCAGTTTGAAGCTGCCAACAAGGTATTTCTTCATGAACAGTAAATTCGGGGCCTAGTGAGTCTGATGTAGTTAGTGTTGGAGGGTTCCTCCTAGCCTGGCGAGACGGGCATCTGCACCTCTGTTATAGCAAGGGGGTGTGTGCTTACACATGATTCTCAGTGCTGTTGTCTGCCAGTTTGAGTTAAAAGCATTTACTTTTTTCTGCAGCTGTGCTGTGTAAATTTTCCATATTTACTTTTGCAAACCAGTCTTTTGGAGGAACTTCCCGTTTGCCTGGTGAGCCTTCTGGGAGCCGGTGGATGCGAGATGCATAGGGCTATTTCCCTGTCTCTTGGATTTGCATAGGCTGAGCCTGGTGCAGGAGAGGAAGGCACCTGCCATTTGAGACAGCTGCCTTCCTTTTTACAAGCAGTAAAGGAGATCAGCTCAGGGGTGATCCTCTTTTCATTTAGATTTCAAGGCTTTCTTAGGAAGGAAACATGCAGCTGAATTGTCTTGAGGCAGATCAGATTTAACACGTTTTGAGGGGTAGATGTTCTTAGTTATGCTCTTGAAATCTAAGGTAGATTATACTTGCTGGGAAAACAGAGGGGTTAAATGGGAAAAAAAACATTGGAATGGGATCTTTATTTAAATCTGGGGACAGCTGTAAGCTCTTGGAGCTGCCTGGACCTCAAAGGTTGACAGGGAAATAGAGGCCCAAGGCCCAGTAAATGCAGTTGGAAGTGTTTATAAACAGTTTAGGTGGAGTGTCTCTTAGAGAAGAGATAACATGACAGGTGTGTAAACTAATGAGCAACAAGAGGAAGTCACGTGGCAGCACCAACTCCTTAAGAAACTGAGGCTTGAGTAAGTTCTGAGGAAGGTGTGTATCATCCAAGGCTAAGAATGCCAACAGGCAGCATGTTTAGAAATGTTAACAAGCAGTTGCTTAAATGCACAGCGTGCGCTGTGTCATGAACACTATGGTGAAAGCAGAGGAGTGTCCTAAAACTGTTTGAGATGGTAGTCTCTTTACAGTGAAAATGTCAAAGGCAAAAGTTTCTCAGGTTGTAAATCAGCCATGGAGACTGGTGAGATGTTCCCCTTTGCTTTGTGGCCATGCTGTTGCTGGCTAGACTCTGTTGTGATGAAGCCAGAACTTGAGACTAGATGAGCCTCTGATCTGATCATAGAATGGTTTAGGTTGGAAAGGACCTCGAAGATCATCGCGTTCCCCCCCCCCTGCCATAGACAGGGACACCTCCCACTAGACCAGGTTGCCCAAGGCCACGTCCAGCCTGGCCTTGAACACCTCCAGGGATGGGGCCTCAACAGCCTCTCTGGGCAACCTGTGCCAGCGCCTCACCATCCTTAAAGTGAAAAACTTATTCCTAGTGTTTAATCTAAACCTACCCTATTCCAGTTTATAGCCATTCCCCCTCGTCCTATCATTACATGCCCTAGTAAAAAGTCTTTCCCCAGCTCTCCTGTAGGCTCCTTTAGGTACTGGAAGGCCGCAATAAGGTCTCCCCGGAGCCTTCTCTTCTCCAGGCTGAACAGCCCCAACTCTCTCAGCCTCTCCTCATAGGAGAGGTGCTCCAGCCCTCGGATCATCCTCGTGGCTCTCCTCTGGACACGCTCCAGCAGGTCCATGTCTTTCTTATGTTGAGGAATTACCTAGACCAGCAGTTGCTGCAAGAGTGCCTGGGTGGTCAAAGGAGGCAATATGAGAAGGGGCTGGAAGACCATAAAGAGGCAACTACAGTGCTCTGGAGGACCTCAGAAGCAAAGGGGACAGTTTTTCAGAATGTCTAGCTTCTCCATATTGATTTTTTTGTTTGTTTGTTTAGATCTCTTGGGAGATTTTGGGGCTGAAGCAGCCCTTCCCTCTTAAGGGAACAGAAACAAATGATAGAAACAGGGAAGGCTGCAGGGTGGTCTGAGCAAGACTCTCCTGGAGTATGATATGTGAACCCAAGCCTTGAACCTCTGCCCTCCATGTGGGGGCTGCATTGGAGGAACTAGAAGCACTGGAACAGTCTTGTGGAGGGACTGAAGGCTTTGTGTTTACTTACCTGTCTCCACCCAGCTCAAACAGTATTTACAGACTCTAGAGCGAGCCGTGCTGATCTTGATCTGGTGAACACCTGGACTTGAGTAAGGAGTGGAGGGAGTCCTAAGGGTGTTTGTGTATAGCATTAGGCAGGATTAACAAAACAACATATTTCTGTCTTTAGTTGTTACAGGAAAAGCTGAATGAATTGAATTTTGAATTAAAAACTGTCCAAGAAACATCACAGAGGCAAGACCGTACAATCCAGAGTCTGAACGAGGCCCTGAAGAGCAAGGAAAGTAAGGTAATAGTGTTGGGTAGACAGGGTGGTGCTTCCTGAAAGAGGAAAGTGCGCTAGCCCTGTAGGCAGTGACTGAAAAGGAATGCTTAAGCCATTGCTATGCATCTTGGATCTCATTAAATTATTTCTTGTGACACTCTTGCTTTCCTGCAATGCTGGCATGTGTCGTAATCCACACTGGAGGCTTGGGACTGGAGGGTTTGTGCTTGGTTTGCCAATGACTGGGCTTCCTATCCTTTGCCTCACAGACAGAAGAGCTATACCATATCATCGAAGGGCAGAATGAGACAATGGCCAAGCTGCGGGACATGTTACACAGAAGCCATCTGGGACAGCTGCAGGTATGTCCCTGGAAAGCCTCAAATACATCAGGTTTCGTTCTGCGGGGATCCTGATTTTTAAATCCCTCTTGTGAAGTGAATCTTCAGTTTCTTTGCTTCCCACTCTTGTTAGATGTCAGAGAGCCCACTCTCATCCCAGGAGCAGCAAATGTCACTGCTAGATCTTCAGAACACGCTTTTCTGCACCAAGCTGGAGGTGCAGAAACTGAAAAGAGCTCAGCGCCAGAAAGAGCATCAAGTGGCTGAAGCCAAGAGAGCAACCCAGCTCCTGGAGACCATGGTACATGAGGAAGAGCAGCAGAAAGAGGCAACCTGGAAACACAACCAGGTATGATGAGCACTTAGATTGGAATTCTCTGGGTTTGCATGACTTAAGAAGCACTGATGTAGTCAGTACTCCACTCTCATTCATCGTTTCTGCCTACGCCAGTCTGGGCACACTTGGCTAACTCCTTGTCACATGGCAGGGAGAATTATCTAGCCTCCTTAGCTTCATATTTGAGGATTTAGAATCAGCAAAGACACTTGATAGTGGGTACGTTGTCACTTGTATGTCTTTGGCTGGTACAAATGTCCCATCTCTTTGCGATGTTACAAAATTACTGTCCACTGCTGCACTGGTTAGCTGTGGTTGACTGTAAAGCTTGTCTGTGGCCAGAGTAAGGGGTTTAGATGGGTGGATACCCTGGGAAAAGAAACAAATTCGAACTTCATCACCACGGACGTGTATTTTGAGTTGTAAAAGCTGTAGTGTTGCAGAGCATCTTTGGCTGCTCCCACAGCCCTTGGCTTCTTCAGATTGGCCTGCTGTTTACAGGTCTGTTGAGACTGCCTGCCAAGTGCTTTTCCCTTGCAGGAGCTGCGTGCTGTGGTACAGCAGCTGCAGGCAGAGCTGCAGGACAAGGCTCAGCAACTCCAGACTGTGGAGTGGGAGAAGTGCCGTGAGCTGCAGGCTCAGGAGCAGAGAGTTCAGTGTTTGAGTCAGCATCTAGCTCGCAAGGAACAGCTTCTGCAGGTGAGATGCAGAGAGATTCAAATTGAGCGTAAGTAGCCAGGGTCCCTGCTCCTCTTTTGCTGTTTGGCAATGCAAAAGTCAGGCTGTAGCTTTCACGCATGCCACTGGAAGAAGGGAAGGAAAGAGATGCTTCTGGGCTCCCAAGGCGAGGAAGAGGGCACAGGTATCTGAGCGCCTCAGCCCACAGCAATGCCTGATAAGCCCTGGCAGGTACTAGTCAAGCAGCCCCAGGTGCTGGGGAGTAGGGTGGAGGTAGTTAGCCCTGATTCTCCTGTGCTGCCGTTGGGAGGTGGGGGTGGGTGGGTTTCTAGACTGACAACTGTAGTGCGGGGGTATTTGTATGACCTCTAGGAATCGCGGGAACTTCTGCAATGCCAGCAAAGCTTGGATAAGAGCCCTGCAGCCATGAATGCGATGTTTGAAAAACTGCAGCAGCGAGTCAGCGACAGGGATGCTGCTTTGGAGGTGAGCACAGTCTGTTGGTGTTGTCTCCCCGTTTTCCTTGTGGCTCAGCCTTTGCGTACCATCAGCAGTGCAGCCCCAGGCTGACCCAAAGGGTGACGGTGTCTTCTATGTGCTCTTTGTGGCTCAGCCTTCCAGAGGAGTCCTCTGAAAGGGAGAGCTGAGGTGCCCCACAAAGCGAGTGGTGGGCTGCAGAGCCCTACTACCCCATTCTGAGCAATCATCTCTCACCCTAGCGAGCAGTAGATGAGAAGTTCTGTGCCCTGGAGAAGAAGGAGAAAGAGCTGCAACAGCTCCGTCTCTCAATAAGGGAGCGTGGAGGTGACCTGGAGAGGCTGCGCAGTGTCCTATCCAGCAATGAGGCCACCATTCATGTGAGTGCTTGTACCTGGGCATGCCGAGTCCAGCCTGGCTGTGGTGTGGTGCTAGACAAACCTTCCTGTGAATGCTCTGGTTGTCGCTGGAAAGGGCAGCTGCAGTGTGTTGGCTTTCCTCTGGCCCTGTGTGTGAGGCAAGTTCCCGTGTCACTTGTGTTTCTGGGCTGGATGTAGAGGTGAGTGTGGTGTCTGGAGAGGATGGGGGTGAATCTGTGTGACTCCACTGGTAGGAGAGACTGGTGTTTCCAGTTCTGCTTAATTCAGGACAAAGTCCCTGTCCCTGGTTGAGCTGCTTCTGTTGTGGTCCCCAGAGCCTGGAGAGCCTCCTGAAAGCCAAAACCCTGGAACTAGAGCAGGTGTCAGCAACCTGCCAAAACCTCCGCTGGCTCAAGGAAGAGATTGAGGCCAAATCCTGCAGCAGGCAGAAGGAGCAGGAGGGGATCATCCAGCAGCTGCAGACCTGCCTACATGACAGGAACAAGGAAGTGGAGGTAAGGCCTTTGCTTGGCTTCCTGAGCCTTCAGCCAGTTTGTCTGCAGAGAGAGTCCCAAACCTGAGCCACCTGGCTGCCTGCCTCCGAGGAAGGCACTTGAACCAGTGCCCATTGCTTTGGAAGCTGGCTGCTTTTGGCACCTGTAAATACCTGTGCTTGCTGAGACACTGCTCTCTTGGCTACACCCAGGCTGAAGAACTGTTTGTCCTTGAACAGCTTGCAGTTTGATGGTAGCAACATCTCTCCATTTCTCCCTTCCTCCCCTTGTTTAGGAGCTTACAGCAACTCTGCTGTGCAAGCTGGGCCCAGGGCAGAGCGAGGTAGCAGAGGAGCTGTGCTTGCGTCTCCAGCACAAGGAGAAGATGCTGCAGGATCTCCTCAGCGACAGGAACCGTCAGACCATGGAGCATGATGCTGAAATCCGGGAGCTGCTGCAGGCCATGAGCACCAAGGAGCAGCAGAGCCGAGTGAGTTGTGTGCAGTGTGCTGGGGTAGATGGCTCTGCCTTGCGTTAAGCAAATGGAAACTGCTCTCTGGCTGCTGTTGGTGTAGCCTGGTGGAGCTGCTGAGTGCTGAAGAACCACATGAGATGCCATCAGCTGTTCCTAGGTTGGTCTCAACCTGTCACATGGGAGCAGTTGTGAAGCAGCAGCTCTTGCAGCAGTTTTCAGGTGTCAAGTCCCTGTCATTAAGTGAACTGGGCAGCGTTTGTGTATGCGATGGGGAAGGAGGTGCAGATCTTCATAGATATCCATGCTCCTGGGCTTAGCGCACTAGAGGGGCTGTGGGACAGTTACTGCTTCATGTGGGTACTGCCTGACCAAAAAGGAAGACTGAGTTGTTTCTTGTGTAGCGCATTAGTCTGAGGAAGCTCTGCTCATAGCCTCTTAACTTACATGTTAGTCAAATTAGTGCATGGTCCTGGGCATTTAAATGCCACTTAAAGAGCCACAGTTCCTAGTCTGCCTACTCTTGCACACTGGGTGCAGTTCAGTGTTACCCAGGATTCTTTGCATTGAGTTTCCTTTCATAAAAAGGGGGCTAAAAGGCCAAGCACTGTCTCCTCCTCTTTGTCTCTCCTCTGTCTTTCTTCCCTCCTGAATGAGGTGTGAGAAACCGGGGAGCTTGTTCCTCTGTAGGCAGAGAGGCTGAGCCTTGCTGCAGCGGTCTGGCAAGCAGAGATGGGAGGGTTGCTGTGGAGTCACTGTGAGCAGCCAGGAGCAGTAGCTCCCAGGCTGGTTTACAGATTACTTCCAGTCTCAAGTGACAGATAAATATTGAGATGGCTTCCTTTAGTCTCTAAGGAAGGTGAGGGACAAGGATCCTACCTTTCCCTATCTTTCCTGCTCAATCAGATGGCTGCTGAGAAGATGGCACATGCTTTGGCTGAAAGGAGCTGCGAGTTACAACTCCTACGTCAGCATGTGTTGGGAAAGGAGTCTGTCGGGACCCAGTCGGCTGGTGCCAGGCTGTTGAAGCAGGACAAACAACCCATACAAGTAAGAATCGTGCACGGTGTTTCTCTGCCCGTGGCCTTGGGGCTCCAGAGAGAAGTGATGGCAACAGGAGGAAATGGGAGAGAGGGGAGCACCACAGAGAATGATAGAAATGAAAGTGGGATTAGGGAAGAGACTTCCTATAGGAGGAAAAGAAGAAACTGAGGAGCAGAAATGCTGCCTGGCTGTTCTGATCTTGATTCCACAAGCTTTTGTCACTCAGTGTCTCCTTTTGTTTTGATCAGGCAGTATTTGAGTCCTTAGGGCACACGAGGGTATGAAAGAAATTCACCCTCTGACCTTCCAGCTTTGACCCAGTCCTTCCTTGGGCTGGGCTGCCTCGCTGTATTGTAATCCCCTCCCTGACATTGTCACATTCTGGAGGGGACAAGAGAGCTAATTTTAGGTCCCACTAATTCTTGGCAGAGCCTGCTGGCTGTTTGCTGTCTCTTCCACAATTGGAGTTGGTATTTTTAAAGCAGCTTTGCTAAAACCCCCTTTGAGGCTGAACACAACTCCTAGGCTACATATGCTGTGCTCCTACTCGAGCAGCTGTTAATGGTTTGTTGGTGAGCTGACATGTGGAACATTATGAAGCAGCTGTAAACAGGTTGCTCATTTCTATTCCCAGGATCAAAGTGAGCTCTAGGGACTTCCCGGGTTGTGTATATGGGCCAAGCTCCGTGTTTTCCTTCCTTCATGGTCCCTCTGGGCCGCATCCTCACATGAAGATGTAGGTCTTTGTAGAGTCTCAGATGAAAGATGGCTTTGCTACAGTTGAGTGAAACCCATTTAATCCTTATTATGAAGATGCTTACTGCTAGCAATCTCCTAGTGCCAGATAAAACAAGGCCAGAGCCCTGTTGCGCGCACACAGAGCTTCTAGGTTGGGTGCAATTCCTTTGTCCCCACTAGCTGGCTAGATCCCCTTCATTGGTTTCTCACATTTCAGAGGCATCAGCAAAGCAGCCAGCAGCTTTGCTGCAATCCTGGAGCTTTGGGGAAGCTGCTTGTGCTAGGTTCACCATAAAGGTGCAAACCTGGAGACTTTTGTGTTTTCAGGAAGTACCGCAAAGAGCTTGTGGAGCTTCAGCCATTGCCGGACCCCCACAGGGGGACAGCAGCTGCAGGACAGAGGGAGGTGAGTGTGATGACAGCTTCTTTCAAGGTCCCCAAACATGACCAGGGCTTTTTGCTGTGGGAAAAACATGGTTACATGATACTGAGAGTAAAGAGCTTTGAGCAAAAATATTTATTTTGAAATAAAGCTGTGTCTCCTCTTTGGGTGATGGTTCAGGGACAGGAGTATGGGAAAGAGAAAAGCTGTTGTCAGCTTTGAGGTGAGGTGCTTCCACTGACGAGCTGATGCTGTCCAGTGAAGGGGTTTTGACTTTATGGTTCAGGCTGGGTTGAGACAAGTGCAACTTGGTTTTGGGTTTTCCCTTGGGGTTGGGACATCTGAACTTTGCCAGGGACGGGACAGCAGGCCTGGGATGTTGCTGTTGCTTTGGGCTGCTGTTTAAGGATTAAGTAGTGAAGAAGAGTGTTTACTAAGAGGGAGTGTGATGGGGAGTGCAAGCATTGTAGACCTGTCTTGCCAAAGAGGGATTCTGTCTGATCCTGAGGTCAGAGCTGGCACATGGTAACCCTGCAGTAACCAAGCTGTCTTTGCAGTTACGACGACAGCAGCAGAACTGGAGAAGGATCTTGTTAATGCCAAAGAGGAGCTGGAGCTAATGGCAAAGAAGGAAAGGGAAAGCAGGGTAAGCTTGTGATGGAGCCTGTGCTCATCTCCCTTGCTTACAGGAGACTTGGGCTGCCCCTCACTGGAGGTTTTGGACCCCCCTATTGTGAGGGTAACCCCAGTGAGAGAAATTGAGCAGCAGCTTGCCAATGGGGTTTTGGCTTTCTGAAGTCTTTCACGGACTTCTCTTTCCTCACTAGCGGGAGCTCGCTGCTCTCCAGTCTGTCGTGGCCACGCAGGAGGAAGAGCTGCAGGTGCAGGCCTCAGATATAGAGTCCTTGACCAGGACCATCCAGATCAAAGAGGACCTCATCAAGGTGAGATAACATGCTGTGCTGGGTCAGTTCCGCCTGGAAAGGCTGCAGAGTCGTCTCTTTTTTTCCCCACATCCTCAGAGTAATGTGGCTGTCTGTCCATGGATGGTATGGCTGCTGGTTCGCCTACAGCCCTCTGTGTTACTTTGGCCAGAAGGCAAAAGCCCCAAACCCCGAGAATGTCATTATTTGGCTTTTTGCTCCATGTGTACCAAACACCCTTTGAGTCCTTTAAACAGAGTGCATTGTGTCCCTTCTCAGTTCTTCCTCCAGGCTGTTGTCTGTGCCTAACACACTCTGGGCGCTTTGGCATTTCTTTCTTAGGAGACCTGGGCCTTTCCATACACTGGAAACTTTTGGCAGTTGCATCTCAGGGAGGATTACGAAGGTCCAGCTGTCCTTGTTACTGATCTCTTCTTCACTGAGCCCTCCTGCTGTTGGTTTTCAGGATCTGCAGATGCAGCTGGTGGATCCCGAAGAAATTCCAGCCGTGGAAAGGCTGACACAAGAAGTCCTGGTTCTTCGGGAGAAAGTGGCCATAACAGAGTCAAGAGGACAAGAGGCTACTGGAAACAGAAGGCAGCAGGTAGTGTGCCATGGGGGGCAGGCTTGGATATGTTTATATTTCTGCTGGTGCTCAGTTATGAGGCTTTGTTTTCAGCCTTTGGATGTGCTGAGGTGCACTTGTTCTTGGAAGCTGGCTGTGAACGGCAGGGGTAATACAGATGAGAGGATTGGTTCCCTTTAGCACTTGTCTCAAGGGCAGAGTCTTTTTGAGAGTCCAGGGGTCTCTTAGACACAAGCAAGAGAGGAAGGGCAAGCCTCTGTTTCTCTGGGGCAGCCAGATGCCTCCTGATTTCTGTCTTTAAGTGTTGTATCTTGTTTGTTCTTTCCAACCAGTTGTTACTGATGCTGGAAGGGCTGGTGGCTGAAAGGAATCGGTTAAATGAAGCTCTCCAGGCAGAGAGGCAGCTCTACGGCAGCCTGGTAAAGTTTCACACGCACCCAGACAGGTAAGCGAGGCTGCCTTGGCTCTGTGCTGCCCTGCCCCGCTGCTGGGGCAAGTGTGGGTGGTCCAGTGGGGCAATCCCTGTAGCAGTGATCATTCTGCAAGTCTGAGAAATGGGAAAGAAGAAGTCTGGGTAAAGAATCACACAAATGTGGCTTTGGGAGTCCAGGTTTTAGGCTACCTTCTTCCCTTGAAGGGGCTGCAGTGGCCAGCTTTAAATGCTACGTACACTCCGTCCGTTGCCACCTCTTGTTCAGGCCCTGGGATTTCCATCTCTGTTCCCTGGCTTATCCCTTCCCGCCTCAGCTTCCCGCCCACACTTGGCCACCTTTCAGAGGCTGCTGTCACCAACAACTGTTGGATTGATAAAGATCTATCTAGGTGCTTATCCAGGCGGTTGGTCGCCCTGCAGCGCAGTATGGCCTGCATTCTTTGTCCTCCGCACTAACCTCCTGCCCTTCATGGGGCTGCAGCCTCTGGGATATTTGAGCTACCTGATAGCAAGAGAGCACATAAGTGGAATGCTTGAGTAAGTACTGAAGAACAGCTGTTACTAGGAGTCCCCTACCATGGGCTGGAACCTTTTTTGGGGATGGCTGTGCTCTGGGGAGGTTTAGAGGTGAGGCAAGAGGTGCCTGGGGAGCGTGCGGGGCCTGTGCCTGGAGTAAGCGGCAGTCCTGGATGGAGGGGCCGATTTGGTGTGCGCTTGCTGCAGCCTGTCTAACCCACTTCCCTTTCTGTGCGGCATGTCTACCTAGCGCTGCGAGAGATCACACTCTGCAGGTGGAGCTGGAGGGGGTCCACGAACTCCGGGGACAGCTGGAAGAAGCTCTTGGAAGAAGCTTGGAGCGTTTGAGCAGGCTGGAGACACAGGGCGCCATAGGAGGTGGGGAACAGGAGCGTGTGAGAGTCCTACCCCAGCATGCCTTCTGAGCACTGGCGCTCGCCCGCCTGCCACGGAAATGGTTCACTAACTGAGCGAGCCTATCTCACTGACTCTGGGAGGGTTGCTTTGGTACTTAGTAATGGTATGATAGAACTGGTGCAGGGTTGTTTTGGGGGTGGTTTTTTTTTTTGTTTTGTTCTATTTTTGAGCTGCTTCGGAAACGGCGATCAGTGCAATCCACCTGTGTCTCGTGTATGTTCCTGTCTGACCCACCCTGGTGGCTACTGATGTATTTGCACATTCAAATCATTCCATTTTAGTTGATTTCTCTCCATCTCCCTTCTCCTCCCATCCCCGTGGGCCAAATAAAGATTCCCTTTCTCTGAAGGAAACGCCAAACGTTCTCTATCATCTCCCAAGTGCATGTGTGAGTTTTTGTATTCCCTCACTGTTTTGTGTTTTTTTTTTTTTTTTTACCCAGTGACCTCCCCCACTTGGGTTGATGGTGGCTGGCCCAAAAGGAGAAGATGAGTATGGAAAAGTGGGTTCCAGAGCCAGAGAATTTGAGAAGGGTTGCAATATCTGATG
Organism: Charadrius vociferus; assembly: GCF_000708025.1. Taxonomy (NCBI): domain Eukaryota; kingdom Metazoa; phylum Chordata; class Aves; order Charadriiformes; family Charadriidae; genus Charadrius; species Charadrius vociferus. Next base: position 2,313,682 of record NW_009650188.1, read on the forward strand.
GCACTTGCCCGGGGCTCTTACACAAGTCTGAGTGTAGAACCAATCATTCATTTTATGCCTAAACCAAATCCTACTCCAGTATTGATGATTTTAGTGACTTTTTTTTTCTTCCCCCTAATTGTATCTCAGCCTGGCTTGCAAGTGCCTTCGAGGGAGAGCTTCCTCCTCTTTTTGACAGATGATTTGGGGTGACTGAGACCTGCCCCTGCTCCCAGTGTCTGGGCTGCGTCTGTTCCCTCACTTGTACGTGCACATTTCACTCACAGGCTCCACACACCCCTTGGGCTATGGGCAGGGCCCTATTTCTGCTTTGCTACAGACAGTCCCTCTTGGCACCGCTGCATACCTTTTCTAGGACATCTTTCACCTCTTCTGGGAGCGTTTGGGCTGGCATGAGAGCTGAAAAACAATAGCAACAGCTTTCTGATGACCAGTGCTTCCCATGCACAGCGGTCTATGGATCAGCTGCCTCATACTCAATCACTTCCCAAGGTGACAGGAGCAAATTTTGAACCTGTGAGCATCAAAGCTGAACTAGGAGCAGGTGGAGCCAGAAGAGCTCCATCTCGCTGGGCTGCGCCACCTGGACCTGTGACTGCTCCGCTGCATATCTCCTTGTGACTGCTTCACATGGCACCACCTGTCCCATGCCTTGCCCAAGTGCTGAGGTCTTCTCTTCCCTGCCTCAAGACAGGGATAGAAGGCAGCACAGCTCTCCCTTCACACGCAGCAGGTCAGCACTGCTCCTCTGGGTCCGCACCTAGCTGCGTGGTGAGTTCTAGCAGTTCTCATGTGGCCTGAAGGGACACGGCTGGTGGCTGCTGGGCAGCTCTGGTACTTGGTTAGCTTTTCCTTTCTTGTGTCTCATCTCATTCACTTCCTCTCCCTTCTCTCTGTAGCACCATCTTCTCTTTCTCCTGCCTTTCACTTTGTAGGAGCCTTTGTGTCCCTGTCCTTTTCTTTCCGCCTTCCCTCCTTCATCCTGGCTCTGATGCCTGTCCGGCTCCCTGGTCCCTCGGGTACCATGGAGCCCACGACCCAGTACAGGCTCCTTGGCATGGCACGAGGAAAGCCTTGACTGGTGCTCCGGCAGCTCCTACCTCTTCTTGTGCATGTGTTTAGCTACAGCTCTGTCCTGGGCCTCTACTAGAATCACTGCTGTGAAGTGCCCCATAGGGGAGTGTTATCCTAGGCTAGAGGGGTCCCAAACTTTCCTCTCTGTTCTTTAGGGCCTTTTTTCATCCCTGATATCCCTGTCTGTGCACTCCTCTGCCCTGCAGAAGGACCAGCCTGAGCATCCCATGCCCAAGAGCACCCTCTGTTGAGCTGTGCAGTGCTTTGTGCAGTCTTGAAGCTCTTTGTGGAGGTCTTTCCTTCCTCTCTCTGTTTCTCTGGGGACCTTGCTTCCCTTCCCTTCCCTTGTTCCCAGCAGTGTGAAGACTTCCAGTGCGCACCCAATGCACCTGAATGTCCTGTGCCTGTGGGCCACGTGCAATTTTCAAGCCATGCAACTAATTCTCTTTGCCTTCAGGCTGTGTGTGAAAGGCAGAGGAGTCGGTGAGAAATAGTGGCGGGGTGGCGTCTCTTGCCTCCTTTGCTGGCAGCACGCAGAGAGCTGAGCAGCCCCTCTCCCTTTGAATTTGCACCCCGGCGTGCTCCTGCTGCGATGGAGGGTTCGAGCACTTGGTGAACAGTCTTCCCCACACACACACTTCTCTGCTCCCCCAGCACCAGCTTCCTCTTCTTCCCCTGTTCCTTTGGTTTGGTTTGGTTTTTTTTTTTTTTTATCCTTGAGATTTGTGCTCCCTTTTTCTACCCCAGTCCTGGAGCACTGGGAGCCGTGCAGACCTGTGGGCGATGGTGGGAAGTGGGGTGCTGTGTCCTGGCATCAGAGGTGGTTTTCACATGTCCCCAGAGCAGCTGTGCTGGCTGTGAGCCGTCCTGCCCTGGCCTCTCAGCCATGGTGACCCAGCTTGAGAGCCATGTGCCCATGGCCCTCAACCCCCCCAGCAAAGCCTGCAGCCGAGGGTCTGCGTCCCCTGACCCTTCGGGGCCCTGCAGGCGTTGAGCTGTAGCCCTAGATGGTTTGTCACCTCTCAGGCTGTGTCCCTAGGGGCTCACAGGGCTGTGTTTTGGCTATGCTGAGTGCCACCCGTGGGAGCTGCTTCTTTAGCAGGGTGCTGCTGCCACTTACAGCTGCCTCTAAGCTTTTTGCTGCCAGAACAGCGCTTTTCTGTGATGGCTGTCCTTGCTTCCCAGGGCACGGTTGCTTCAGTGAACAGGCTCCACCACGCAGGGTGATGCCTGCCCAGGCTGGGCAGTGAGGTACCCCTGATTTTTGCAGCCTCCTGGCAGCTACTTGTCACAAGTGGGTCTCCCGAGTGTGCCACCACCTATGTGCACAGTGCGCCTGCCCTGCTGCAAGGTGTGTTCCTGGCTGCTTTTCTGCTTTCCCTCCTGGGAGCTGTGTGCTTCCCTGCTGGCTTCTCGTCCACCGGTGATGTTTGGCCTCTCTCCTGCCAAGATTTCTCTGCATTCCCCTGTTCCACGTTCAGCCTTGTCTGGGAGCTCCAGACCTGATGGTGATGGGTTTGGTCACGGCCAAAGCAGCTGCATCTCCTGTGGGGCACAGGCATCTGAGAAACCTGTCTCTGTGCAGCCCCAGAGGATGGTCCTGGGCCCTGTCCAAGCTCCCCTCTCCCTGGGAAGAAGAGGGATTGGGGGTACACCCATGTCCCAGCCCAGGCAGGGCCCTGCAGCTGGGTGGGAGGCAAGCTGTCCAGACAAGGACTGCAAGCCCTCGCCCGGGGCTCTGCACCAAGGGGCCAGGAGCAGAGCTGTGCGCAAGCAGAAAAGTGTTCCTCCAACTCAGCCCTGTGGGGCAGGGTGCGCCCCAACCCCCTGTGCACTGTGGTATGGGACACGTGTCCCTTCAGCTCCGCAAGGCCAGCTCAGGGCTTGTCAACAGCCCGGTGCCATGCATGACAGCAGGGCTTGAGCGATGTGGGCAGGGGTGGCTTAGTGCCCTCCCTGAGCTGCCCCTGCCTAGACAAGCGATGGTGTGGGGTGCACCCACATGGTCCTGCCAGGTTGGGACAGCACCAGTGAAGCTCCCTGACCAAGCACGTGCTGCTGGCTGTGGCTTGTGAAGTGGCTGCGGGGTGGGTGGCACGTATGCATGTGGGGGGGACAGCAAGCACCCGGTGGTGTGAAGGCAGAGGTGTGGATGGGGCAGATGCTGTTGCTGGGGTGCCATCGCTGGGGCTGCGGGCAGCTGGGGCTGTCCCCTCCCTCAGTGCCGGGCCAGCACAGACTGCTGGATTGGAGCTCCAGAATGCGGAGAGAGCGTGGCAGGGGAGAGGGACAGAGGGGAGACTTCAGTCCTGCTGGGAGTGCCCCAGCACCAGGCATGTATGAGAGCAGGCACCACCCGGAGGCTGCCCACAGACATGACCAGGGAGGAGGAGACAGAGGCAGTGCCGCCATTGCCACTGCTTTGAGTGCCTTGTTGTGCTGTGCTGTCCCGTCCCCTAGGTCAGGCCACAGGCACAGATGCTGATGATGCCAGCGCCAAATTCACCGACGGCATGAAGGAGGAGGCAGCCCGCAGTGTGGCAACCCAGCACGTGAGTCAGGGCAGCGCAGCACCGGGAACACGGGTGGCAAAGTTGGGCACCGCACCGCTGCCGTGCTGTGTCCTAGCCCCTTTGGAAACATCCCTGTCACCCTCTGTCTTTGTCCCTTTAGAGCAGCCCCCAGGCCCCTAAAGAAAGCAGGGGCACTGAAAGGACCCCGATGGGGAGCATGGCACCTGCCGTGCTGGAGCGGGAGCTGCGGGCAGAAGAGGAGCTGCGGGAGCTGAAGGCGCAGCTGGAGGAAGCTGGCTTCTCCTCTGTCTCCCACATCAGGCAAGAGCCCCAGGACGTAGGAGCTGGCGGGTGGCAGCAGCTGGAGGGGGCATCCTGAGTCTGGCCCACTGCCTGCCCTTCACAGTGTCGTGTGCCCCTAGGAAGGCGATGCTGAGCCTGTGCCTGGAGAACGCGGAGCTGAAGGAGCGGATAGGTGAAGCCACCTCACTGCTGGAGAGTGGGGAGCAGGAGGAGGCTGGGCTGGGCAGCCCCCCGGCCCCCGAGCCCCGCAGGCTGCAGCGGAAGAACCGCAGCACCCTTGGGGACCGCCCAGCTGGTGGCAGTGGGGATGGCCAAGGGGTCCTAGCAGAGAGGGGAGCTGTGCCTGCCAAACGCCCAGCGCTGGAGGCACGATCCCAGGATGATGTACCCAAGAGACCTTGCCCTGGCACCTCAGGTGGAGGGGACAGGAGCTATGTAAGTCTCCTAGGTACAGGGGACCGGGATGGGGATGGGGATGGTGATGGAGATGGGGAGCTCACAACTGGTCTCCCCTCTGGCAGGCAGAGGGCACAGTCCCCAGCAGGGGCTGGCCAGGGCTGGGCACAGAGCTGCAGTCCCAGGTGGCGCAGGGCCAAAAGCAGTGCCAGGAGCTGCAGGACAAGCTTGCTGCGTCGGAGGCCACAGTGCGGGCACAAGCTGAGCAACTGGAGAAGTACCACATCCTACTCCGTGAGTTAAAACCCTGGATGGGATTGGGGGAGTGGGGGGGGTGGAGGGAGTGGCACTGTCTGGGCTGAGCCTGGCATACCCTGTGCATCGTGCTGTATATGGGGCAGGGCTGGTGAATCCTGCCCAGAAGGGGACCCTGAGCTGACGGGGCTGCCCGGCAGGTGAACCCCACGCCCAGCAGCTCAGCAAGCAAGTGCAGGTGGACTTCCAGGACCTGGGCTATGAGACATGTGGGCGAAGCGAGACAGAGGTTGACCGGGATGAGACCACCAGCCCTGGTAAGGAGAGCCAGTGGCTCCAGGAATCTTTGTGCCTTGCCCACCTGTCATGCAAAAGTGACACCGTGCCCTGTCCCCTCTGCAGAGTGTGAGGAGCCAGATGTATTCAGCGAGCCTAGCCTGGGCGAGGAGCTGGGGTCCCCATGCCGGCCAGGGATGCCCAGGGTGGGTAAGGCTGCCCGGAAAGCCATGGCACAGGCAGAAGTGGGGGCCCTGCACCAGCACATCCAGGACCTCAAGGTGCAGCTGCTCAATGCCAACAAGGTGATCCAGAGCCTGCAGCGCCGTGCCCGCTCCATCTCCGTCACCAGTGGCTACACCTCGGGTGCCGAGCGGCCCCTGCTGGGTCCCACGGCCCTGGCCTCCCCGGCCCACAGCCTCACAGATGAGGACGAGGGCTGGCAGTCAGATGGCCACGGCACCCTCTGCCCGCCCGCCCTGCGGGCACACCGTGACCTGCAGCGCCTGGTGCACCGCGTCGCCCTCCTTGAGGCACAGCTGCCCGCAAGCAAATCCGGAGGCGTTTTGCCCAAGGAGTTGCAATCTGCCACTTGGCCCGGGTAAGGCCGCGGGTATCAGGACCAGACAGGGGGCTACAGGGGCTTCCAGGGGTTGCCCAAGGGTGGTGGCTTCTCGTTGCATGCTTTCCCTTCAGCCAGGATCCTGGGTCATTTGCATGGTGGGGCAGAACCCCAGCTGTGGACGGTGCACAGACTGCCCCCATGGCACCCCAACCCTGCCATGCCGTTTGGGGGAGGGGTCTGGCAGCCCTGTGGACCCCCCACTTGCTGATCCTTCCTAGGAAGTACGACTCGCTGATCCAAGCACAGGCTCGGGAGCTCTCCCACCTGCGGCAGATGCTGCGGGAGGGCCGCGGGGTGAGCCGCAGCCTGGCCCAGCACCTGCGTGATGCCCTGCGGTCCTTTGAGGACCTCCTCCGTGGCACTGACATCGACTACTACCTGGGCCAGGGCTTTCGTGAGCAGCTGGCCCAGGGCAGGCAGCTGGCCGAGAGGCTCAGCGACAAGCTGGGCACCAGTAAGTACCTTTTGAGGGGGGCACTGGGGCTGGGCGTTGTGGGGTACAGTGGGATGGGGAGGGATGCTTTGATGGGTTCTAATGAAGGGATGGGGACATTTAGATACCTTGTGCTGTGTGGGCTACCTTCTCTGAGCTGGGCTGTCCTGCTGTGGCTCTGTGGATGTGCAGCCTGGGCCATGGAGATGCTGACTGGCTCCTCTCTGGCTTGGTTTTTCAGGAGATCAACGAGATGGGGAGGATAAAACCAGCCATGAACTCCTGGCACTGAGGTACCAGTTCCCAGGGGGGCTTGGTGGACCTGCTCTATGTGGGCACCCTCGGGGCTATCACTGTTCTTGGGGTGAGGGTCCGAGGTGGCCTCAGGGTCTCTGCTCCAGGTGGATATCCTGTGGCTGTCTCTTCTCTGCAGGGGGGAGCCCCAGGCTTGGGCTGGGCACCCCATAGCTCCAGGCAGCTTTGCAGCATGGGTGGGTCACGGCATGCGGGGTGTCATGCTGGAGTGTGCACAGCACAGAGGGGAAGGGCAGTGGGATGGGGGTCACCCTGCCCTGCCAGCTCTGGTGATGGGCCATCTCCACAGGCTCAGCCGGGAGCTCCAGGAGAAGGAGAAGGTGATCGAGAGCCTGGAGGCGAAGCTGCAGGAGCGCTGTGAATCCCCAGGAAGCAGCTGCCCGCCCTCCGAGTCGTCCCGCTCTGCCACCAGTACCTCCTTCGTGTCTGAGGGGCTGGAGCCCTGCTCTGATGGGGACGCAGCCAGCGAGTGCAGCCAGTGCCGTGAGGAGCCTGCCCGACTCACAGGTACCTCAGGGTGCCCCGGGGAGCCCACAACCATGGGATGGGGACATGCAGCCCCCCTGCAGCAGTAGGTGCCCATCAGGCGGGGGCTGCCCGTGTGGTACCATGCTCCAGTGCCAGCCTGGGGGTGCATGCACACAGCACCTAGGGCTGCAGGAGAGCATCTTGAGGATCCATGCCATGGTACCACAGCCCTGCAAGGCTGAGACCTGACCAGCCTCACGTGGGGTGTCCCAGCCTGCAGCACCTCTGGACATGGGGATTCGACTGCTCGGGGTGTGCCAGGGTCCCCAATGCCCCTGAGGACAAGGGGTCCCTGCCGGGCTGAGCCAGAGCTGCACTAACATTTCTCTCTGTCTCTCTCCCATCTCTAGGCCTTCGCTTTGACTCCTTGTCCAAACCCGTTAATGCCCCCCTGCCTGCGTTGGCCCCTGGGCTGCCACCCTTCCTGCCTGCTGGGCCCCCCCCTCCTGTGGCCCCCCCACTCCTGGGCTGCTGTGGGCCCCCCGTCTGCTCCCTGGCAGAGGCGCAGCAGGAGCTGCAGGGGCTCCGGAGGCAACTGGAAGAAAGTGAGCGTGTGCCGCCAGCATGGGGTCGGTCCCGCCTGCCCTGTGTGCCATGCCGCGCCAAGCTGTGCTGTGCCGCACCGCATCCTCCCCCACCGCCCCCTTTTCTGACCTGCCTGTCCTGCCCTGGCCCTTCTCCTGCTTTCCAGGGCTACTGCTTTGAGGTTGGGTCCCATCACTCTGGATGGGGGATGATGGCGACATGTGGCTCTCATGTAGAGAGGACCTGGTGGGTGGGACGGACAGCCTGAGGCAGCACTAGCCCTTGGTAGGGGCAGTTGCACATCCTGGGGCCTCTGGGAAAGAGCTGGTATGGTTAGCTGTTGTGTAGGAGTGGGGCTGAGACCCTCCAACTTGTCTCACATAATCAGCAAGCCCTGGGACAGCCTCTGCTTTTTAGGGGGAATGGGTTTGACCAGGGCAGTAGGTCAATGATGGGGGATTGCCATGGGGGGACTTTGGGCTGCACTGTTGGGCAGAGCAGGAAGGGGGCAAAACGCACATGGCGGGAGTGTGTTACCCTCATTCCTCCTCCAGGTGCATTGCCCTCCTCCTCCTACCTGCTTTGCTCTGTGTGTGCAGGTGTGACACTGCCCGTGGCACCAGCAAAGCCCACAGCCCCACTGGGCCCCTTTGGAGAGGGCAGCAAAGCCCCAACATCGCTCTGCCGGCACAGCGTGCTGCAGAGCCTGACTGAGATCCCTGGGGCCACTGAGACCCGTGCTCGCTGGGACGTACCCCCTCCCAGCCAGCTGCTCTACGGGGCCCTGCCATCGGGGTACCCCTCCAGCCAGAAGCTAACAGGTAAGGTCCAGGTTGGAGACCATGGTGGCATCCTGGCTGGGTGTGGTGGAACAGGGAGGAGACCCGGCACCAGAATGGCTGTGGGACATGCCTCTCATATGGGGCAGGATATTGGGGACAGTATGAGGCAGGTTGAACCTCCATCCCTGCCCTGAGCCATCTCCTCGGCTGTGACAGGGGCAGACCTGCTGGAAGAACACTTGGTGGAGATCCGCAGCCTGCGTCAGCGGCTTGAGGAGTCCATCTGCACCAACGACCGGCTCCGGGAGCAGCTCGAACGCCGCCTGGCCTCCACGGGCAAGACCAGTGGTACGGTGCTGCACTGGGACCAGGGCTGCTGGGGAGGGGGCCCAAGATTTGCACACCACATTGCATGGGGACAGTGCTCACCCCGTGCATGGCGGAGTGCTGGGGAGAGAGATTCAGCACCGGTCCCCCTTTGCAGGATTGCCCAGTGATGTCTATGCCCAGGCGCTGGAGCCGGGGCTGCAGCTGAGCGGGGAGAACCAGGCTCTGCGTGAGGACAACCGGACCCTGAGGCTCCAGCGTGACCACCTCTCTCAAGGTAGGGCTGGGGCAACATGCACCCCGGGTCTGAGTCCCAGAGGGCACTGGCTGAGTGGGGTGGCAGTGACACCTCCATGCTCTCTGTCCCCAGAGCTGGCACAGGTGCAGGAGGCGCTCCTGGCTGCCTGTTCCCGGGCACGGGAAGCTGAAGCAGAGCTGAGCCAGAGGCGTGGGGAGCAGCGGCGGCTGGCGGAGGAGCTCACCGAACACCAAGGGAATGTCCGGCAGCTTCGGGATGAGCGGCGCTCTCTGCAGGAGGACAACAACAGGTAAGGTTTGGGGCCTTGGGGCCAGCAGGTCTGGGTGACATGGCTGGCACTGGACCCACGTGTCACCCCTCTGCAGACTGCAGCACACAGTGACGCTCCTGCAGCAGCAGTGTGAGGAGCACCGCCTGCTCCTGCAGACCCTGCGCGCGGAGCTGCACGTCTATGAGAGCCTTCCTCGCCCCTCTGCCGAGACCCGTGCAGGTACAGGACCAGCATCCAGCATCCCCAGCCTCTCTGCCCAGCTCCTGGTCTTGGGGTGCCTGGACCCTTTGCAGCCCTTCAGCAGTCCCAAACACCTCTCCTGTCGTGGCAGCAGGAGGGACATAGTGGCCCTGCTGGCAGGCAGAGAGGGAGGGCAAGACCGCAGCAGCCCCTCAGGAACACAGCACAGCTGTCCGCAGGGCCTCAGACGCTTCTTGTTCCAGGCTGCTTCCCATCTCCTCCGGTGCGGGATGTTGGCACAAGTTCAGCAGCTCCCCTCTTCTCCCCACTGCCCTCTGACACATCGGTGGCCCGGAAGATGGACGGTGGGTACCAGAGCCTACCCGACATGTATACCTCAGGGGCCGCTGAGACCTGACAAACTCACAGCAGCACCTTTACTAAGCAAAGATGGAGACCCCAGGACAGAGCCAAGTGCCTGGGATGGGATGGGATGGGGAGGGCCACAGGGGGAGCAGACAGTGGTCTTCACCTAGCCCTTCTTGTTCCACAGAGCCACGTGGGGCAGATCCACTGGTGAGGAAGAGTGAGGGACCGATGGGGGCTCATGTCATTGGCCACCTGGACACCTACCGGGCCCTGGAGCAGCACATCCTGGAGGGGAAGGGGCTGGCCTGTGAGCTGATGTGTCTGACGCGCCCGGCACTTGGGCTGTCCAACTGCCCGCTCCCGGGAAAGGAGGTAAAGCGTGGGCAGGATGGGGCTGGTGGTGGCTGGGGTGGGGGCGGCAAACCCTCGGTGGACCATTCATAAAACAGCTCCTGACCCCAGTATCAGCCCCAAGGCTTGCAGGGCTGGCAAGTAGCAGGTAGTCTCCAGCCTGGGGGTGTTGCCGGCACTGCCCTGCTGTGCTGGGCTTGGTGGGTCCCTGGGCGCAGTGGGATGCAGGTGCCCTGGCAGCACCCGCTCTTGCACCCTTCTCCCGCAGGCCCTGGGGTGGGCGGGTGCGGGGCACCTCTGGGGCAGCGCCAGCACCCTGCACCGTGTCCTGGAAGAGTGCGCGTCTCTCCTCGCTGCCTTCTGGAGCACCGTGCTGCCTGTCAGCCCTGCCCAGCACCAGGGCAAGGTAAGCACCGGGCCAGGGGGCTGGCAGGGCCGGTGGGGCTGGATGCTCGCTCGCCGCTCATCACGCTCGTCTCATGCCAGGAACAAGCACTACAGGGTGAGATCGCGGCACTGCGGGCCCAGCTCTCCGAGAGGGAGGATGCTCTGCAGAACACAGCTGAGCGGCTGCGCAACACAGCACAGCTCAAGGACAGCATGGAGCAGTTCATTGTGAGCCAGCGTAGGTGGCCCGGGTGGCATCCTGCTGTGGGGTGGCACGGCCAAGCTGGTTTGGTCCCCAGGTGCCTGGGGTGGCTCCACAGCACAGGGACCTCACTAACCCCATCTCTCTCTCTCCCTCGCAGTGACCAGGACCCATAACGTGCTGCGCAAGGCCAGGACGAACTTGGAGGTGAGTCTGCCCTGACACCAGCGTGGGATACAGGAGGTAACCCTGCCCTGATGAGTCGTGATGCCCTGGGGATAGGCACAGATGGCAGACACCCAGCAGAGCGGTGGCTGACAGGGGTTGCTGAGGGGGCCGGTTGGCTGCAGAGTGTGTGTGTGGGGACACACAGGGACGCATTTTCCCTGGCTGTCCCCAACCTTCATGTCTTTGTCCCCAAGGCACTACATTCCCCTAGCGCAGGGCTGACCTGACAGTGCTCCCCCTTATTGCCTCATGTGCTCTCTCACCAGGTGAAGGCCCAGCAGGCCCTGCCTGTCGCGTGAGCCCCAGGCAGGGCAAGGAGCCATGGCCCCGGCCCCAGAACAGCCCGCTCGCTGCCGAGCCATGCCATGCTGGAGGGCTGGAGTGGGTCCCTGCTACTCCAAGAGCTAAGGTGGACAGAGGTCTGGAGTGCCGGGTGCCACACAGTTAGTGGGTTTGGGCTGCTGTGGTGGTCGCATGCCCTCCACCTGCCTTTGCTTGGCATCACAGCAGCAGCTGCTGGCTTGGGCTTTGCCTGCCCCATGCTTCAGCGCTCGCCCCCTTTCACCCACGGTGATTAGAGTGAGGTGTCACAGCCCTCCACGCTGAGCACCTCTCACCCTGGGACTTGGTCCCATTTGTAACCCTGCTGTGTACCCATCCCTGCTCGCGGATGTACGTATATGTATATAGATAGTGGTATCGGAGCTGCGTTTTGGGGGCTCCCCGAGCATGTCGGGGCCCCAGCGCGGGAGGAAGATGTAAGAAATGCCATGTTCTGCTCAGTGACTGGAGAGTCCCCAATAAAGGTTTCCTTTGGGTTGTGGTGTTCCTGGTGCGCCGTCTCTGCAGCTGTGCTCCCATCTCCCCAGGCTACCTACAGCACAGGGTACCAGTACCATAGGCACCCACTGGTCCCAAGGTGGGGGTCTGAGCCCCACCCCAGCACCCCAAGGGCAGCTTTGCACCCCACCGGGCGCTCCCTTCCCTCCCCTTGTTGCTTCAGAGCCCCCCGCCAACAGCAGGCCAGCAGCACCGAGAACAATAAATACTGTAATAAATAGAGAAAACCCTGTCACATGGCACTGCTCCGGCAGCAGGCGGTGTAGCCGGGGTCCTGGGGTACCTGCCCTGCTCCGCTTTCCCCAGGTTCCCTCCAGCGTGGGCGTGCGCAGGTGTCCCTCTGGCTGCGACAGTCAGCCGTGTCCCACAGAAGCACTCCATGTTGGGGACAAGAGCAGGCGTTCAGTCCTTGACGGTGCTGTCCCAGCGGCAGGTAAGTGCGGCTGCGTGTGGCTGTATCCTCCCTCCTGCTGGCTTGACGCTGAACCTGGCAGAGGGCTGGGGCTGCAGCTGGAGCCGAGAGCCCTCCTCAAAGCTGGAGAGCACAAGGAGGGGGGCAGCCCCGCATTCAGGGTTGTTGGGACAGAGGGCAGGTGGCAGGCTGGGGTGTCCCAAAGCTCCCAGGGATCAAGGTGGCCTTGGAGGCTCATCACCAGGACAGCACAGCAACCTTCAGCAGGTAGAACACGTTCCTGGAGGCCTGGGCTGAGGGCAGTGCCAGGACTGCCTTGGGGCCCTTGCAGGCTGGAGAAGACAGGTAGGGTGAAGCCCTTTCTGTGTCGGGCGCGAGGAAAGGCTATTCTGGTGAGCAGCAAACAAAGTGGCCCCACAGACTCACAGAAGCCAAGGGGAGCTGTAGGTGGGCGGAAACCAAGGGTTAAATCAAACCACACCAGTAGGATGGGACAGTGTCACAGGCCCTGGCAGCCCTGGGCTCATCGCCGAGGCCTGTGTCCCTGCCAGGTTCGAGGCTGGAGCCAGCGGCCAGTTCTCACACAGTCCCGTGGCCCAGTGTGTGCAGACAAAGCGGCGTTTCGTGTCCTGTGTGGGGGGCGGGAGAGGCCCCAGCTCAGATGGGCTTGTACAGCAGCGTGGTGACGTACTTCTTCTTGTAGCGGTGCGTGGCACTGAGCACCATCACGCCATCCTGCGAGGGGCACAGCATCAGTAGGAGCAGGAGGGAGAGCCTGGCACCGAGAGCTCCGACCCGGCAGCCCGGCACCCCCAAGGCAGCCATCAGGAAGAGGGCTCTGTGGGCTCAGGGAGCAGCCCCAGCCTGTCCCTGCTGTCCCCAGCCTCACAGCCAGCGAGACACGTCCAACACCCGTGACAGGGAGCCAGGGCAGAGCGAGAGAAGGGGCTGGTACAAAACAGGAGAGCCTGGGGCTGCCCAGCTCCACCACATTGTGGGGAGACAGCTACAGGGAACTGGGGGCTGTAAGGAGACCACAACCTATGTCCCTGAGCACACCACACTTCACCATGCAGCTAAGCTGTCCTCGTGTGGGTCCTCCCATCCCTGCACCACTGTCTCCACTCCCTGGCTGTCCAGGTTCTGCTCCCCGCCGGTGCTGCAGGCTCCTGGGAGCCATCACAGCTCCCCTTCCCTCACCCAGACGCCTCGTGGGACCTGCCCTTACCTTGATGGAGAGTGCGTAGAGGTGATTGAGCATGACGTGGTTGGGTTCAGGCAGCAGTGCTGGGTCACACTAGGAGAAGAGGAGTGTCACAGAGGAACAGCAAAGCCCTGACCCCCCAGCCCCAGCCACCACAGGGAGCTGCCACCTCAGGCAACCTGAGCTGCTGGTGTCTCTGTTCTGAATGGGAACAGAGCCCAGCTACGCACCAGGCAAAGCAAGGGGCCAAACCAGCACGGTTAATGGGAAAAGTAATGCTTGTCTCAGGAAATGGCAAGGACCAGGCTCTCTGCAGAAAGGACTCCCCTTCCAACCCCAGTGTGCCTCTCCAGGTGCAGGCAGTATGCTGGTACCCACCGAGATATTGGTGTCCTTGTTGAGGATGACCTGGAGGAGGTGAGGCGGGAGGATTGGTGGGGATTTGAAGCGCTCCTCAGGCCTGTATACGTACATCTCTTGGCCGTAAGGACCAGGTGGTGAGCTTGATAAGTCTAAAGAGAAAAGACAGGAGGAGACATGAAATGGCTAAAGCAGGACTGGTGATCACAGAGCAGCTCCCAAGATGCTGAGAAGGACCCAGCAGGGTCTTTCAGGCACAAACATCTTCCACGAGCCATGGCCATGTATCCTGTAGCGACAGCTCAGCCTTTTCACAGCAGAATAAGCAGCCAGGTGAGCCCTGGGCGTTTCCAAGCAGAGCTGTAAGCTGGTAAGTGCACTAACACAACACAAGCACCTTGTGGTGTCCACCCTAAGACCTCTGCACAGCTGGCTCCCTCTCCCTGTAGCAAGCAGCTGGCTTGCCCCAGAACTGTACCCTTTGCAGCAGGGGCATGGGCACAGCAAGCAGCATGCCTGCACGCTCTTGGTGCTGCAAAACTAGAACTGCCTGACAAGGAGGTCCCAGAAAAGGCAGATGGAAAGTCCAGATTGAGCAGCTGTGTGAGGGACCACAGGAGCTTGTGGTCACCGAAAGCTGGACTGGCTGTATCTCCCAGCCACATCTGATCTGATTGCTTTGGAACAGCCAGCACCTGAAAGGGCTCCATCTCCCTGGAGCTGCTGCTGCTTGCCGAATTCTTTACAATGAAGTATCTCCTGCCCAAGCTGGGACTGCAGGCCGCACTCAGAGTGCCCTGGACTGAAACCCGACTGAGCTACCTGCCAGCGTCACACACTGAGCCAGCACTGCCGATGGCTGCGTGGTAACCTAACCCGCTGCTGTAACACAAGTGGAGAAGGAGGTTCCCGATGTGCTAGCACTAGTACAAATTACTTTGGCATGAAAACCAAGAATAGCTCCTGAAAATAACCTGTATCCTGCTCTCACCTAGCTTGTACCCCAGATCAGATGACTTACTCACAGTTGAGCAGACAGAAAGGGATGATGTTCCCGGCGTTCACCAGTCTGAAATGGCTGCCTCAGCCATGCACAGGCACCGACCCTGCTCTGGGACGGTGCTAGCACAGAACAAATTACATTAGCACAGCCCCTCCATGGAGACGAGGCCTCAGCTGTGGGCTGCTGAGGACACACGGATAAACACTGCTCTTCCCAAGTGCAGGCCCACACCTCTGCTCGGGGGGGTCTGTTCACCCCCAGAGCAGCGAGTCTCAGAGCAGGAGGTGAAAAATAGCACATGCAAAGCTGTAATGCCACAAAAACTCACCCCGACCTGAGGTTTCTGAGCTCTCCAGGGAATCCACCTTCAAAGCATCGAACACTTCAAAGTCAGACTTCTTGACATGTATCAGGTTGTTAATCGTCCCCATCTGGCTGGTGACCACAGGCTGGAGAGAACTGAGGTAAGAGTCTTCCTATGTTCACCTCCACTCAAAGCACAGGCAATGCTTCCTAGATCCTCCCAGCCCAAGCTCTCTTTGCTGCACCATTATCTCAGAGCACAGGTGGCCGGCATCTAGCTCTGCTCTACACTTGCAGATCTCTATTGTTTACCCCAGGATGATTTCCCTTTACTCCCAGGCTCCTGCATCATCTCCTATTTTCATCCTCCATCCTGCTACATGCCAATAGGTAAGTGTCCTCTCCTTCCCATGCTGCTACTGCATGATTTAGTTTGGAGCAGAACCTGCAAGCGTATGCTGACCCCATGGCCCGTCCTCCCTTGTAGTCAATTCTGAATGGGGCTTAAAGGCCTTCTGGCGTCCCACTGCCTCTCAGTACCTCTCTGACACTCCCCTGTACAGCTTGTCTAAGCCCAGATGAATCAGCCTCTGAAAGGATTCATGGGATGCAGGTGCCTGTTTCGTTTTGGCAGACACCCTATGCTCTTCCTGCTCCCCCCCTGCTAAAGTTACATCATGTCTAGTCCCCTAAAGAGGGCAAGATCCACAGGGCTAAAGCTTTGAGAGTTACCTCAGATGGGTCATGGACCCACTGGCCGTCCACAAAAAATTTGTACTGGTGCTCTCCTTCTGGGAGGTCCAGGATAGCAACAAAGTCATTGTGGCTGTGCAGAGAGAACAGACACACAACAGCATTATCCCACAGACGCTCTGAATGCTGCTTTTCCATGGGGTCTCAGAAAACAGCACTTTTTCCACGCACTGCTCAGCCCCTCCACCCCAACACCTTCACGCAGGGTTAGGGTTGCTTATCATCAGTGATCTGAGGCACGGACACAACAGGTGTGAACGTTCAGAGCACTAGTGTGACTCAAACCCCTACGAGTCCAGCCACAAGGAGCACAGAAGGTGGTCCAGCTTCCAAACCTGCCTTGTGTGCCCTGGGAAAACTAGCATGGCAGACACCCGGTGCAAGACACACTGGAGAGGATGCATGGGCAACACCTAACCCAGCGCTGGCACTGCAGGACAGGGGCAACAAGTGTAGCAGCTCTGTTAAGCCTGCAATTGAGATAAACCCATTCCAAATGATTTACTGGAATTATGTCCAGAGTCTTACACGCTGTTTCCACCGAAATCACAGATGTATTACGGAACACCGAGAACATCATTACAGCAGGGAGACTCGTGAGGGACAAATAAACAACACCTGCTGGCAACAACACAACTAGGCACAGGGTAAGGCCATAGCCAAGGGAAGAGCTGACAGCTTCCAGGGAACTGCTGTATACCTGGGCAGGGCTCTGCTACCAGGACTAGGTGCTGTGTGACATACAGCTGGGCGAGCAAAGTGGCCCATCCTGTCCTGTCCCTCTGTTTCATAATTTCCCATCACTACACAGCACCACCCAGGGAAGAAGCTGACTACATATTTGTGCTCAGACCCTCCAGCTTGGGTGAACTAAGAAAAGCCAGGTGAGCAAAGGGAACAGCAGCCAGCACGGAGAAGAGAAAACACTCCCTGTGATGGAGCGGAGGAGAACGTACAGTGACCTGAAAGACTGGCTACCTCTTGATGAGCGGGATCTTGGTGCTCCAATTATTGAAAGACCCGGAGATGAAGACCTCTTTGCCTCCATCGGCCCAGCGGATGACAGTGGGACGAGCCTGTTGGGATGGTTTCACTGACTCCTCCAGATCTGGCTGCCATGTCACAAACTCCTTGTCCCCAGGAATCTGAGCAAAGAAAACCAGAGCCTGACTGAGACACAGAGACAACTGGGACCACATTCACTTCCCCCTGGACTCTACCAGCCCATCTGCACATCCCAGACAAGAGCATTGCAGAGATCCTCCAGCCTCCCAGCTCTCCGCAGACCCCTCACATGGGTGGGAGCACAGCCCCACACAGCCAGTGAGTTGAAGCCCCAGCCAGGGCCCCAGAGCAGAGGACAGGGAAGGCAGTGGCCAGCCCCTACCTTGGAGTCGTGGGAGCTGAAAACACTGGGGTCATCGGTGCTGCCCACCATGATCTTGTGTGGGTGCTCCTTGGTGGGGTGGGGGGCACCGGAGCCATCCGAGCGGTGGGACTTGGAGCCATGGCGCTCCCCAGACACTCGCTCACTGGTGGTATTCCCCATGATGGCTCAGCAGCCCCTGTGAGAGAGAGAATGGCAGTGTGTCTGTGCCCATGGGCTCCAGCAACAAGGAGAGGAACAAAGGCGTTGTTTCCCAATGCTCTTTGCTAGGGAAGACTGACAGCAATCCCAAAAAAGGCCCAAAGTTCATTCCCACTGCCAAGTTTGGGAGCTGAAGGGGAATTTAACAAACAAGACAGCTCGACCTAATTATAGGCATATCCTTACAAACCATCACTCTAGTTAAGCTGGTAATTGTTATACTCCAAAATGGATACTAGTTACGCTGTGTCCCACACAAGCCCTCAGCAGCCGCATAGCAGAGAGGCTGATGGGAAAAATAAAGCCAACCTTTATTGGCAAATCAATTGCTTGGCCTTAACAGAGCCTCTTTCACAATCCCACAGTCAGGCTCTGCAGACAAATCCCCTACATCCAGCAAGAAAACAGCCGGAGAGTGAAAGTAGCAGCTGTTTAATAGCTCCCAACAAGTCTCCAAGAGCTCGCGGGCAGAAGAGCAGAGCCTTGCGCCTGTCAAAGGCATCAGGGAGCATTTAAAGTGTCCGAGTGGAATCGCCCAAGCTGGAGCTTGGCCAAGGCGTGGGGCTAATGCCATGGTGTCTGCAAAAAGCTCAGCTCTCAACAGCATTCACTTATGATTCACCAGGCAAGCCACCATGTCAGCTGCGGTGCAGTGCAGCGAGGAGGTCCGCTTGTTGTGACCCTAACCCGTGGCACCACCCCAAGCACTCCAGCATCTGCGCTGCCATCCGGAGGCACACGACGAGGGAAGGGCAATCCCAGCTGCCTCAGTGCCACTCTGCAGCTGGAGATGGGCTGTCATCCCTGATCTCACTCAGCTTAAAGAAGGCAAAGAAGAACAACTGTGATTTCTGTGATTCTGTAACTGGCCATACGGCGCCAAGCCATGAACAACTACACACCTCTCAGGACAAACAACAAAGCCACTGCAAGCTACATGGGAGTCTTCAGGCCTCACCCAGCTTCCAGCAGCCGAGATGGACTGGGGTTCATACCCCCTTCCCAGGCTTATTTTGCAGCTTTCAGCTTGCTGCGCTGATCATGGTCTCTGTAGGGCAAGGCAAGAGGACAGCCAGCCTTGCTTCATGCACTTAGTTGTGACATTTGGGGATTTGTTTAGAAGATCAAGTTATACAAAGGGTGCCAGGCAAGGCTGCCAGCCAAAGCCAGGCTTTAGAACATTACAGAGCAATTACTAAAGTATTTCTTAAATCCTGAGAGCTAAAAGGCAGCTTGAGAGAGCAGCTAACCCATACCCCCACCCCTCAGTGAGGATCAAGTGTACCTGAAGATCCAGGTCAGATGAGCTGCACCACTTGCTCTGACATCTGCCCCCTCTGCCCTGGAGGAGGCTCAGCTGACTCCTCACAAAACCTGCCCCTGTGCCACTAGACCTGCTGTTGAGGAGCTTCTTCCCCAGTATCTCTGCTAAGGCTCCCTTACTTCTCATCTACAGGGAGGAACGTAAGAAGGGCTGAACATCCTCTTGTATCAAGACAGACCTGAGAGATATGTGCAGATGTTGACAGATGTGAAAGCTTCCCTTTCTCTTCTCTAAAAGGAATCCAGTCCCTCTGGCTGTCCCTTACATGTCACCCTCTCCAAATGCCTCCTGAGGTTTCTCCCAAGTGGTGGCTCCTTTCCAGTGCACGGCATCCAAAACCCCACGCGTACAATCCCACTGCACCTCCTGCATCATGCACACCGGCACCCTGCTGCGCCAGGACAGCGAGCTCTTTGAGCACAGCCTGCGGTACTTGGCTTTACTGGATTAACTTCTACCGCTCAAACCCTCCTGTGTTCAGACAAGCCTGCCCTGTGGCACAGCACGCTCTGATGGTGTGATACAAGTACATCCAAGTCACTAACGGAAATGGTGCCCATACCAAAACCCAAGCAAACCTCCGCAACCTCTCAGCGCGTCCACTCCCAGCGTGACAGCTGCCAGCCACAGCCCGCAGTAAGGTGGGTGCTTGCCTGCTGGAACACGAGGCCCCTTCAGGGGTCAGGCTGAGAGAGTTGGGGCTGTTCAGCCTGGAGAAGAGAAGGCTCCAGGGAGACCTTATTGTGGCCTTCCAGTACCTAGAGGGGGCCTCCAGGAGAGCTGGGGAAGGACTTTTTACTAGGGCACGTAGTGATAGGACGAGGGGGAATGGGTTCAAACTGGAAGAGGGTAGATTTAGATTAGATAGTAGGAAGAAATTTTTCACTTTGAGGATGGTAAGGCACTGGAACAGGTTGCCCAGAGAAGTTGTGGCAGCTCCATCCCTGGAGGGGTTCAAGGCCAGGCTGGATGGGGCTTTGAGCAACCTGGTCTAGTGGGAGGTGTCCCTGCCCATGGCAGGGGGGTTGGAACTCCATGATCTTCAAGGTCCCTTCCAACCCAAACCATGCTATGATTCAGTTTCACCCAGCCCCATGCCCTTACTTTGCTTCTGAAAATGCCACATGAAATACACCAGTTACCACCGAAATGTGCCACGCTTGCTGCCTCTCCCACCCGGCCGGCGGAAACACAGGCAGCCAGCCTGACAGGGTTTTGTTTTGGAGAGACGGGGGGGGTCTCTGTTCAGCACCCTCAGCCCACAGCCCGCTCGGCTGACACCTCCCCATCCTGCAGCTACCCCAGGGAAACCCGGTTCGCCTCGCCGGGGCTCTCCCGCCTCCCCCTTTCGGAGAAGGGAACCGGAGCTCAGCCCTGAGGTTGCCGTAAGGTTAATGGGATGAGCCGGGAAACCGGGGAGGGGAAAGCTTCCCTCCCCCGGACCCGCGCCCGGCAGGCAGGGCCGGGCGGAGGGCTCTGCCGAGCGCAGGCGGCGGCAGGGCTGTCACGGCACGCTCAGCCCACGGCCCGCGGCCGGGTCACGGGGAAGCGGGCCCCCGCCCCGGCCCCGGGGGGGAAGG
>NW_009650188.1:2334233-2335127 GCF_000708025.1 Charadrius vociferus
GGCTGGCTGTGGGGTGCAGGCGGCCATGGTGCTGCCCGTGGGCTGGCCAGGCCCTGCGTGGGCAGGACAGTCGCCTCAGGACAGACACCACAGAGCCCAGAGACTGAGACAGCCCACACAGCCTGGTCTGTGGTCCCCTCAGCATAGGGAGAAGCTTTATTGCCCTTTTCCCGAGGTGCCCTGACCGGGCGAGTTCCTGGTTCCCCCATTGCCTCTGCGCCCACCTAACCCATGGGTAGGGCTTGCGGCGCTGCTGGGCCAGGATTTAGGGAAAGGGAGTGATCCCAGTCCTCAGAGAAGCCCCTGACAAGACTTGATGTGGCCCCAGCACAGCAGGAAGGTGAGACAGACCAGACTGCGTCTTCAAGAAACCAGCTCCCTGCGTGCCTCCTGACATGGCAGCAGACCTAGCAGGAGACTGAAGAAATACCCAAGCCCAAAGGAAAGGAAGAAGATTGCCAGCAGGACCCACTGTCCCCTTTGTTTTGGGTTAGGGAGAGAGCGAGACATAGACAAGAGTGGCTGCAATCAAACCGATGCTGAAGAAGACCTTGAAGATGCGGGGCACAGGGCTGGAGCGGGCAGGACCGTCCCTAGCTCTGGTTTGCAGGGGCCTGACGACACGCTGCCGCTGGGTGAGGATGGCCTCCTTGGCACCAGCCCACTTGCCCGGGCCCCGCAGGCGGTACTGGTACGGAGTGCAGGGCCCAAAGGCCACCTCCAGTGCCAGCTTGGGGTTGGTGAGGAAGAGGATGAACAGGTTGGGCTTGACCCCCACCTGGGAGGCAAGCTCGTCCATGTAGGGGATGTAATCCACCTGGATGGTGTGCCGCTGGCTCTTCACGTACCTGCAGGCAGGGAGGGCAGGTGGGTGCTGGCTGCAGAGCCAGCAGA
>NW_009650188.1:2335281-2340225 GCF_000708025.1 Charadrius vociferus
CCTGCTATGGTGTGGCTAGCTCTGCAGCCCAGCCTGGCCTCTATGTGCACACACACAGCCTTTGGGGCTTCGGGGGTGTGCCACCATGGCAGGAGCAACGCAGGAGGCGCAGGCAAATAAAGTAGTGGCAGGAAAGGAGAGGGAGAAGGTGGTTTGCACGCAATGGGACCTGTTAGTGGCCCCCGCAAGAGAAGATGAGCATGAGGCTCATCACAAAACAGGATGCTGGATTTCGTCCCTATAAATAAGCAAAAGGAGGGCAACAAAGGTGAGTGGAGGGAGGCAGTGTGCGAGGGGATGCTGGCAGTTGAACAAGTCAGCCTTGCCATGGCCAGGAGAGCCTAGCTGCATCCCCTCACCTTACCTCACTTACCCTTGAAGACACGGGTGGCCCAGCGACACTGGAGCTCGGAGATGGGCATGATGGCGCCCAGGGGCTGGATGAGGCCAATGAAAGCCAGTGTTGGCTTCTCCAGGTCGGGGGGGAACATGAATTTATAGAGGGGGATCTGGTTCTCCACCACCTTCACGCAGCCTTCGAGGAAGGGGAAGGAGAATCTGTATCCAGTGGCGAAGACAACGGCATCGATATCTTCCCTGGTACCATCCTCAAAGATGGCAGACGTCTCCGTGAACTCCTGGACATTTGGCTTCACCCGCACCCTGCCCGAAATGATGCGGTTGGGCAGGTCATCGTTGACAGTCGGGTGCTGGTCAAAGATCCTGGAAAGCACAGACAGACCTTGTGGGGGCCCCGGCAGTGGGACAGGCAGTGCTGGGGCAGGTCCCCAGGGTGCTGCCAGAGCGCTCACCGGTGCTGGGGCTGGAGGCCGTAGAGCGCATGGTTGAAGCGGGCGTTCAGCTTCCTCTCCATGAAAAAGCTGCTGGTGTTGTGGGGTAGCAGGCTGTGGAGGAGCTGTATGAAGCGGCTGATGTAGGTGAAGTCAAAGGGGTACCCACCATCCGCAACCCGGTGCATCACCCAGGTCCCACGCTTGGTGCTGAGGAAGACCTGTGAGGAAGGAGAGGGGAGGTGGTGGCGTGGCAGCATCCTCGTGACTGTGCTGAGCCCCTGCCATGCTCGTCGGACAGCTGCTGGGACCACAACAGCCACCCCCTTCAAGATGGGATGGGGTGCTCATGGCTGGGTGCTGGAGGGAGGGGAGCCCACAGGATGGCAGTGGGTTGTTTGGTGCTCTCTGGGGTCCAAATAATAAGCACCCCGGCCCCACGGGCTCTCCCAGCGCACCTGCTTGGCTGCGTGGCTCAGCTCCACCGCAATGTCGATGCCTGAATTCCCGGTGCCGACCACGACCACCCGCTTCCCTGAAAAGGACTGTGGGCTCTTGTAGTCCCGGCTGTGCAGGTACCAGCCCTCAAACTTTTCCAGCCCTGGAAGAGAGAGGAAAGCCACACTGGGCATGAATGTGGGGCAAGGGGAGGCTGCCCCCCTGCTCAGACTGGTGGTGTGTTCTGGGAACAGGCTGGGACCAGTGTGACCAATGAAAGCAATGCAGCCCTGGGATGGTGCCCTGGATGGTGGCGTCTCCAGCCTGGGAGATGCTCAGTGTGGCCCTGAGCATTCTGCTCTGGCTTTGGGGCTGACCTGGCTAGGAGCAGTGCTTGGACTGGAGACGTCCATGTTCCCACCCCAAAATCCCCCTGCAGTTCCTGCCCAGTGCGAGGCATTGAGGGCAGAGAAGCAGTTGGAGTCTGTGCCATCCCGCCAGACCCTGGTGATGGTGTGTTCCAACATGTTCCCCAGACAAAGAGGTCTCCACAGCTGAAAGCCCTCCAGGCATTTTTGCATGGCACCCAGAGGAGAAGGCCACCACCAGCACCAAGCTCTCAAGCCTTGCTGGGAAGCCAGCAGCTCGGGGAGCCTGTATCTGGTGGGAGAGGTGAGCTGGCAGCAGTGGCAGCTGCCAGCAGGGCACTTTGGCCAGGCGCTGACAGCATGGCAAGAGCCACCAAGGACAGACCACCAAGACGGGTGGGATAGCAGCATGGTCATGCAATCCCACCTGGTATGTTAACCCATGGAGGCATTTTTGGAAGCAGGCAGAGTGGGATGGGGGCTAAGCCGGAGAGGTGGGTAGTCCCAGGGGTGTCAGGGACCAGGCGAGCAGCCCGCGGGGTGGTACCTGGGAAGGTGCTCAGCGGGAGGTGTGCCTCAGTGTGGTGCCCGGTGCACACCAGCACAGCATCGAAGACGGCCGCCTCCTGCTTCCCCTCGCTCTCCGTCACGCCCTCCCACTGGCCCGTGGCGGCAAAGTCGGGGCGCTTGGCCACACGGCACACGCTGGTCTGGGTGGGGGGAGCGGGTGTCAAGCACCCTGCACCCTCCAGCCCCACTGCCACCGCCCCCCGGTCACCCCAGCTCTCACCCTGAAGCGGATGTGGCGGAGCAGGTCGAAGTGGCGGGCGTACATGCGGAAGTACTCCATGATCTTGGAGTTGTGCATGTAGTTGGGGAAGTCCTCGGGGATGGGGAAGTCACTGAAGCACATCATCTCCTTGGAGGTGTTGATGATGACGGAGCGGTAGATGCTGGCACGGCCCTCCTCGGGGCACTCCTGTGTGAGCGGGGCATGGCTCAGTGCTGGCCAGGGACCACAGGGCTGCCTGCCTGCCCTGCCTGGCACCTCACCATGCTTGTGAGTGCAGGATTAAGCCATGGGCAGTTGTAGCACCCATCACTGTGCCCAGCACCCTCCTGCAGGTGCGACCGCTCACCCCACAAAACAGGGAAGATGAAGCTATGGGTTGGCAGGGGCCATGCAGTGGTGACAGCTGTTCATGGGGTCTTGTCTCTCATTTTCACTGCTCCCACCCTTGGCCCTGATGAGGTGGTGCGTTCCCAAAGCCGCCCAAGGTGCCATTGCCCTGGTTGCCACATCAGGTCTTGCCAGCTGCCCAGCCAGCTCTGGCACTTCCAGCTGAGTGGCAGCTCCTGCTCGCCGGGTCTCTGCCCTGGCAGCCAGGCACTGCTGCCCTGGCTGTGCTACACCAGCCCTGTTTCTGACCCACCGTGGGCAGAACCAGCAGACTGTAACTGAGCCACCCCAAACCTCACGCTGACATGGTGTGGTGTTTCCCCCCCTGGGCTCTCCCACCCATTTATTAGGGCATGGTGGGAAGACTTGTCTTCTTGGTGGTGGTTCCTGGGGGAAAAGTCAGCAGCCTCATTAGGTGGGGGCAGAAACAAGCTCCGGGGCTTCCCTCGAGGCTGGGAGAACTGAGGCACAGAGGAGGCAGTGCTCTGTGCCTCTGTGTGGGCGAGCAGCACAGAAGCAGGGAGAGGAGCAACTGGGACTTCCAGGGAAGGGCTGGGAGGATGGGACCCGGACAGCCAGCAGTGTCAGATGGGACAAGGATGGGTAGGAAAGGGCTGGAGGGGACCAGGAGCAAAGAAGCAGGGGAAAGGATGGATGAGGGAGGGATGGGAAGGGGGAAGGCTAAGCTGGGGGAGCGAGCCCTGGGATAAGGTCCCTGGGGAGGGTCCATCCTGCTGCTGGTGAGAAGGAGACGTGTCCCATGTGGCTGGCACACCCGCTGGCACCATGGGGACCTCGGGCTGCTGCAGCAGGTTTTTTTTTCCCTGTGGTTTTTCTTGGGTGCATGCAAAGCAGGGGAGTGGTGCTTCGTTAGCTGCCAACGACCGATCCCAATCCCGTCTGTGCTGCTGCCGCAGGGCAGGCTGGCACAGCATGGGGCTTACCTCAAAGCGCCAGAGCCCCCCGATGTCCCCACTCCTCTCGAAACAGGTGGGTACCAGCCCCTCATCCAGGCAGCATTTCAGGGCACACAGGCCAGAAGCACCGGCCCCGATGATGGCTACTCGCTGGGCAACCATGTCCTGCGGTGCGGTGGTGGCAGGGATGCCGGAGAAGCCTCAGCCAGGGGCGAAACACACTTGGGGGAGTGTGGAGCCTGGCGGGTCACACTGGGGGGACGCGCGGTGCTGTACGGTTGGGAAGGCTATCCCTGTGCTTCCCGTGGGCGACTGAGGTCAGCTGGGGTGTCACAAGATGTGTTTCTTCCAGACATGATCTACTGGTTCCCACCGCCGCCGTGCCACACCTCCTGCCCGCTCCCGCCCTCCAGAAGGGGCTCATTAAGTTCTGTAAGCACTTAACGATGACAACGCTGCCACGGGACTTCCTGGGCGTAGGGGCCGATGTATGGCCATGCTCCGGATTTCAGCAGGTTGTGGTGTGGAAAACAAAACTAGGGGATGCACAGGGCACTGGTGGCCAGTGAGTGGTGGCCAGAACCCCCTGTCACCGCTGTGTGTCCCTAGCCCACTCAGCCATCTTCCGGAGGGGCTGTGTGCAGTTGGTGAGGGTGGCAGTGAGCCGTGCCGCGGTGACCACCGTGACTCGCTGCGGTGGTGCACACCTTGGGTGAGGCAGTTTTGCTGTGGGTACATGCATGTGCGTGCGTGTGTGTGTGTGCGTGCGCGCGCATGCAGCCCGTGTGGCGGCAGAGCTGGAGCTGTGCCGCTGGCACGAGGCCGACCTCAGACCTGTGTGCTTCCCCCCTGGCACACAGGGGGTTGTGGTGGTGTCAGTAACAGGACGGACGCCTGGCTCTGTTTAACACATTTATCCGGTTAGGAAGTCTGCTGTGCCTTTGCCACTTGGCTCTCATGTGGAGGTGCCAGTGGCGGAAATGCTAGGTTAGAGGTGACAGAAAAGCCCGGCGCGTCCCTGCTGGGTCGAAAGCACTGGCTGAGAGAGACTGGATTTTACCCTGCGTGTGAGCAGGTTTCTTCCTCTGTGCCCAGCGGCGGCTCCCCAGGGGGAGTCGCAGAGTGGGCACCGAGGTGTTATTTGGGCAGCCGGGGAGGCTCTATGCAGCCTGAGCTCACGATGCGGCCACAGCAGGGCTGTGCCGGGCAGGAGGAGGGCTCCTGCCAGCACTGGGGTGCACAGGCTGCGG
>NW_009650188.1:2340797-2343326 GCF_000708025.1 Charadrius vociferus
GGGGGGTGGGGTGGGGGTAGTGTGGCCAAGCGCATCCCTGCCATTTGTTGGCATGGCCAAATGTGCTAGGATGCAGCCACAGGACAGGATGGGTGCCCACAAGCATCTGTGCCCAAACTGGCCCCTTCCTTGTTCCCAGGGTGGGACTTACCGCTTTGCCATCGCTTCTCTCTTCTCCTCTATGTCAGCTTCCATGTCATGCCGTGGGGGCAGCTTGTTCAGCCCTAGGGAGGATGAACAACAGCATGGGGGTGCTGCACCCCACTGGCAACAGTGGCTGCTGTGGTGCTGCCCTTGCCTGGGCACTGTGCCCCTGCCGGCACCACCGTGGCGGGTGTTCTGGCACCTGGGCATGTACAAGCTCCTCAGGATGGGAAGGACCAGCCTGTGGGGCTCAGTATGGATGTCCCTGCACTGCTCAGGCAGAAGCCCAGCTTGCCACGGTGGCTGTAAGGTGGCCATGCCATCGCTCGTGACCAGGATGGCACAGCCCACTGCTGCCTCCCACACACAGCTGGGCACCATCTGCCCCAGCTCCGGGGGTGCAGGCATGGCTGCAGCAACAGGGGAGGTTTGCCTCACTTACCCTTGAAGACACGGGTGGCCCAGCGACACTGGAGCTCGGAGATGGGCATGATGGCGCCCAGGGGCTGGATGAGGCCAATGAAAGCCAGTGTTGGCTTCTCCAGGTCGGGGGGGAACATGAATTTATAGAGGGGGATCTGGTTCTCCACCACCTTCACGCAGCCTTCGAGGAAGGGGAAGGAGAAGCTGTATCCAGTGGCGAAGACCACAGCATCGATATCTTCCCTGGTGCCATCCTCAAAGATGGCAGACGTCTCCGTGAACTCCTGGACATTTGGCTTCACCCGCACCCTGCCCGAAATGATGCGGTTGGGCAGGTCATCGTTGACAGTCGGGTGCTGGTCAAGGATCCTGGAAAGTAAAAGGAGCCATCAGGATTCTGGAGTGGGGTGTCTCTGCTCCATGTCCTGCTCCGGCCACTGCTCCCTGCTCAAAGGATGCTCGCCCTCAGGGGTGCTCAGCCCTGAGGATGCTCATCAGCAATGGGGCTGGTTTCCCAGGGATTCTTGGCAGCTGATACTGCACTGATGCCACCAAGGGTCCCCAGAAGAGGCAGTGGTGGCTCCCTCGAGCATTGCCTGGGCACACCGCAGCTATTAGCTGGGTTTCCAGGGCTGGTGCGTCAGCCCCAGTCTGGACACAAGGAACTTGGAAATGGCCAAGCGGGGCTGGAGATGGAGGGAGCTGGGGGGTCCCTCCTGGACAGGGGGAGGTTTTGCTGGCACCTGTGCTTTGGCTTCAGGCCGTAGTGTGAGTGGTCAAACCTCGCATTCAGCTGCTTCTCTGCGAAGTTGCTCACCATGGATGAGCTCAGCAGCTCCTTCAGGAATGTCTTCATGCGGGTAGTGAGGATGATGTCGATGGGGTAGCCCTGATCTCCAACACGGTTGAGGATCCATGCACCCCGGCGAGTGCTAAGGAAGACCTGGCCGAGGAAGGAAGCATTGCCTGCTGAAGGCTGTGATGGTCCTGGGGAGCTGCCCCGGGGGGGAGCATGTCCTCTCCCCGGGATCACTCCTCTTCACACTGCCCAAGTGCCGGACAAAGACCCAGAGTGCAGAGGGTGCCGGAGTGGGCACCTGTCAGGGAGAGATAGGGAAGAGGTGCAGGGGCAGGCACAGCCCAGGTCTTGGGGATGGAAATCAGGGTATCCATAAGGGGTCAAGTCTCAGCTGCCACTGCTGCCTGGCAACTGGGATTGATGGGTACTGGCACTGCCGACTGCAGCGACTGGCGGGACAGAGTGGTGGTTGTGCCGGCACCTTGGTCCTGGTGTCCTCGTGGAGCCGGCAGTGTCCCAACATGGGCCTCCCTGCCCACCTGGAACTGGCCGCTCACCTGCTTGGCTGTTTGACTGATCTCCACAGCCAGGTCTGACCCCGAATTCCCAATCCCGATGACGACGACCCTCTTGTCCATGAAATCTCGGGGATCTTTGTAGTTTCGGCTGTGGAGGTAGCGGCCCTTGAACTTCTCAATGCCTGCAGGTGGGGAGGAGGGATGCTTGGCTTCCTGGTGCTGGGCTGGAGGGTCTCCTCCCTAAAACCTGAAGTGGGGACCCTCCCTAGCCCCGCCAGACCCCTCCTGAGAAGAGTGGGAGTGCTCCCTGAGTCGAAGCAATGCAGAAAAAGCTGAGGCCAGGAGGAAGAGCAGCAGGGAGAACAGGGGTTCCCATGCCCAAGCTCTCTGGGGTCTCTCCTTGCACTGGGGCGCAGGGTGGTACCTGGGAAGGTGCTTAGTGGGAGGTGTGCCTCAGTGTGGTGCCCGGTGCACACCAGCACAGCATTGAAGACGGCCGTCTCCTGCTTCCCCTCGCTCTCTGTCACCACCTCCCACTGGCCCGTGGCGGCAAAGTCGGGGCGCTTGGCCACACGGCACACGCTGGTCTGGGTGGGGGGAGCGGGTGTCAAGCACCCTGCACCCTCCAGCCCCACTGCCACCGGC
>NW_009650188.1:2343671-2344444 GCF_000708025.1 Charadrius vociferus
GGTCCCGCCTGGGCCGGCTGCATGCCACCCTGCTGGCCACCATAGCTGCTGCAGTGCTGGCCCCCAGCAGGACATGTGGCTGGCAGGGATTACCTCAAACCTCCAGAGCCCTCCGATGTCCCCGGTCCTCTCAAAGCAGACGGGCTCCAGCCCCTCTTGCAGGCAGGCTTTGATGGCGCACAGCCCACTGCTGCCCCCTCCGATGATGGCCACCCTCTTCGCCATGCTGCCCTCCACAGCTGGGTCTCTGCCAGGGGACAGTGCTGGAGAGCGGGGCTGAGGGGTGAGGGGGGCAGCCGTGCAAAATTTTGACCCTGTGTACCAAAGAGGACCCAAGCTGAGAGGCAGCCCCCCAAAACTTCGTCTGGGGCTGTGAGGCAACTGCTATCACCCCCCTGGCAAGGGACCTGGCCAGTGATGGGTTTTTGCAGCACCATGGTGCTGCCTCTGGGTGCCATGGGGAGAAATGCTACCGAGTGCCAGGGAGCCTTGAAATCTCCCTGCCCACGCTAAATCCCAGCAATGGAGGCGTGCCAGAGTGCCGTGCCCTGCCTTGGGTACTGAGTGCTCCCTCCCGGGTGGGCGACAGCCCCTCCGCCTGCCCTTTGCCCTCTCCCTTCCCCAGGGAGATGCTTGTCGCGCCAACCCAGCACCCACTGGGTGCCGGCAACCCGTGGGGAGACCCTCAACCAACCTGTGGCCACAGGAGCGGGAGCTCGGGAAAGGCTGGCAGCAGGCAGGGGGCCACACGATGGTCTCTGCCGGGGTGCCCT
>NW_009650188.1:2344539-2350428 GCF_000708025.1 Charadrius vociferus
ACGCCGGCACACAGCTGGCTCCTGGCCGCCTGGTCGGCTTTTCCGGCAGCGGCTCTCGCTGCAGCCTTGGATGGCGGGGTAAGGAGCCATCACAGGCACCTCGCTGGAACCCCCGTGTGGGGACATTGTGGGGACATGGGATTGCAGGAAAGGCAGAGACACAGCCCGTCCCTGTGGTGTGCGCGTCAGGTAAACAAACACTGCCCTGAACTTTTACCTCTGGGATTATCAGGATCAGCCCAACCCTGTTTATGCTGATACCCAGGGGCACATGCTCCGGTGGCACCGGGCACCGCATCGCCCACGTTCCCCATGCCCCTAGGCTGGGCATGTCAGCACCGCATCACCACAGCCATGGCTCGCTCCTGAGCCATTGGAGTCCCAGGGCCCGCACGACCCCGGTGTGAGGAGCACTGTGCTGCTGGGGTGTCTCTGGTGTCAGTGGTCGTGGGATGGGTTAGGAAAAGGTTCTCCCCAGCAGCAGGAGGCACAGACCAGATGGCTCAGGAGAGCACTGCTGGCTCTAGGCACACTCGCAGCCGGACAGCCCCTGGGGGCTACGGGGGAAATTTGCTCTCCTGTGTTCAGGAAGCTTCACCCCAGAGCTGAGCAAGGCACGCAGGGCTGTGCAGGGGCCAAGCTCTGCAGCCGAAATGGTTTTACCCTTCTAAAACTCATAGTATGTTTGCAGTAAGTGTGATAAAGGTCTTTCTGTCCCTTGCTGTTGGCAAGGGCTGATCTCTGCCCAGGGCAGAGGCGCCAAGCTGCCAACCCACGCTCGGTGCCTGCCTGTCAAAAAGCATTGAAAGGATCTCTTACCAAGCAGAGGGATCGACACGGGATGGCGAGGAGGCAGCACTGGCAATGCTACTCTCCTTGCTCCGCTCTCAGCTGGCTTCTGGCTCTTCTGCAAGCTCTGCAGGGACTGCCCAAGAGTGACAGGTACAGGGGACTTCTCCCAGCTCTCAACCCTACTGCTGTGCTATGAAACCTCTGTGCAGCTTGCCTTCAAATTTGCCCTTCTGCCTTGGCAGCTACGAGAGGCTGCACAGCCCTGGACTTTGCCCCCACTATGCTTGGGCTCGTGGCCCGGCCAAACTGCACTGTCAGGCACAGGGGACAGTGGGAGTGCGCCAGGGTCAAGCCATGGCATTTCGGTCAAGATCAGCTTGTTGATATCTGCAGGAAAGCCACGGTCCTCTGTGCCCAGCAAGCACCTAGGACGGACAGCATGGTGGGCAGTGCACACAGACACATCTGCTCTGGGCTTTCGCGATGGGCAGAAGTGCTGTGGGACAAGGCGAGCAGAAAGCATCCATGCAGCTGACATCCATGCTTAGGGGAGCAGTGACAAGTGACAAGCACAAAAGGAGACCAAAGGTCTAGGTGGTGGAGGTGGGGAGAAGCAAAGCAGCGGTGAGAGGGTGGCAGGGCAGCCCATCACCCAGTGGGGCTGTGCACTGGTGATGGTGGGTGCCACCAAGCAGCTTGTGGAGGGGCCTGCAAGTGAGCCAGGAGCAACTTTTGGCAGGCACATGCATGTGGGAACAAGCCACAGACGCACAGAGTTGTTGCCATACTCCTCTGTGGCCTGGAGAGGAAGACACCAATGGCTGTAAGAACAGCTTGGATGAAAAGCACCCCGTGTTTGGCAAAAAGTAGAGCTAAGATGTTTTGGCACAGCTCAACAAGCACTGATCACCCTAAACCCTGACCACACTGGAGCGTGCTGCCTGCCCGTGATCCCGAAGCCACCGCAGTGCTCGTCTCTGCCCTGGGGCAAGAGGGCGGACCAGGGTGGCCGGGTGCTACTGTTGCAGATGCCAGACTGGCCCAGCTGGCTGCCAGGCATGTGGTACAACCCAGGGGATTTTTTTTTTTTTTGATGACTGGAGTGCAGACCCACAGCTGATAGCTTCACCAGCTCGCTGTGTGGGTGGGTCAGGGCTCAGCTCTGGGGGAATCTTGTCATGTTAAATGCTTTTATTTCAGTCCCTGTATAACTGACAGTGGATGACAGACAGAGATGGGGTGCTTGTAACAGCAGCCCTCAGGCTGTTCCTGCACACTTTGCCCAGAGGAACAGCACACTTGGGCACTACCTGGTTTTAACAGAACTTTATCCATGCTTTCCAAGGCTCTGAGTGCACTAATAGACCTTAATGGCCCCGATGAGCCTCACCTGGACCCAATGACCCCTATCTACATGCCAGGAGCACTATTTAAGCTCAGCCCAGAGCTTTTACCCCCTGCCTGGCTGTGGTCCCTCTTGATGTGGATCCTGTGCTCTTCTGGCTCAGTCTCAGCCCCATCTCATTACAGAGGCTTATCACAGTCCTCTCCTGCCAAGGACAAGCAGTCCTCTGGGAAAAAAGGCAGCAGGACCAACAACAGTGCCAGGGTAGGACAGCCAGTCTGCCCAGAGCGCAGGGAGCTGGGGTGGAGGTTGGCAGAGCCAGGGCCTCTTGCTGCAAGCAGTACAAGTAAGGCTCAGCTCCGAGGGCTGCCCGGCAGCCTGGGTGAGGGTGTACTGCTAGCCAGGGCTACAGGGAAGGGGGTTGCTCAGCAGTATACTGTCAGCAGCACTGGTAATGGTCTGAGAAACAGGAATTGCTGTGAACATGCTGTACCCCCCCAGGAGACTGAAAATTCTGTGGAGAGGGAAAAATAGCTGTGAAGCTCTGCACAAGGGCTTCTGGAGCAGGCTGATGCTGGGAGCTGTTTCCCTGGTTACCCACTCTCTTGGAGATAGCGTGAATGGACTAAATCCTCAGTAGCAGCATACTTTCCCCATGGCACTGAGAATCAGGTGCTTGTGTCCTTGTTGGTTGAGATCTGGCAACAGTGCAGTGCTTAAATGAAGAGCAACAGGGAAGAGACATGCTGCTTCGGAAGGCAGAACTCTTTATAAACCCAAGGACAGACCGCAGTGAGTCCCCTCCAGACAGACATTAGGAGCAGGCTGCGCAGAGCACGCTCACAACAACAACATGATCAGTGTATTTACAGCATACAGATACACGGGCAATCGCAGACAAATCTCTGCAAAGCCACAGCTACCACATACAACATGGGCTAACGCAACAGGTGCCCAGCAAGGGCATGTCGATTCACAGTATCAGCAGTGAGCTGCCGGATGAATGTGCTGAGCCCTCTGCGGGCTCTGCAGGGACTGGTTTTTCACGGGAGAACAGTCAGTGCAGCTGCTTGGCCAGTAAGGCCACCCTGCCTGAAAGTCCATCTCGAGGGCAAGACAGCACGAAACATCCAAGTGTGGGCCCAGGAGCCTGCAGCACCACTAGTGTTGAAGTTTTGGCTGTATAGGTGGGGTCTAGGATGTGAGTTCAAGTCCCAGTATCCCCTCCCTGTGCATGCTTAGAAAACCAGGTGCATGTCTCCTCCTTTAGGAGGGACCCAGCCATCAATGGCTCCAGAGTGCAAAGAGGGCAGGCGCGCTGAGAGGGGACAGCCAGCAGTACTCCACCACGCTGTACAGCGCATAGCCCAGCAGCAAACCGAAGAGCACGTCTGTCACATTGTGCCTGCCCAGCATGACCCTTGAAACGCCGACAATGAGAGCCCAGAGCACCACGAGGACCCGCAGTGGGACGGCGAGCACCAGGTGATGCAGAACGAAGCGGCAGACCAGGGCAGCTCTGGTGGCATGGCCCGATGGAAAGGAGTACTTGTCCACTGAGATGGTGACGAACATGTCCATCTTGTTGTGGGTGGGCCGCCGTCGCTTGACAAGCCCTTTCACCACCGCCACCAGCACGAGATCCAGCAGCAACGCTAGGAGACAGTAACAGTGAGTGAACAAGTTTAGGTGGGGGTTTTTTTTGTTTTTCCTCCATGGAAAACAGGGCAAGAATCAAAGCAGAGACAATAGCTAAGAAGAAATGACTTGGCTACCAAAACCGGCTAAGAGAAGGCAGCATTTCCCACGGCTACAATGGTAGGGATAGCATGGGAGTCATCCAGTGCCTGGCCTTCTCCAGCCCCAGAACATCTCTCATCTCCACTCTTGCTGCATGCAAATTCACCAGAGGCTCAAATTCACCCTTAATCTGAAGGCAACAGAGGGGTTAATATTCCCCACAACTCCCTTCCTGACAGCCCGTGCTGACTCAATGTTGCTTTGCCTGCCCTCGTGGCTGGGGATCAAATGGACCCGGGTGAATGATCAACCCACTTCAACCACTCAGCCACAGCTCAGGGTGAGGGGCCCCGAACTCGCCTGGCGCTGCCAGGGCTCCTGTGGTCTGGCTTCTCCCTGCTGCTGGGGCGATTAATGCCAGAAAGTTAACCACACTTTGGTTTTCCGAGAACTCAATAAAGGATAATTTAAGTAATGGTGGCTCACCCCCAGAGAGCAAAAGGCTGTTGCAGTAGAAGTTGGAGGCAAAGCACCTGTGAGAATTGTTCAGACAGTGTTTGGTAAGAGCAGCTTCTCATGTAGGGCAGAGGGCGCTTTCTCCATCCCCATTAGCTCAGCTAGCACAGCGCCCGCAGCCAGGGCTACTTCTTCCAAGGAAGTTTGGTGTGAGGGACTGGCTTCTGCTTGTCCTAAGGCTTGTTTCCGGGCACCAAATCTCTCAGTCCCTTCAGTTCATTCCCTTTGGTTAATTATTTAAGAACAAATATTTTTTTTTCTGTATATAAACCTAGTTCAATTGCTTTTTTTCACATACGGTTTGGAAGATTCAACTTGGACATTAGGATAATCCCTTCCCCATGTGGGTGCTGCAACCCTGGAACAGGGCCCCCGGGAGATGGGTGGCTCTGGCTGAGAGTGCTGAGGGCTGGACGAGGCCCTGGTGCTGGGACGGACGTCCTCAGAGCAGAGGTTAGCTTGGAGCCCTCCAGGTCCCTTCCCACAGCTCTGCTGTGAGACTGTAATTTAACCATGTGCTACTAGATGAAACAGATGCACAAAACCATATGTTTCCCACCAAGCAAACTTCAATTAAAATGATAAATGTGAGATACCAATTATATGCAACTTAATAAGAGTAAGAACTAGGAACCTGAAAAGGTCTGTTGCTCTGGAACTACTAGTTTCTAAATGAGCAAAAATGAAGAATCCAAATATACCTCATAGGACAGGATGCCAGGGGGGAGTATTACACCACACGAAATTAAAATGCGTGCTTTAAACCAGGTTTCCTCACTGGCTGATACGGATCAGTCCACGCAGGTACTGCCTGCAGGGAGCCTAAGGGTGCAGACATCTGTGTGCCAGAACAGCTTTTCAGGGAAAAGAGCCGGTGTCTCAACCCTAGGAAGCTACACCTGGAATGAGCTGTTCTGATAAGCTCAAGAACTGAAAGATGGTTCAGCCCCTGAAAGTTTTGTGCAACTGCAGGAACAGTTTAGCTGTCAGGAGTTTCGCAGTGTGTGGTTGGAGCCGTGACAGATGAGCCATACGCATGTCACCATGCCCTGCAGCTGCAGGGTTACTCACTCTGGTACCAGCCACCCCAGATGAGCCTGTACCAGTTACTTAAAATCAGCCGGCTCCTTCGGGGCTGTAGGAGGCTGAGGTTTACTCAGCTCTGCCCCGTCCTTCAGGTCCCATCCTCCCCCCTCGGCCCTAGCCAGCCCTCGCCTGCAGAGCCCTTTGGTGAGCCCCCCGCCTCACCGAAAAGCAGGTTGAGCAGCACCTCCCTGGCCGCTGAGCTGTCGCTCTGGCAGAGCCCGTAGAAGGTGCCGAGCAGCCAGGGGATGCCATGCCCCGAAACCTCGATGACCTTCATGAGGGGGCGTGCGCTCCCCCAGGCCGAGCCCTCCCCGGCGCAGACGCCCAGGCGCTTGGAGGCCCAGAGGTCGATGGCGAGCAGGGAGCTGAGGGCGATGCCCAGGAAGGAGGGGTTCAGCTTCATGCAGTCC
>NW_009650188.1:2351835-2355394 GCF_000708025.1 Charadrius vociferus
CCAGTCATATTGCAGGGATTCCATCGCACCAGCGGCAGGCGTAATTGTGATATATAATTATTTTTAATTGTACGTGCCTCTGTGCAGGCGCATGTATTTAGAGGCACAAAAATCGCAGACTTTTATCGCTGGAGGGGGCTGCTGAGGGGCTTTGGGCAGCGCCATGGTGTCGCCGCTGGCGGATGGGGAAGGGTGTTCTCCTCCGGCACGGGAGCCAATTAAGGAGAGAGTGACCCCGGAGAGACTCAGCAATGAGTTTTGGCCCAGTTGGTTTGACTGCAGGTTAATTAAAATAGTGTTGTGCTGGTAGAGCAAAGGCTTCAGCTGGCCGTGAGGGACTCGGCGAAGGAACCAAAGCCGAATGTGTTCTTGAAGGAGGTCCTTGAAAGCTTGCTGCAGGCGGGGAGAGGGTCCCCATGCTGCTTTCCTCCCCATCCCTCGCTGCCATTTCCCTGCTAACCTGGGCTTTCTCTTCCCGTTCACTAGGTCAAGCTGGGAGCTGCCAGACCTGCGAGAAGGAAGAGTAAAAGCCATCAGCGATTCGGATGGCGTGAGCTACCCCTGGTACGGGAACACCACAGAAACTGTCACCCTGGTTGGGCCCACTAACAAGATCTCCAGGTTCTCGGTGAGCATGAATGACAATTTCTACCCCAGCGTGACGTGGGCTGTCCCTGTGAGCAACAGTAATGTGCCGCTGCTGACCAGGATTAAAAGGGACCAGAGCTTTACCACGTGGCTGGTGGCCATGAACACCACCACCAAGGAAAAGATCATCTTGCAGACTATAAAGTGGAGGATGCGAGTGGACATTGAGGTTGATCCCATGCAGCTGCTGGGACAGCGGGCACGGCTGGTGGGAAGGACTCAGCAGGAGCAGCCCCGGATTCTCAGTAGGATGGAGCCCATCCCACCAAACGCACTAGTGAAACCCAACGCCAACGATGCCCAAGTCCTCATGTGGAGACCCAAGCGAGGCCAACCTATAGTCGTGATACCTCCCAAGTAGAGCAGTGCCCAGGCGCGCGTGTGAGGACCTGGGTGCTGCCAGCCTGCTGCAAACGAACGGGGTTTCTGAGCCAAAGCAGACCTCTTGGGTTCTCCTGCCTTTGTAGCTGTGGTTGGAAACGTGGTTCTTCCTTTGTCAGAAAGAGAGCCTGGCTGGTGCGGGGGCGCGGAAGAGGGATCGCTGAGCTGGAGGATTTCCCAGGAAGCAGAATTGAGTATTTCTAGGGGTGTGTGGCTGGCAAAGAGGCTGTCTGACCTAAACGACTGATCTTTCCTTGCAGGGCCATGCAAGGAGGATGAGTGTGATCGAACCGTGCCTGTGGCAAATGCTGCTTTCCACCCAACTGGAGGCAGAAACGGAGACCGTGCCTGTCGGACGCGGAGGGTCCTGCGGTGACCCTTCCCGCCGGGGTGCGGGTATCCCTGTGGTGTCTATACCTATGCATTTTGGATTGATAATCGACCCCTTGCCCTGCTAGCTGGGACTGGGAGGGGAAGGCCCGGGAGCGGAGCGGGAGCTGGCAGAGCCAGCGCGCTGATCCAGAGCCCGGCACGAGCTGTTGCTGCTGCCCAGGAGGGGTTTTCCACAGGCGAGGGGAAGCGGGATGTTTTGCATGCGTCTGGGTGTGTTTGGAGTAGTTGTGGATGTAGGAGATGCCATAGCTCTTTTCCGTCTTGGAGTGAGATCTAAGGGCAGGTTAGATGTCCTTTGATTTTAAGGTGCACTAAATCTTTGCAGTTCCTCAACCTTTCCCCCCCAAATCCTGTTAGCCCTTCCCTTATGGAAGCAAAACTGATTCTCAGCTGAGTGAGAAATCGGGAGCGGTGTCCATTCACCCAGCACAGGGCGAGCAGGTGCTTGCTGGCCGTGGGGTACCCAAACCTGCTTGGAGGTACCCCAGGACTTGCACGCTTCCACTGCAGACCCAAGTCCCTTGCGAGAAGTTGGCTGCCTGCTCATTTTCCGTGCAAATGCCGGCTCACGTGGAGACCCTCCTCCTCAGCCACCCACGGAGCGGGGTGGCTACAGGTGGGGATGCCAGTGGAGGGGACGGCATGCCTAATGGTGAATCCCCAGGCTCTGCAGGGATGGGGGTCTCCTCTCCATGGGTCGGAGGCAGGGTTGTGAGCAGAGGCTGCGCGGGACAGGCTTGGGCTTGCCTGGGAAGGAGGAGGTGAGCATGCTGCCTGGGCGCTGCCTCCTGCTGCTGTGGGTGTTTGGGGCACGGCAGGGGATTTTATTTGCCTTTCTCCTCGCCCCTCGCTGCCTGCATTGCTGGCATTGTCTGGTCCGCGGGACGGTGCGGTGCTGTGGGCTGCGATCTGCAATTCCTTGACATCTCGCCCTCTGGATGCGGCAGAGGCAAAAGCCGCAGCTACGCTGCCGATGCCCCGTCGTGCCCTGGGCAGATGGTTATGGCTTTCGCTGCTTTCTCCACTCCGTCCTCTGCCCTGGTGCGAGCCCTGCGGCTCCTCCGGCTTGCGCCTCTGCCTTTGCGCCATGGGAAGTTTGTGCTGCCCTGGGGATGCGGGTAATTCCCTCTGGGAGGGTCCCATCTTCTGTCCCGCTGCCAGGAGAGCCTGGGAAGGGTCGCTGTGGTCGGTACTTCCATGCAAAACCTTTCCTGCGGTATTAGCAGCGCTGCTCTCAGCCTGGCTGTTGGGACACCCAGCCCAGCGCTGCTTTACTCCCTGCGGTGTGCTGGCACATCCCCACGGCATCGCTCCTCAGCGTGGCATTGCTCCTGCAAAGCTTCAGCCGCGGCTTGTGCTTTTCCAGGGTGGGATGCGCACCCTGGTCCCCACTGGCAAAGGGGCTCCCCAGGCATCTTAGACCAAAAATCCCTGTGAAATCCCTGTGCTAATTATTATTCTCAGTAGTGTTTGCTGCTGATGCGATTCTTTATTTTTTCCTTTGCGAGCGTTGCATTTTGACGCCTCGACGCACACTTCCCTGTGCCGGGGCCGGTGGTCCTGCTCCTCCCGCTCGGCCTCGTGGCTGGCTGGGAACCTGCTGCTTTCGGTGCCTACATCTGGCTTTCACTGGGGGCTACAGCCTTACGGTGGGAAAGGTTTGCAGGGAGAGGGGGCTCTGAGCTTTGGTTTGCTGTGTTTTCTGGAGCAAACTTCTACTGGGAGCTTGCTGGTGCGGGAAGATGTCCCGCTCTTGTGTCTGCCCGTGGTTTTGTCCTGGTTTGTGATCGACGGCAGCTTTTGCCATCAGCTATGTTTTGTTTTTCAAATTGTGTGGAAGGGGGTTGGAAACTTTAAATACAATTTTCCTTAAGATTTGGGGGAGGAGGAGGGGTAAGTACCTTTCAGTTTGAAATAAGGCAGATCTGTATTTTTGATCCAATGAGACAGAAACATCTCTGGCAGCATATGAGCTAAAAAGCCAGGGGAAGGGATTCCCTGGCAAGCGGTTAGCCCCGAGGTGGGCTCCCAGCTGGGAGAGGGTGCTGCATGAGTCAGCTCTCCAAAATCTGTGGGGAAGGGCCAGGGAGGTGCCCAGGGGCTGCACAGAGGCTGTCAGCCCGGGGGAGCTGCTGCT
>NW_009650188.1:2359444-2372310 GCF_000708025.1 Charadrius vociferus
GCCTGGTGCTGTGTCGGGCTCGGTGCCTGGCCGCAGCGGTGTGCCTGCGCTCCCAAGGCTCCCCAGCCTGCAGGCAGGCTCTGGCTGAGCCCCGGGGCCGTGCCTGCGTTCCCCGCTCCTGTGCTCGCTCCTTCTCCGACAGCTGGATTTGATGCACTTAACTCGGTTTGATGGTTGGGTTGTCTTCATGGGCATTTCCCTGAAAAAAAAAAAGTTTGTAAAAATTGTTTGCAAAAAAAGAAAAAAAAAAAAATTGCAAACAATGTTTGCAAAACTCTGCAGGCATTTTGCACGCTCGCAAAAGGTGCGTGTTCACGTTTGGATGGAAGTGCTGGGTGAGCATCTCCGTGAGCTCAGTAGTGCTGACCGGTGGAGCCCGGGTGCTCGAGATGCTCAAGGGGAGGGGGGGAGGGAGGAAAGGAGGCCGGCAGTGGGTGAGAGCTCCCAGGTGCAAGTCCGGGTTCAGCTCACGTGCCCGTGGCCCGCAGCCATACTGATGGGTGCCCCAAGCGGGAGCCCTTCCCCGCGCCCCTTTTTTGTACCAGCACCCCGTTATCTCAGGGAGGGGAAGGTCATGGAAGCGCCCACCCACACGCTCCCCTCTTGTCCTGAGCCTCGGGGTACCCCTTCCCCTCCATCCAGATCCTCGGGTCACTTATTTATTTATTTATTATTTATTTATGTAAGATTTATTTAAGTTATTTATTGGTATTTATTGATGGCTGGAAGTCGGGGGGTCATTTCTGCTGCATGGCAGGGGCAGCTGGGATTTCCCCCCCCAACCCAGCCCCCTGCATTTTGGGGTGCTGTCGCACGATTGGGAGCGCCACTGGGGACGGATGCTTGCGGGCCCCTGTGCTCCTGTTCCCTTTCGGAGCCAGGGGGGGAGAAAGGAAGGGGAATCACATCGGTGCCTGCAGGGAGGACACCCGGTGCCTGTCCCCTCCCCGCAGAAGCTCGAAGCCCCCGTGCCCCCTCCCCAGGCACTGTGCTCCCTTCCGTGCCCGTCCGTATTTATTGACCCGGCCTCCTGGCGTTTTTCCGTTCGGCTCCCGCTGGATTTGCTGTTGCCAATTTCTGGAGATGGTGAGAAGAGCCGGGACGTATGGGTGTCTCTATGGAGAAAAGACCAAACCAGGTATTCTGCTGCCGTGTGGGGAAAATCGGAAGGAGGAGAAGAGGAAAGCTGGTTTTGCAGAGTGCCTTAAACACAAATGACTCTACTGAGTAGGGGGCTTGGACTTCTGTCTCTGGATGTTATTACCAACTCGAACAAATGTTGCATTTCACTTCTCTGGGATTAAAAGAAAACCACTCGAGCTGTACTGGAACCAAACCCTGTGTTTGCTTGAGTCCGTCTGGTTGGCTTGTATCTCCAGGGCCACAGCGGCATGGGGGGGCAGGGAGGAATTCGTAGGCTCTCGGTTGTCAGCCCCTGCCTGGCTCGGCAGTGGGACCAGCGTCTGCCTCCGCTGGCTTTAAGGCCCCTGGTGTGGTGATGGGACTTGTTCCCCCTTGTCTCAACTTGCAGGTGGCTTCGCTGGTGTCCCAGAGGGGTTGTGCTCACCCTGCAGTGCCCCTTTCCCTGGGGATGCTCAGAGCAGCCGGTTTGCACAAAGCTTGTCATGGGGCCGTGTCCTCAAGCTTCCAGAAAATTGGGCAGTGAGTTGGAAAGCTCTGGAGCGGGCAGGCAGACAGCCCTTTTTCCCTTAGGAACCCAGATCCAAGGGCAGGGCTGTGTGCCGAGGGACCAGCCAGAAACCCAGGAGCTTGTGCAGCCCAACTTTGGGGAACTAAGGAAGCTGCCGAGCTTGATAAGACTGAAAAAAACTACACAGAAAAGGGATGTTTCCCCTTTGAAATTGCAGCTCTCCCACTTCTTGCAGAGAAAGAGGGGGGAACAAGAGTCAACACAAGAGAGTGGGGTTTTTCTTCTTACAGTAAAAATAATACATGGGGATAATGCAGAATTTCATTATGAAGGTTCATTTAAAAGTCATTTGGGGAAAAATACAAATATTCACTGCATAGTTCCTGGAAGCAATTAAATAGTAATATATACTTTTTTTTTTTTTTAATAATGAAAGAAGGAGGTCTCTGCAATGCAGCTGTGTTTGGGGAAGGATGTCTTCAGCAGGGTGTCCTGCCCTGCCCACCAGCGTGGAGGGCAGCGATAGGTGCTGGGAGAAGCCAGTGGCTTTGGACATTGTCCGAGGACTGACGGGCCACATCCCATGTGGGTGCAGGTGCCGCCCCAGGATTAGGCCCTGCGGGATACTGGAGGGGAGCTCAACGCATCACTCAACGCCATGAGCATCAACCCTAATAGTCCCCACTTGCTGTGGGGGACATTTGTGCCCTGAGCCAGCCAATTTCTTTAACAGCTGCTCATTTTGAGTGTTGCTGATTGCGCTAGGAACCAAGAGATGCCGGCAGACAGCCTACGGGCTATTCGGTGAGTGGGTTTCTTTCTTAGCATTATATTAAAACATAGCTCATCTTTTGACAGGTCCCCGAGGTGTAGCTGCAGGAGAGCAGGGAGGAGTTCATGTGGCTTGTATCATGCCTGCTCATGCCCTGGGAAGCAGAGTAGGACCCCCCACCCCGCAGCTAACGGCAGGCCAGGCTGAGGCATGTTCCCTGAGCAGACATCTGTCTCCTCCTTCCCACCACCGAGGCTCTGCCGTAAAGCAGGAGCGGTATGGCTGCCCTGGGCCCCTCTGCCTTGTCTGAAACAATGTGCCCCGAGACAACCTGCGTTTCCAAAATGCCTTAAATAAGCAAACACAGCAAACCCAAGGGCAATATGTGCCGCCGCCACCCACCCGTGAGCATGGGCACACAGCCCAGCTGCACAGCCTGGGTCACCAAGTAAATGGCAGATGAGGGATACTGCAGGTAGTACTGAAGATCAGTTTATTTGCTTTATTCCCTCTTCCATAAAACCTGAAAACAATCAACTTCCAGCAAGAGATGAGAAAGCAGTAAGAAGTGAGAGATTTGGCTCTGCAGCTCCTCCCCTACGCACGGGATCAAAGGTGTTAACGCGTTAGTGACAGCTGCTCCAAAAGGCACGCAACAGTTTGGAGCCCCCGAAGCTCCCTGATGGGAGGCGTGTGAGCCCAGCAGGACACCCCTGCGGGGCCTGGCGACTGACACCAAGCTTCCCACCATGCCTCCGGGAAAAGCTCGGCCGGTGCCGAACAGGAGAGACTCCACAGCGTGAGCCCTGGAGCCCTCACTGGTCTGCTAACCTCTTCCTTGCGGGGCTGATTCAAGGCAAAAAAACACCCAGGGTTTTAGTTTTAAGGGCATATGAGGGATGAAAGGGATGGGGAGGATTGGTTTAGTATTGTGATGTACCATCAGTGTGACAGTACGAGGCTGCTGATTGATGGTGCAGTGTCAGGGAAGGAGGAGCTGGCCACAGGGAAGGCTCCTGATGCCGAATGACCTGCAGCCCGGCAGGACGGATGGGCAGACCCGCTCACTCCGGTTGCGGGGTGTAACGCAGGTACTTCTTGCCCGATGGGAGGTCCTTCGTGAAGACTCCTTTGGGAAAGAGCTTCTTGGCTTCCTCGTCAGGTAAGGTGGGCACGACCATGACGCTGTCACCAGGCTGGGGAACAAACAGGAACCATGAGTGCAGCAGAGGAGCTGGCAGACTTGGATGCAGGTGGCATGTCCCTGCTGGCAGATGACACTGCCTCCCCATGAATGCTCAGCCCAAGGGCCACAGGCTTGTTCCCTGCAGCTCTGCCTGGAGCTGGCAGTGAGGATTGAGTGGGGGCTACACCAGGAGGTGTGGGTGATGTCGAAGGGAGAGCTGTGCCATCTGCCAGCCCTGCCAATGGGATCCCACAGTCCAGTTCTTCCCCACAGCACTCCCCCAGGAACAGGGAGTAACGAGAGGGGAATTTGGGCATCTCTACTATGCAGGAGGGAGCACAGCTTGCCCAAGTCTGCTCATCCATTCCTATTGCTCAGGC
Organism: Charadrius vociferus; assembly: GCF_000708025.1. Taxonomy (NCBI): domain Eukaryota; kingdom Metazoa; phylum Chordata; class Aves; order Charadriiformes; family Charadriidae; genus Charadrius; species Charadrius vociferus. The sequence continues at coordinate 2,363,434 of NW_009650188.1, forward strand.
ACCCCTGGACAGGCAGTGCTGGCTCCCCCTTCATGTGCCAAGCCCAGGGGAAAGCTGTGCTTCCCTGGGAGGTGGGCTGGTGGGTGAGCTGGCCCGACACCGCTGGGAGCTTATGCTGCAGGGGACAGGAGTCTTCAGAGGCAAGGCGGCCTCCGTGATCTGCTTCGCCCCAGGAAGTGAAGGTGGTTTGTTGTATGCTTGGCATGTGGACGCTGGTGCTGAGGGGTGGAGAGGCACAGTGAAGTGCACTGATACCCGAGTTGCTCAGCCTCCGAGGCTTGTGCCTACGGGGCCTTTCCTGCCCTGGCGGAGCAGGTGTTTGGAGCAATGCTCTGGGAGCCTGATTCTGCCTCATAACACAGGAGGACTTCTCTGGGACACTCTGCAACAGCAGGCAGGCTTCCCCAGTGACAGCTATCACAGCCAGCGGCAGGACAGGTCCAGGAGTTGAGCAGCTCTGCTGGGCTGAGGAAACACTGGCTAGCTAAAGCAGCCAGACTGTGCTGCTTGTTCCTGCTTTATCTTGGCTGCCTCAACTGGGTTTTTTTTGGGGGGAGTTTTAAATAATGCTATGGAACAGGGATAGCCACAACAAAGTAACTTCAACTAGTAATTTTCCACAAGGAGAGGACTCAGCTGTGTACATGCTGGGCAAAGTTCGGCCATGCCCACGCTGGTCCTTCCTGGCCTAAAAGCAGGAGAGCAGCAAGCTGGCCCAAGGAGGGGTGCCCCATGCTTGCTGCTTCGATGGCTTTGAGTTGACTTTGGCACACCTGGTAATGCCCTTCCTTACCACAAACAACGAGGGCAGGACCTGCCTCGGCCTAAAGCTCAAGTACTGATAGCCAGAAGGGCCAAGCCCAGTATTTGCTGGCGCCAGGGACCAAGGGCAGGGAAGAGAGGTTCCTATGGCTGCCTCCAGGCTGCAACTGCCCTGGGGCCTGGGCTGGGATCTAACTCGTATCCCAGGACCTCAGCAGCTTTCCCCACCCCACAGGTCCCCCTCCAAGGGAGGCTGGTTGATGTTCCAAGGCACGTTTTCTGTGCCCAGCTGTGAGTTTTGCTCCCTTCCTCACCTTCCAGTCCACAGGGGTAGCGACCTTCTTGTATGCTGTCAGCTGCAGGGAGTCCACCACTCTCAGGATCTCATCAAAGTTTCTTCCAGTGGTGGCTGGGTACAGGATGGAGAGTTTCAGCTTCTTATCCGGGCCAAAAACAAACACCTAAGCACAGGGACACAGGGTCAGGGGCTGGGCAGAAGATATTTGTCCAACTGAACTATCTGCTCAGCCCTGCTGCTCCTCCCTTTCCTGGGAGGTGGCCCGCTTGATCGAAGGTGTTGGGACAGGGGAGATGCCATGGTGGGGATCACTGAGAGCAACAGGTAATGCCCAGGCACAGAGAACACGGTGTTTGCTCTGGGAGCTCCTGTTTCCAATGCCAGCTTGTTTTGCTACTTGAAACATTTCCTCCCCTTGACCTGCACCATTCTGATGCAAGCACGGGAGGGAAGAGGGGAAGTCCAGCAGATTAAGCATTTTTGTCCCTTCTGTATTACGACAGGCACAACCAGGATGAGCTGGCAGCAACAGCAAGATGGAGCTGTTGCCAGGAGGCTAGCACAATGCCAGCTTCTTCCTGCAGCACAACCCATGGATCTAGCCCAAAGAAGTCAACCTAGTTCCTGAAGATGGTCATGTCCATCCAGGTAAGCTGCCCCCATCTTCAAGCCCAGCCCCACAGACACAGGGCAGGACAGCAGGCAATGCCTACTGCTGAGAAGGCTGCCATGCAGCGGTGCTCCAGGGCCAGGTACTCACCACGCGAGCAGTCAGGGGCATGCCATCCTTGTCCCGCTCATCTGGGTCCAGCATGCCCAGCTTGACAGCAAGCTCCCGGTTCGCATCAGCAATTATCGGGAAGGGGAGTTTCTCCTCGGGTTGCTCCCCATTGTACGCGTTGATGTCCTGCCAGAGATAAAATCATCGGCATGCTCATGGTCCCTGTTGTGGGTACCACCACAGGAGATAGAGGCCAGGTAGGGAGACCTCCATGCAGGCTTTACGTGTGCGGGGCAAGCGTCTGTAGAGGGTCTATGCAGAAACATGTTAGGGGCTCCTGGCCTTCCATGAAGTTTCTCTGCTTTCAGAAATCAGGTCACAAACCAGAAATCTGCATGCCAGACCAGACTCTGCCTTGTTCTTGGAGATTAGCTGTTAGGCTGTCTGTGCTCACACCCTGTCACTCACCTCTGGAACTGCCCGTGGACCAGCTACTTTGCCCAGGCAGTGGGCACAGAGAAACAGGGAAGTCCTGACCATGCTGGTGACACAGGGAGGTTTACCCACCTTTCCCCGAGAGCAGAGGTGTCCCTCTTACAACCATCTCCCAGTTAGTGTTCTACCACTATTGACAGATGCGTTGGTGTCACACTTGAACTGAACTGTGCTCTTAAGGAATAGTTTCTCTAATGGCAGAGCAAACCAGCAACTCTACAGCTAACAAAGGTCACGTGTCAAACAATTCACAGGTCTTGTGCGAGGGAGCAGCTCCATCCAGCACGTCACTCCTAGCTGACTTAACTAAAGGATCTTGAAAACAGAGTGAAAGTCTGAGTGCAGGTGCCGGGACACTGCACACTCCTTTCTGAACCACGGCTGAGACATAAGAGAAAAGCATCCCCTGCCACAGCTGTGCAGGCTCTCCCTTGTGACCACGGTTTATGAGGTCGCTCCCTGTACTAGTACAAACTTGACTCGCTTCTCGGGGAAACTGTATTTTGAGTGTCCCTGAATCTGGTCTGGACTGGGCCAAAGCATTCAAGCTATCCCTGTAGTTTGCGGTACCACCCGTATGGGTCATGCTGAGCCACAGCACGGCTGGAAGGAGCCTGGTCAAGGCAGCACAAGCAGAGCAGCTGCCAGCATTAAAGCAAATTTAATCCAAGGTTTCTGCCCCAGAACAGAGCTGCCTGTTCCTTCCATCCTCTTTATGCTACAAGGGGACAAAACTGATTCCAGCGCTGACACAAGCCTCCCGCGCACCACTGTGGTGCGTTATCAGCTGAGCTGATAATTTGACTGTACAAGTCTCTCCGCCTTCCCCAGGCTTTGAACGCGGGGGAGCAGGCTGTGTACTGCTCAGAGGGAATTTGGGGAGGGCAGGGTTGGAAATGCTGCCCCTTGGCACTGCCCACTGCTGCTCAGAGCACACCAGAGGCAGCAAGAGCAGGCAGGCCCTGCACCACTCCTCAGTCCTCCTAGGCTGATGGCGGTGACATGGGGCTGTAACCCTGCCCCAGATGCTCAGGATGCTGCAAGCAGGTCAAGCGGTGCACACGTGGCAAGATGTTTCCTTTCCAGCTTTTCTCTTCGCTTGCTTTTTCCCCGGGGCCTCCTGCGTCAGCACTGTGCTGCAAAAAGGGGCTGTTTGTCTCAGCTGGGTTGTGGTCAGGCCTGCATTGGAAGGAAGGAATCGGTTCTGTTCTCCTGCAGACCTGCCTTGTGAAGGCAGAGCCGGGAAGGAAAGCACAGCCAGAGAGGCTGGCCCAGGCAAAACGCTTCTGAATGCCCCACAGAGTTGCAGGAAGCTGTAGATGAAAGTCAGTGACATCCCACCCTCTCTTCAGAGTGGGCGCTGGAGGATGAAGAGAGCTTCTTGAGAAGCAGTATCTGAATCCTATGGACTGTAACTCATTCCAAAATGCACGTAATTTCATGACCCAGGGATCTCTGTACAAAACAGCCTCACAAACCCCACCCTATTTTGCAATAAGACACGCAAGACTCACTCACTTCCCAATGAACTTTCCAGAGTCGCAGCTGAAACCAGACATCACTGGAGTGATTTATTCAACCCTGACTCACCAAGGTGAAGGCATCAGTGGCCAAAGAGAGCATTAAAACCTCTTCTGACATGCACAACGTATGCCAGTCAACCCTGCTTAAGGAGCTCATGCATTCAGCCAACCCTTGGGGAAGCAGGGCACAAACTGGGGAGGTAAGAGAGTGGGATCAGTCCCTGGGTGAACTACAGGCTTGTTCCAAGTCCTGGAGCAAGCTTCTGGGTCTTAGCTAGGGATGGCTAAGAACAGCTGTGACATCTTTGGCTGGGAAAGCAGAGCTGAGCAAAAAGGCACGAGAATTATCGGCTATACTCTGGTCCCACCTTTCCAGGCCCCATCTGCCCACTACAATTTGGCAGAAAAGCAAGCAGAAGTTTCTCTGTGGTTTCATGCAGGATTTCAGCCATCCCTCCAGCCCACTTGCTTCCTCGCAGGCTGTGCTCCAGATAAAACCAGCTTCATCCTTTTACTACTGCTAGGAGCCTCATCCAAAGAGAAAGCATAGGTATGTAAAGGAACGTTGCACAGAGAGGTCTGCCTGCCCAAAGTTTTGCTCCCTTTTAGGACTTCTCTCTAAGTTAAGATTTAGTGAAGGAAATTGCAGTTTCTAGATCCCAATCTAGCATTTAATGCAGACTGCTTTTGTCCAGATAGGCAGCTTCTGCCAAGGCTTGGTATCTCTGTTAAGCTCTTTTTTTCTCCATGGCTGAGCTGGGGAACCTCTGGGGCACTGTCCCTGCTCGCAGACTTGCAGCAGGCCCTAACACCTCCCTTCCTAGTTCAGGTCTTTGGCTCTCCACATCATCTGAAGTTCTTCTCTGCTTTGTCAAGGACAAAGGAAAAGGATCACATGTATAGGTAAGGTCTAAGAGCAGAGCAATCACATCCCTGTCCTCTCTTATGCCCTCCACGATGCACACATGCTGTGTTCATTGCTCCTTGCACCACTCATGGTGTCGCAGACTGACACATCCTCCTGTTCCCAGGCTAAAGAGCCTCAGTTGTTCTGCACTGAAGCAAACCTGCCCAAATCTGCAAGTAGCTTTGCGCCCCCTTTGCACCTTTTCTTGTTGCCCTGTAGCCTGCAAGATGGGCGATTTCAAACGCAGGCTGCATGGAAGACTCCAGTCTGCAATGAGGTTTGTCCTCACCAATTGGATCTTTGGCACTGGAGGACTGTCAGTTTTCTTTTTGAGGGGTGCTGAGCTGACATTTTCAAATCACTGTCTCTGAGGCCTCTCCCAGCCTGACAGAAAGCTCACCACAGCTTGGACCGCTGTCCTCTGCCTTTCTCCATGTTTGTTCTGGAAGGTTTTCCAAACGTGCTACTCTGCCTCCCATCAGTCAGCATCGAGAGGCTCTTCTGCAACTTCTCCTGGTTTTACCTGAGGTTGCGCTGAATAATTCCAAAGCATCAGCAAAGTCAGCTCGTGGTTTATCTCTTTTCCAGATCACCTGAGTATGCTGAACTTCACACGTCCCTGCAAATCCTGAAGGGAGCTCACCGCTTCCCTCCCTTGGCACGACCTATCACTTCCTCCTGTCTCCCTGCAGAAAAAAGCCTGCCCTTCACAAAGCTGATGTCTTTGAAAATCTTCTTGGAAATTCAAGGACTTTGTAAAAGTCAGCAATACCCTATAGATCTTCAAAGGGCTCTAGCCAACCAGGAGATGAGATTTCCCAGCAAAAGCAAAATCCAAACTTTCCATTGTATTTAATGGGATGTTATCTGTTAATTTGACTGGTGGTTTCAGCCAGTTTGACTGGTGCAGAAACCTCATTAACTGGTGTGGGATTTGTACGCTGTTTTTCCCAGGCCCTCCTGAGGTCTGGTGGGACACGGGCCATGCACTACTCGGGTACGAAGGTCAATTGAAGCAATAAGGCAATTAGGTAATTTCTAAAGCCAGTCAGACATGAAACAATGTTTGAGTGTGGAAATTTCTCGCCTTTACTGCCTCTTATTGCATGCATGTCTCACCCCTGGAAAAATGTGTGAGAACATTCCCAATTTTAAAAGCAAAGCAAGAGGCAGGTAATTCACCCAGGGATTTTTATACTCTGGCCATATCCATACGAAATGCTCATTTTACAGCCCTACCACCTATGAGCCCTGGAGTCATACTCCCTGGCAGCACACCATTGCTAAGGCTGCATTTCAAGTTCCTTTTATGCTCCTTCAGTAAACTATTTCATTCTTGTCTTTTTTTTTTTACTCCCTCATGATGGTTTTAAATTTAACATGATCCTATTTGTGGTTTTATGTTTAACAAGCCCCTGTGTGTTCTCTATTTTCTTTTCTGAATTGCAACCTTTGAAGACTGCCTGTTCGCTTCTGACGCCTCCTTTCCTTTCCTGTTTTATTACAAAACTCTGAGGGTCTGTGGATAGATTGCCTTCCTCTGAGCTTTTGGCACCACCTTCACATACGTTTTACCCTTTCAAGTATCGGTGGGAGAGCAGTAATACTGTTTACCTCTTCTTTCAAAGTGTTAGCGCGTAGAGCGCTCTGGACTTTGTGGAATGCTCCATGAAGATGGAGCAGACCTTCCTGTTCCTGCTCTGTACTTTAGCATCTCCCATCCTACACGCTTTGAGATTCAAGTGTCTTACAGCATTATCCTCAGCAGATATGTAGTTCAAAGCCTGAGCTCTGTTCTGTGGGGGCTTTTCCTCTGGCATTCAGAGCAAGGTAGCAGCACACGCTCCCCTTGCACCTCTCCATGGTCCATACCTTGCTCCAGGAGAGGTGATCTTGCACGCTGTCAATGGAGAGGGCAATCATCTTCACATTGCGCTTGCTGAACTCGGGTGCCAGCTTTGCTGCCCGGCCAAGCTCTGTGGTGCAGACGGGGGTGAAGTCCCGTGGGTGGGAGAAGAGGATGCCCCATCTGAAACATGAGAACAGGAGATGGCATTAGGCTGAGATGTCATTCCGATTTGTACTGCAGACAAAAAGCTGTATAGATTGCACTGCACGGAGACTACTGTGGGAACAGCTCATCTCTCTGCTAAGTGGAAATCCTGTCCTGGGAACTCTTCCTTCCCTATTGCTAGAAGCCTTCACAAGATGAGCCCCGTTCATCATGCTCTGAGAAACTTCCTGTGCCTCGCTCTCCCTCTCCCTCCAGAATTCCCCAGGAGATGCTGGAATAGCCCACCGTTCCTGATGTGGAGGTGGACACCATGCTGTGTGAGGAAGTTTGGGGGAGCCACATGTACACAATGTACTCCAGAGACCACATGTGTCAGAGCATGTAGATGCCAACCTGCTGGCCACATTATTGCAGAGATCATTACTGATTTACAAGGCTATTCACTATCCTGCATACCTCATTAACCACTGTGAGGAGAAACACCCCTGGATATCATGCAACTTAAAAGAATAGGATAGTATCAAACCTTAACCCAACTGCTGCTGTGAGCTGCCGAATGTACTTCATGAAAAAATAAGAATTAATCAACTAATGGGGGAGGACAGAAGTTACCATCCCATTATGGCTACAGTTACAACAATACTGCCACCTTGCTTTTGCCCACCCGGTGGACTTTGCAGTCTTTAGAGAAGGCAAATACAAGTCGCCTACCTGGCTACCGGTGCTACGAGTCTCTTTATATAATAAGTAGACTACTTGAATAAAAAGGCAGCAAACAACCGAGTAGAAGCCAGCCAAGAAAGCTACCACGTGGGGGATCAGGCAGGAACAGATAATTTTAAGAAGACCTGCAGCTTATTTTCTTGCTAGGAGGGTTCCTTTTTCCCAATTTGCCCAAGCTCACAATGCCGACAGAAGCGGACTCAAACGCTGATTCAAGCCTGCCAAGCGCTGCCGGGAGCGAGTCCCAGACGTGCTGTCCCAGTGCCCAGTACCCTCCTGCTTGTGCCAGAAACAGAGCAACAGGCTTTGTGGGAAACAGCGCCTGAAGGCACGTGGCTTTCCGCCTTCAGCTCAGACAGGGCCAGAGACCTTCGCCACTATTCGGTTACACACCTTTGCACGCCCGGGCTCACTCTTGAGGGATGTAGGTGACACACGAGCTGATCTCTGGGACTGGTCCGGAATAAGTGCTGCTCTGGCAAGCCTGGCTTTACCCTTCCCTGGGCTCTGCCATTTTCAGAGCACCTCTGTCCCTCTCCTCAAGGACTCATCTCACTCTCTTGACATGCAGCCCACAGGAGGGGATGGGGGAAGATGGGCAGAGGTGGCTTTGCCCATTCGGAGAGGCCTGTATGCCCCTTGCCACTGTGCTCTCCTGAAAAACCGCAGCGACTGGCTGCCCGGTCTGGGTGCGGTGGCCTCCCGCACCCCCAGAGCACAACTGTGAGGGCTGCTGCTACGGCGCAATGGGAAAAAAGCATTTTTGGAACAAGCCCAAGGCACAGACTGGCCCAACTCTGCCTCCTCACGCTGGTCACACGCATGTGGGAGCCTTCCACCTGCGTTTGAGCTGGGCTCGCACACATCATCATAGAATAGTTTGAGTTGAAAGGGACCTTTAAAGGTCATCTAGTCCAAAACCCCTGCAATGAGCAGGGACATCTTCAACTAGATCAGGTTGCTCAGAGCCCCGTCCAACCTGACCTTGAATGTTACCAGTGATGGGGCATCTACCACCTCTCTGGGCAACCTGTGCCAGCGCTTCACCACCCTCATTGTAAAAAATTTCTTCCTTATATCTAGCCTGAATCTACCTTCTTTTAGCTTAAAATGGTCACGCCTCATCCTATCACTACACTCCCTGACAAAGAGTCCCTCCCCAGCTCTCCTGTATGCCCCTTTAGGTACTGGAAGGCTGCTATGAGGTCTCCCCGGAGCCGTCTCTTCTCCAGGCTGAACAACCCCAACTCTCTCAGCCTCTCCTCACAAGAGAGGCGCTCCGGCCCTCTGACCATCTTCGTGGCCCTCCTCTGGACCCGCTCCAACACCTCCAACTTAAAAAACAGAGCTACGTAACCCACCATCGTGCTCACCTGGAAGGAAACCTTTCACCCTCGGTGCCTGAGACCCGGGCACAGCTCGACCCGCCGGGTG
>NW_009650188.1:2372832-2382657 GCF_000708025.1 Charadrius vociferus
GGTTGGGGTTGGGGTTGGGGTTGGGGTTGGGGTTGGGGTTGGGTGAGGCGAGGCCGAGCCGCGGTGGGGGCGTCCCGCCGGGCCTGGGAGCGCAGCGCTGGCCGGGCCTGGGTGCTGCGGCGCCCCTGTACCGTGTCTGTGAGGAATTCTCAGCGCTCGCCTGGCCCGGACCCGGGCTGCTTTGCGCCGGTGGGGGGAAGCAGTGGGTTTAGTAACAACGATTTTTGCTTGGTGTCGGCAACTTCCTCGCTCTTCCCTAGGTACTGGGCCAACTTGAAGCTCTGGTTCAAGCAAAAGATCAGTAAGGAGGAGTTTGACCTGGAAGCGCGCAGGCTTCTCACGCAAGACAATGGTAAATAAAAAAAAACATCTTGTGTTTGTTTTCCTGCTGGCTCTACTGCTGCCTTGCCTTTGCCAGGCCCGGAGGGAGCTCCTCCCTGCTGCACAGTGTTTCCCGAACAGGGAAATTGCTGTAAGGGAAATAAGAACGGCCAAGGCTGGGGTAGCAGTGGACTTAAAAAGCTGGGAGGTGCCCTGGCCTTCAGGGGGAAGTCCTGTTGTGGCCCTGGCACCGACAGGCACTTTCACCTTGTGTAAATACGGTAAACAGGTAAAATATGTTGTCCTGGCAACCAAGGAGATGTTTTCTTATGCCACCATAGAGACCCAGTCCTTTCCGTACTGCACTCTCCTGTGGTTGGGGCTAAACTGATATTGTGGCTGAAGTGGGGGAGAGAATCCCTGAGTTCATCTAGACTAGTTATGCAGCAGGCAGATCCCCATCCTGGCCTTTGGGGGTGGCAGGTTGGAGCATTGAAGGGTGAGACTTTTGTACTCGCCTCATTGTGGGTCTGCAAATGTTGGTGGGCATTGCTGAGAGCGTTGCGGGGGCTCCTGACTTCCATCTTTGCGACCCCTGTGGGGAGGGGCAGGGAATTTGTCAGTGCTTGTGTTCAAAGGCCAAAAAGGATCCTGCAACCCTCTGACCCTGCTTGTGAAGTTTGTCTTTGCTCTTTGCAATTTGTAATTACATGCTCTGTGTTTCAGTGATCCTTCTGTGAGGAAGCTGCATTTAATCTAGAAATTATTTAACTTAACTTCACCTTCCTGGGCCTGGTTCTTACTGGTCCTTTTCTAGCAAAGCCAAAAGTCCTGCTCCCAGAAGTCTGTGTGGAAGGAGGGACAGCTGATCCTCCTCTCGCTGGCTGAATACACCAGATATTTCATGTTGCATGCTGTAGAGCTGGACTCCTGTGTATGGCACACTAAGAATGACCTAAGTTGTTTCATGTGTAGTATCCTTGTTAGCGTGGTAGCAGATTCTGGGTCCAGGAGAAGAAAACTCTCAATAGTTGTGCCTGTGTAGCTAAGCATGTGGGGAAAGCATGGCAGTAGAAAGGCATAGTGAGCTATTTCAAGATCGCTTTGAGGGGTACCTCTGGGCACTGATGTGTTGCTAATGAACTGTCTGTCTTTACGCAGTCCACTCTCACAATGATTTCCTCTTGGCTATTCTTACCCGATGCCAGATCTTGGTTTCTGCACCAGGTAAGTCCCGAGAAGCCCTGTTGAAAGCAACTGGTTAGCAAACCTTTACCATGTGTGTATTTGGTAGGTTTTGTACAAAGGACGCCAGTTGTCTGAGCTTTAATATTCATGTTCTTCGTGCCACACAGGCAAAAGAGTAGTAAAGTAGTGATGCAGCTGATTTCAGCAGAGATGCTTTTTTATAAATAAGCTGTGTGTGCTTGATAAGAGGCTAATGCTGGATTGCTGTGTGTGATAAGCTGGTTTGATTCCTGGATTGGTTGTATACTGTGAGCTGAAGTGTGAAGAGATGCTGCTTTGCCTTTGATCTGCTTTGCTTAGTGAAGTGTGAAGAGATGCTTCTTTGCCTTTGATCTGCTTTGCTTAGTGATTCCTCTCTTCATGATTTGGTGGTGCTCTTTGTTCTTCTCTCTGCTGGGGATACCATTTTTGTGAGCTGGATTTTCCAGGCTGATCTTGAAATCAAGTATGTGTCTGACTATCTGATAGAAAAAATGCTTACCATGAATGCTTCGTGAGTCTTGATTGAGCTATGGCCAATTAACCCAACCTTCTGCAGGTAATTAACCTTTTAACTTTGTAAGCATTTAGAATGGCTTGGAGTCAGGGTTGCACAAGGTATGTTTTGTTTGGTCTTCAAAAGAGCTCTCAATCCAGAGATCTGATAAAAGGATAGTTGAGCTGCAGTTCAAGATATGAAACTGCTGTGTAGTAAGGGAGAGAAAATTATTATAGTTCTGATGGGCTGAGACCTGAGATGAGTTTATTTGTGATAAGAGAATACCTGTTATTAGTGTTCGTGGTGTAGCTGGAGGAAGGAAAAAATGCAAAATTTATGGATTGCCTGTAGCTTTGTGTGTCATAGCTGGTCTTTAACTATACCAGCTGTGCTAATTAAATACTAACCTCCCTCACCTCCCAACTTGCTTTGTTTGCTCTTTACAAACACCCTTTGAGTCCCAGAATTGTCTTCTTTAGTGGTCTGCATTCATGTAATTCAGAAGATTTATGTCTAAATGTTGCTGCCTCTTGCTTTTAACTTTAAGTACGTACCTCTGACTATAAAAAGAAAGCACAAGAACAGTGATTCCGCTGTGAGTACTACATGAAGTAGCTGAGTCTAAATTAGGAGGGGGAGGGAGAGAGTGCCTGTGTTCTCTGAGCTCAGCCCTGGGCTGATGTGAGTGCTGAAAGAGGTTGCAGCCCAGAGATTTTGCTTCTGAGTGGCAGTAGTCAGGTTAGAGCCTGTCGCTGTGTGACTGAAGTTGGGGTTGTTCATTCCTGTGTGCACCGCTCTATGCTTAACTGTATTGAATTTAATTTGTCTCTTTATCCGGTCACTTTTCCTCTTGTCCCATTGAAGCTTACTCTCTTGAAGAGCCCTTGAAGAACTCTTCTTTGTAGTGCTTCGGCAGATAGGTGACAGCATGTAACAGAGTGCTAGCTGACCCAGCTACCTTGCCAAGTGCTGAGCAGCTGGTCACCTGCAGTGCTTTCAGACAGGCTTTTGTTGGCTCTGTCCACAGATCTGCGTAAGCCAGTTTGAAAAAAAAAATAAAAAATCAGTTTAATCGTGTGTGTTCTTAAAAACATGATTTAGTCCGTTGCAATTAGCAGTACATGCTGCCTAGTCCCTTCTAGAGTCTGTGTTTTGTTCTACTCTGATCAGTGCAGAATCTCCCAAGGATTTTGGAGCTAATCTGTACTGAGATATCTCTTTCTGGGCCACTGACTGGTAGATCTATCGCACATACATTTTACTTGCCAGTCTGCTGTGTGAGGTGGATTGTACGTGCAAGCCCAGGAAAGTGCAGTATGAACACAACACTAGATGTTATGTCCCGATTTCTTTTTCTCCCCCCTAGATGCAGGTCTGACACCTGCTATTTTTTTGTTTTCTTTTTTTACCTCTTTTTTCCCTATGTAAGAATGGAAATCTAACAGGCTTTTGTCTCCTCCACTGTCTTTTGGGTAGATGGTGTTGACTTCGTGTTTCATGGAAACAAGTAACGTTAAAGAAGTGTCACTTGACATGCCATCACAAGGGTTACTGATGCATGTACTTTCCACCTTCGTGTGAGAGAGACAAGGTGGAAAAAAACATCTTTTAGATGCCAGTTTGTATTTTAAAAAATGGTGTGATCAGCGTTAAAAGTGTACTTGATCTTGTGGCATTTGGAATAGGAAGCCTGGGGGAAGGTATTTTTAAGGCGTGATTGTAACACATGTTGAACTGTGCAAACAAACCCATCTGATTCAAATTTTGCTGTCTCTGGTAGCAGTGATTCCACCTGGGCTTATAAGGGCACACTGGGTGAATATGACCCTTTGTGAGAATGCTTTCCACTTCCCCCTCTCATCTGCTTAGGCTGTTGGTCATGCAAACTTCAAATCTCAGTTCAATAGCCTGCGTGGCATGGGATATTTAGGGCTCGGTGGAGAGAGAGGAAGGTTCATGTCTATTCTGATGTGAAGAATGGCCAATTGCTTTAAATGCTGCTGAGCTCTCACTGAGGGCACAGGAGGATCCTGAGCAATCCTAAATCTGACTTCTCTGCCCTTTTAAAGAATGGGTGACATTGTTCCCTCTGGTAGCTCTGCTTGTAAAGACACACTGGAATGGCACACAGCTGTAACATAACTGGGAAGCTGTGAAAGTGCCTGAAGAAAGGAACTTCCCAGAAACATGCTGTCCAAAATACTAGAGAGTGACTTAATGTTGGTTTTAGGTTGGCTATACCAGCCCAAGCAGTGTGGCACACTACCCATTACAAGAAAATAGTTTTCTTTGCTATTGTCTTCTTACCAATATTTTCAGAAGTGCTTTTCTGAATTTTTGTCTGGGGTTTTTCTTCCCCAAAAAATTCCATTAGGAGGAACTCCAGTTTAAAGCCTTTCTTAACCTTGCATGGTCTTGCTCACTAAGCTTATCTTGTTTGTTGGACAATTGCAAGCAATCAAGTTAGCACGGTTTCTTGAGTTAATACATACCTCACTTGAACTCTTACCTCCCTCCTTAGCTAAATCTTAACAATAAAACTGAGACAATTGCAAGTGCTTGAGTTAGTGGTGTAAGGATTTAATTTATTTACTGGTAATGTGGAGCCAAGGGAGAGATGGTTCAGTGGATTAGAACTCTTGCTGGGGTAGCAGGAGCATTTTATTATATTGGGGTTCCCCACGGGCTTTGCTTCAAGGGCTGCCAGCTGAGACGGGCTGAGGCTGCTCGTGTTCCACGTCTCTCCAGAGAGCTTGGATGGGAGGAGAAGGAAGAAAATGGGAATGTGAGGTGTTGACAGAGGAGGGTCATCGGAATATATTTGACTAAACTCTTGTCCCTGCAGGAAGATAGAAAAGGACTGAAGGTCAAATAAAAGAGGGTGGGAAAATGCATGTTTCCTGTGGCTGGCTGCTTTTCTCTGTCATGACTTTCTCTGTTTGTATCTTTGTCTTTTCCCTCTGTGTGGTGCTGGTGCAGCACATCAGGAAAACCTGACGTGCTCTGTCTGGACTGGCTGGTGCCACCACTGCACAGAGATGAGGCAGCTCTTAAAAAAAAACCCACCATTCTTATCTGTTGCTCATCTTTGAAGGCGTATCAGCAGCCATTGCTGTGGCTTGTTAACATCTAATTCTCTTGCTAGCAAGATTAAATAAAAACTGCTAACATCTCTGAAGTTTCACGCCTAAGCCACCCTAGCCTTGTCATTTGTGGACAGGAAGGCAAGTACCGGTTTTCTTAGAATACTAGAGGGAAATTTTGCTTTCTTCATCTTGTGCAAGTAAGGCTTGGTAATATGAAAACCTGGAAGAGGAGCAAAAAAAAAAAAAAGAAAAAACAACAAAAACCACGACACCAATCTGCTCTGGGTTCATTATAATGGGGAGTAGGAGACAGTATCTCACCTTTCCCTTGTTCTAAGATGTCTGGCTAAGTTTTTGTTAAATGTGCAGGCTGAAGTTCAATTAAGCTGCATCTTTTGGGGTCTGCTGTTAAAGCCTAAAAATTTAGTTGCCATTTAGTTTAAAAGTTACTATGTTATTTTTTAAAATAAGGTGTTTAAAATTCGGACTCTGCTATACCTGTTCATCTGTAATAGATTGTCAGATAAAAGGGCACTGTTTGCTTTTTCTGTCTCTGTCTGTTCTGCTTTCTCCATCTCTGCCACCCAGTCACACGTTTAACTAAGGATACTTCCAGAAGTGAGGCTGTGAAGGAGCTGTATGAGATTTCTGACAAGGAGGAAGGCCCTGGGGTAGGGTGACATTACAAGCTAGAGAGATGTGCTTTTATTGAAAGCTTTGAAATGGGCCAGCTAACTTCTGTGTCTGCCCTTAACACACCAAATCCCCACTGCCTAGAAGGGATCTGACCTGCTATGGAGGGGAGGAGGAGGAAGAAAGGACTCACCTGTAAAGAGCAAAACATCCTGTGAGAGAAGTAGCATTATATTGCTAGTTCCTCAGATGTAAGTGCTGAGATCTGGATGAAGGGTCCTTGTGAGTGTCCACGTTGCTTTCCCACACCCCCTTGTTAGGCTTCTATTGCAACGTCGTAGTGATGAGTAGTGACACCACCTTTATGACTTTTGAAGAAGATTTACTTACTGTCTTTTAATTTTCTATAATTGACTGGTGGATTTTAACAACAGGGTTTGTTGTAGACTATTGGTTTTCATGTCACTAATAGGATGTAGCTAAACTTCTTAATTTTTTTTTTTATAGGGAGAATATGCCCTCTGTGTGTGTAGGTTGTTTCTAATCCCTTCTTAGCAGCTGACCATTCATAAACTTCACCTCAATTCTCTGGTTTAGCCTGATCCTTAAAGTCATGTTTTAGAAGGTTTTTTTCCATGGCAGAGAACACTGCTCATGCTCCAGCCATGACAGTGGGAAGCTCCGTGTAGCCAAGGACTTCCAGCCAGCCTTTTTCCCTATAAACAGGGCTGTAGTAAACTGTATTTATGAATTCCTGGTTACAGTAAGTTAAACTTAGTTGTGAGAGCTGGAGGTAAACATGCTGGTTGGTGTGAAGCTGGTGTTGAGCCATGGCAGCATGTGGTAACAGGAGAGAACCAGAACTGGTTGTTTGTCAGTACTCAATGAATGTGCCTGAGTCTGGTCAAGTTGTGGATGGTGAGTTGTGGGATGGCTGCTGTCACCTCTTGGCTGTGTCTAGAGGAAATGGCAAGTGCTGGTTCAGGTGTGGCCAGGGAACATCTGAGAGGTTGCCAGGCTGTCAGCACTGTCTGGCAGCACGGCTCCAGCCTCTGCTTTGGAGGTGACTGAAGTATCTTTAGAGCGGAGTTGTCCAAGCTCCCTGGAGGTGGGCAGGGACCCCGGCACAGGGCATGTTCTGCTCCGAAGGACAAAGGGTTCTCGTGTGCTCACTTGCTGTGCAAAACCAAGGGAAAAGGATAGCGGTGACACAAAGCAGAGGTTACCTCTGTAGCCACAAGAGGGCTGTCCAGTCCTTAGGTTGCACTGCTTGTTGACTGTCAGCAAGCGCGTACGCATCCAGTGCAACGTTGTCTTAAGCCCCAATGTACCTGAGGGGATTGTGCACAGATCCTGTAAATCAGTCAGCGGGAAACTGCCTGGCTGTCCTTGCCAAGAGCTGTATGAGTACAGGGATGTGGTTTGGTGTGCTGTAGGTGTAGCTGTCGAACAGCATGTGGTGGACTTCTGAGCAGTATCCTTAAGGTGATTTGACCAAATGTATGTACTTACTGGTACTACAGGCTAATCTCTTTTTCAGGTGCTTGCCAATTCTGGTCAGTCACAAGCTCACTGCTCGCGTTGGTGTTGTCCTGCTCCTGGGCTCAGTGGCCTTTGCAGTTCTTCCCTTCTCCCCGCCTCCCCCCCATCTCCTTTTCCCTCAGTGTAACAAGAACAATCAGCTGTGGTGCTTAATAGTATTCCAAGAAAAAGCTTGCTAAAGCTGATGAGCCCGGTGTAGTGAGTCATATTGCTTGATCCTGCTGGTTAACATCTGACCTGATCCAGGAGTTGGTGGGAGGAGAATACCCTTCCGGGCACCTCCCGTCATCTTCCTGATGGAACAAATGGCTTGTTCCTTCGTTGTGGCTTTCCTTGGAGGCTGTGCTCATCTGTTCCCTTCTGCCATGGGTTTTTGTGTGGTGTGTGGACAGAAATTTTTACTGAAGTAATAGGTCATGAGTTAATCAAGCTGGCAGGGCTCTGACAAAGGAAGGGAAGGGCTGCCAAAAGTGTTGCCCCCTGAGAAGACCTTCGTCTGGACTGTGGCTGTTGGTTTTGGGTTAAGGCTTAGCCAGGGGCCAAACATTAAGGGTTTTCCTGTGTGGACAGTTTCATCCTGGCCCTAAATCAGCAACACCTATTGAGTGGGGTTTTTTTATTTTTGTTTTTTTTTTGGGCACAAGCTTGAACATAGGAAGTTCCATCTTAACATGAGGAGGAACTTTTTACCTTGAGGGTAGTGGAGCACTGGAACAGGCTGCCCAGAGAGGTGGTGGAGTCTCCTACTCTGGAGACATTCAAAACCCGCCTGGACGCCCTCCTGTGCAACCTGTTGTAGGTGACCCTGCTCTGGCGGGGGGATGATCTCCAGAGGTCCCTTCCAACCCTGACCATTCTGTGATTCTCTTCAATTTGTAGAAGGTGCTGGATCTCTACCGTGGCCAGGTGGCTCTGCAACTAAACCTGGAAAACCCAAAGGAAAGAAAAAGATTTCTTCGGTTCGTCAAAAGTTTGATGTAAGTGTATGTGGTCAAATGGTTGTGACTCTCTGACAGTCTGGGGCTGAAGAGCTCTGCATAGCGTGCAGGTTTTTTTTGCTATGAGGGATGATGAAAGTTTATCACATGCAGTAATGTATGTTATATTTGCTTTGAGTTCTGGATTGGGGCAGCAGCTGGGAGTTAGTAGCTGCTGCCTCTCATGGAAGCCTCTTGGGAGAAAGGCTACAGTATGACCTGGCTTTCTTAAACACCAGAGAATCCATTGAATCACACCTAAATGTCAAAGTTGTATTCCAGGAATCAACTTCACACATCTGCTGAATTCCTGAAGCAAAAAGTGACTTCCTATTTATTCAGGCAGTCAGGCAGAATTTCATGATTGTATGATTCCTTCTGCAGAACTCTACAATCCAAAGTGTTAGAAGTAAGATGTTTCTTGGGTGGAGTGTTTTTAGAGTGTCAGGTTGTTTCAGAATAGAAAATGCTTTGCAAAGATGCTGTCTTCTGGTACACGGCAGAGAGACACGTGAGATTGAGTTAATTTTGCAGTGAAGGCTCTGTGTATCCATCTGATACTGTCACAGGTCTGTCCTGCGGTTGTTTCTGTGCTGCCCAACCAGTGGCAGGGCAGGGCCCAGCGCGAAAGGATCGGGATGGGACACTGTCTTCCACGGGTGCGATTTGATAAGAACTGTTGAAACTGAATTAACAGTTTGTTGAAACAGAGAATGTCTCTTTTACTGAGTCAGATTTATCAAGTGTCTGAGCACATCGTGATCTGGCTCGGTTCTCTGACTAGGCAGAAAATTAATCAAGCAAAAAAGATCCCAAACCCTAAGGTTTTTCTTGCTGGTTTATTCAGCTGGTTGAGCATTCCTTGCGGTTAGACGAATACCAAAGCCAGTGCAAAGGAAGAAAGGGCAGCCGTATTGGCTGGGGATAGGGGAGAAAGGTGGGCTTGTGAAACCTCACGCTCTTACGCTGTGAGAAGTTAACCTTGGGTCAGCCAAAGTGCCTACCATGCTTCTAGGGACTAGAATTAGGTATCATATATGTGTGCTTCACAGACTTCTCTTTCAAAGGGGTGTAAGTCCAGCTGAAGGCTTGTTGCATTTGGAAACTGCTGAAATATTTTGCAGTGTTCACAGCTGTGACCAGCTGCCATTCTGATGGCAGTCTGTGTTATCTTTTTGTTTTAAAACGTTGCTCTTAACTTTTCAGTAGCGAGGGGAGTTTGAGAAGCAAGTCGTGATGTAGTAGAAGTCTTGGAATTTGGTATACTTGGATACCCCTATGTTACACCACATTTCTAGTGTGAGTTTATGCACATATTCCTGGAATGCTTTGTAGTAAGTACTGTATGTTAAGGTTAATGGGCTTGGCTATTACTAGTGGAATTCACGAGTAGTGTGAACTTGAAGTGCCTTGATATTTCCTGATGTTTCCCTCATTGATCAGAATAACAGCTGTGAATGACCAAAGGTTCTTTCAGGTTGGCTTCTCTCCCAAACCACATTCCTCTTAAGAGTTGCTTACATTTCAAAGGTCTTCCCCC
>NW_009650188.1:2382674-2402663 GCF_000708025.1 Charadrius vociferus
TGTAATGAAAGCATAAGTCTTTAGAATTACAGGGAGGGAAACCTGCTTTCACATCATTAGTGGGTGGATTGGTTTTTCACTCTGAGTTAAATGCCATACTGTCCTTTGAATAAAGTAGCCCTCCTCCCTCTCGTGAAACTAAGATGCGAGAAATCCATTTTACTGTATATTCATGGTTAATATTTAAAGTATGTGTTTGTCTTGATGCGGCAAGAGCCTTGTGGCAATCTTCATTCCAGAGTCACCGGATTTGTGGCTTGGAGTACTGAGGGGCAGGAGTTGTGGGAGTACTTGATGAGCCAGGGCCATGTTGTTCCCTTGCGGTCTGGGGCTGGGCCAAACACATGTCTGGGCCCAAGGATCAATCATTCCTGTCTGCTTTCCCTCCCCCTCCCTTTTACCTCAGGAATGAGACTTCCCAGGAGCCACTGTAAGCACTCAGAGCTTTAGACACCAGCACCTCAAGGGAATTATGCTGGAATACATTCCTGTTCTGTGATGGTTTTTTCTCTAAATAACTGAGTCAGTTCTTAAAAATAGCCATAATCCATTTCAGAATCAGTGGCTGCTCAGTAGCAGAGCTCTGCTTAGAATATTGAAAGTGCATGGGGAGACTATAATATGAAATGCAAAACTGGAATTTGCTTAAGTTGTTGCACTTAAAGCTTTAAAGAAATGTAAGAATCACTTAAGAATCACATACGCTCAGGATCATGGTTTTTAATTGTGATGGAAACTGTACAGTTAGTAAGTAAAAAAAAAAAATCTACCCTTCGGTACAAGAAATGACTAAATAGACGAGAACTCTTCAGCATAGGAGGTGGCTGAGAGATGTGAAAGTCCTGGCCTGGGTAGCGTCAACGGAGATAAAAGGGACAATGACTGACCACATTTGAGACTTTCAGGAGAATCAAATTAATCTAGCAGGTGGAAAGTACAGAGCAAACCGGAGGAGGTGACTCTTCATGTGGTATGTTGTTACGCTGAAAGATGTTGTGGATACCCAGTTTAGGTGGTTCAGGGTGCTGTTTAATAAAGTTCATGGGCTGTTTAATAAAAGGACGCAAACACTGGCTCAGAAATTTCTTCAGTCCCAAATTGGTGTGGTTTGGGAGTGTATTCTGGGGAGGAACACTGTTCTCCTTGCCCTACTGTGATACATTTTTGTAGGTGTTTGCTTTCTAGTTGGAGAAGGGATGTTTGGCTGGATGAACCAAAGGGTCTAACTGAGTATTTATCTTGTGCTCTAATGTTGTGTTCATAACAGCACCGGTTCCAGCCTCAGAATCCATTGTCTGGAGCCCAGCAATTTGTGGCAAAGGATCCTCAGGAGGATGACGATTTGAAGCTGTGTTCTCATACCATGATGCTTCCTACCCGTGGTCAGTTAGAAGGAAGGATGATCGTAACTGCCTACGAGCACGGGCTAGACAACGTCACAGAGGAGGCAGTGACAGCAGTTGTTTATGCTGTGGAGGTGAGACTGGGCTGGGCAGCAATGGTGTTCTCATTATACCAGCAACAAAAGGCTCTGTGTGCAGTGTGGAGCCCCTTATTGGGGAGAGGAAACCTGCATCTCTAATTGCCTGTTGGCCTTGGGAGGGGTAAGATGAGAATCAAAGGGCTTCCAGATTTGAGGCATCATAGATGTAAAGTCTTGGATTTCTGCCTGCAAGTGTTAATTTTGAAGTTCTTGCATATAAAGAACTCCTGGCATGTTTAAGTAGCTGTTTTGGGAAATGCTGTTCCTGTCGCTTAAAAGCAGGGACAGAACAGGAGCTCCGGTTTAAACAGTTCTATAAAAAATAATCCATTATAGGCGCGAGTATCTGGCATGGAAGTGAAGTGACAGAATTGGGTAATACCTGCAGGTGAAGTACCTGCTGCTTCGGGTGTTGGCCATCAGTGGTGTGTTACCCGACATATCCCAGGAATGATACAGCCATTACTTGCAATGTTGATGTGTGGATGGTTTTTTGGAGTCAGGATGTCGAGGCCAACCTGAATTCCCCATCTGGGAGTGAGGGCAAATTAAGAAGCAGTTGTCTGCCTGTTTTCTCAGACAGTTTTCTCCAGCACTTTCCAGGCAACTGAACAGTCTGGAAAAGGGTGGTTTTTCACGGTAGTTTTAGGGTCAGTATTTCAGTACAAGTGTAACATCTAGAGCCAATTATGAAGTCTCTTAACTCTTTATCAAAGGGATCAGGGTTGGGAATTTCCTAGCATTTAAGAAACCTCTTTGACATTTGAAGCAGCATGTCACACATTAAAGTAGAGTTTACGGGCTAATGCATACAGTATTCTCGCACAGTGCCATGTTCTCTGTATTCAACTCGTCACACATTAGAGTTTACAGGCTAATGCATACAGTATTCTCACACAGTGCCATGTTCTCTGTATTCAGCTGCATCAGATAGTGAAATCATACTGTAACTTGTCCAGATCTTGGTTCCCTCACATCTTTAGGCCCTTGTGGTCATAGCAGCACTACTTTTGTCTTGCCAGTTGGTGAGGCACTTCTCATAGCTGTGGCTTGGTAGGGCGAATAAATCGGCACGTGTAATAAGATTGTTTTTCATTGCAGAACCATCTTAAGGATATTCTGACATCTGTGATATCCAGGCGGAAAGCCTATCGTCTGAGAGATGGCCATTTCAAGTATGCCTTCGGAAGCAATGTTAACCCTCAGCCATATCTGAAGAACAGTGTTGTTGCTTATAACAACTTAATTGAGTGGTAAGGAGCTCTCAGCATGCTTCCAATTTCAAGCCCAATTTGCTAGTCCCAAAATTACTGCATGGTTTGGTTTTTCTTTTCACTTAGTAGCACCTGTTAATAACGGCGTTAGCTTTCACACGCTAAGAAGGTGTCATCAGTACAGAGGACTGTACAGCTACACAAGGGAGGGAGAATATGGGGATTCCTCAGCAGTGGAAGTTCAGGAGAGTGTTAAATCTCTTCTTTGCCTGTACTTGTCCATGAATTTATGAAGGTGACCTCTGGCCCTCTGAATATATTAGTAACTATTGCTTTTTGGAAGCTGTAGTGAGTGACATGGGGAATTTTGCTGCTCTCGGGGAAACTGCCTCTGGGCAGAAGAGCCTTACCTTTGGGGGGGAACTGGTGTTATGCCACTGGAGTGAAATGTCAGTGAATACCTCTGGGACACTGCCATCCTGTCGTTTCCTGCATCCAAATGTATTTATGGTTCCTTAGCAGGCCTCTTCAGTTGGCAGAGCTTCAAGGTCATCTTGTTTTCCAGAGTCTCAATGTCAAACAGCTTTTGCTGCACATCTGGCAGCGTGTGTGTATGAGAAGGCAGTTGTGTTTGTCTATGACAGCTTCTAGCAGTTGACAGGAGGTTGTGGCTGTTCTAAAATTTGATTATAGCACTACAGGCACTACAGATGCAATCCACTGCAAACAACTCTGCCTAACAGTGAAAGTCTTCCCATTTAATGTTGTGGGTGCCTTAATTTTTATGCTGGGTAGAAGCTATTGCCTGTAAATAACAAGCTGGCCAATCGAGATCAGTTACAAAGCAGGTCTGAAGTACGTTGAGGATTGGTTTGCACTATTTTTATTAAACTGGAGTTTTAAAGAGATTTTAATTGCAGCTGAAATAATTTTACATACATACGGCTTAAGTCAACTGATACAGAAAAGCAAACCCTGGGGCCACGCCCTCCTGTGTGACTTCCAAAGGTGGTGCTTTTTTCTTGACTGCAAAGTTTTACTGCAAAGTTTTACTGCCTGCTTTGTCCACAGCCCTCCAACCTCTGCGACGCCTTCTGCCGGTCAGAGTCTCGCTCCCCAGCCTCCGCCCGACGATGCTGAGCAGCAGGCGGCTCTACTCCTCGCGTGCTCTGGAGACACCTTACCAGCATCCCTCCCGCCAGTGAACATGTATGACCTTTTTGAGGCGCTACAGGTAAGCTGTTCCTGTTATGCTGTTGTGTCACAGGTATGCTGTCCTGAGTACCAGCCACCAGTCTTGGATTTGGTTGAGATGCATGGGAGGGGGATTTGATTTCTCTTCCTACAGTCCGTTTCCTTCTTTCCCTCTCAAATTTACAATTCTTTGGCTTTGATTTGTTCCCACTATTAGGTAACTGCTAACATACAGTCAGCTCATGGCTTAATGCCTGTTCTGCTTCCCTTGGTCAGAGAGTTGATGAGGTAATCTCTGTCTGTTCTTGCAGCTACATAAGAAGGGTGAACTCTTCCTCTGTAGTAAGACTGCAGTGACTATATCAGAAGTGAGCTGGACTGAGATTTTTGACAGCAGTGCAGCAGTATGACTTGCCTGGCATGTCCCTTGCTCCTCATGTTCCACCTGGGTACTTAGAGGAATACTTGGTCCTGACATGCAGGCTGCTGCAGTGGGTTTGCTATGATCACCCCCACCCTGGGGAGATGTCGAAGGTAGGCTGGATGAACCTTCCTGTAGAGATGTGTGCCTGTGGTTCCCTCCCTCTCGGGCAGCTCTGGGGACATTCAGGCTAATTTGAATGTCTAAAGTTATCTATGAGAAATTCCCCCTTGATCTCTGCTATTGTGCAATCAAGGCAGACCATTCACTGCAAGAACTGTAGTTGAGCATTTGTCTCATGTATTTAGTCGGGTAGAATTGATGTTTGAAAGATTTTGATGAGAAATTGTTGTTTGTCATTGTAAGAGCAAAATGATGATCTCCTTACCGTGCCACTCCCTTACAAAATGACTTTGTCCTGTGCTGGCTGGTGTGGCAAGTTGCAGCTCTGCTTGTGTGTGACAGCCTGCATTCTGCTCTGCAGGGCTGGCTGGCTGATCACCCTCTACTAGAGGGAGGTTCTTCCATGGGCAATATGAGGAAATGGGTATGAAAGCATGAAACTTGTTTTCTAATGTGTATCTCCAGGTGCACAAAGAAGTTATTCCTGCGCACACTGTCTACGCTCTAAACATTGAGAGAATTGTTATGAAACTCTGGCATCCAAACCATGAGGAGCTACAGCAGGACAAGATCCATCGCCAGCGCCTGGTGGCAAAGGAGGGCCTTCTACTCTGCTAGAGCTGACAGCCATGTCGGGCCTCAGATGGCTACAGTGCTATTCCTTGGACTTGATGTTCAAACGCTTCTTGCAAACCTGTGTCAGCATTTCAAGGATGACATAAGTTATGAGTCAACTTTTCCTATGGAAATATGACTGATTTCTGGTACACTTTCTCTGCTTCCCCAGAGTCATGTGCCATGGAGTACTTGCAGCAATCCCACTGAATTGGAAAGGAGAAACGATATTTGTTTGCAGAGACTGTTTTTTAGGAAAAATCAATGCGAGGGTGGAAAGAATTGGTTTTAATTGAGGTGGATTTGTGTTTTCTTTTGCAAGCATGGGGAATCTGCCTCCTTGCCCTCCCCTCTAAGGTAGTTTCCCTCCTAAGCTCAGTCTCCAGGGGACATGTCCAACTTCTGTTGCAGTTCCTGGGATCCTTTTCCATTAATTTAACTGGAAACAGGGTGGGGTCTTGCAAAGATGAGCAATTCCGTAAGCTGACGTTTTTTGTCTTCTACCACGAGAACTACTAATTAGAAACTCGGAAAACCAGGAAAAAAGGGAAAGGTCCCTTCTAGCCTGTCTTTTAAACTGTTGGTTTTTTTAACTGTGTCACAAAACATGAAGGTGCACAGTCGTAGGAACTTTGCCAGTTACCAAAATACGTAATAAAACCAGGGTTGTGAGTAACGTTTTCCTGTCAGGCTAGTCCTTGACTCACCCTTGTCTTGTAGTAGTTGTGATCAGATGTCCTAGGAGTTGTTGGATGTCTGTAGCTGTCAGTCCAGCTAATGATTTGGTCACCCCAGCAGGCAGCTTCACCATTCCTGAGGTGGGCCAGCAACTCCCAAATACATATACCAATTCCCTGTCTTAGTGTTGCAGACTCCTTGGATTTGCAGCATGAACTAGAAGTCTCTTACTACTTCATTGTAAAAATACGCAGCCACACCTCTCCACATGGAGAACAATGCAGATACGTGTAAAAGGGGAAATTCCATCTGCTGTGTTTCAGGTACTCTACTGTATTCCTGAGTCAGCTGTCAGATGCTGAGGGGAACAGGCTTATTATAATGTGAGAATTCTATTAAAATGTCTTAATTACTATATTACCTGGTTTTAACCACAGCTATGCAGGTACCTGCTGAAGGATGACTTGGCTTATTGTGCCTCCAGATAGCAGAGTTGAAACAGCTTCCTCTGGGGGAATATGAAAGTGGAAGCTCATGGTTGCCTTCCATTCTGCTTTTCCTCTGTTTGGGAAGTATTTGGATAGGACAGCTATCATCTTTCCCCTTTTCCGTGCAGTTGCCTTCTGTACTGTGCCCCTGGGGTGCAGGTCCCTGATGTTTCCTCCCAGTTATCTTTTTTTATAACTCCATTTACTAACCTCCATGACTCTTCACGTTGGGCCAGAGTTGTAGCAAAGGGCTGTGCAGTTGTCACCGTGTTCCTGCATCCCCTTGCGGCATGTGCTGTGGAGTTAGGCAGTGCCCTTGTGGGCATCAGTGGCTCTCTTCATGAGAAGACCATTTTAGGATTATGAAGAAGCTGGAAAAGGCAACAGCAGAGAACTACAGCAGGGCCTGGCAGGATGAGAGCCATTGTACTTGGTAGATCATGTCTGTTAAGGTATGGCAGCATGTGGTTAAGAGGGAGGTGGGAGAGAGGAGATGGAAGATTTCTTTTGGTCCCTTTCTGTGAACTGTCATTTTTTCTGTATTTAAGCATACATAGCTGTTCAGAGTGAGACTTAGCTTAAAAGTTGACCCCAGTGGCTTTTACATGACAGTTTTTAAAAGCAACATTGAACCTGAGTAACTGTATGTGGTGAGATCAAGTCACCCAGAGTACGGACTCTGGGGTGTGGGAGGGGGATTTCCCTGGTAATTGTTATGCTTCTAGTGTAAAATGAAAGCATTAAGTTTGTTTGCTAGAAACTTTGGGGCAGCTCTCAGGATTTCGGATCATGCAGCCTCCAACAGAATCACAAGTGAGTTCTGAAACAAAATACTAAGTACGGCACAAGAAGTGCCTCTCTCCTCTTGTTTGCATGGGCTTGGGGAAGGCTCTGCAGACAGAGCCTCATGCTCTGAAGAGCTGAGTCATCTATTCCACACTGAAAAGAGTGGGTTAGCCGGGATGCCTGCTAGACAACAAAGACTCGAATAAGGAAATCCTGTCAGCCGTATTTCACAGATCGGAAAACTGAAAGGCACATGTTCTCAATGCACTTTTCCCACAAAGTGTGAGGTCTCATGAGAAGTGGTGCTTCATAGACTTCTGGGGTAATTTAGCTGGAAGGGATGTCTGGAGGCTGCTTTGTCCACCCCCTGCTGAAAGAAGGGCTGAGTTCAAAGTTGGAGCAGGTTGTCCATCTCCAGAGATGGGACCAGAGAAGTGGTGGCATTTCCTGTTCCAATGTGTGACCATACTGACAATCATGGTTTTCCTTGCATCTCATCAAAACTTCTTATGTCGTGCTCGTTGCCTTTCAGCTTTCCCTGTGTGTCTCTGTGGACACATCAGAGAGTAGCAGATAACAGTAAGATCTCCCTTTTGCCTTCTCTCCAGGCTGAACAAACCCAGCTCTCTCAGGTTCTTATGCGTTGGGTGCTCCAGACCACACCATCTTGACAGTCTCCACTGAATTTGCTCTGGTATGTCACTGTCCTTGTGCTGGGGAACTCAAACTGGACCCAGCTCTGCAGGCGGTCTCACAAGAGCTGAGCAGAAATGCGGGATCCCTCCCTGCGCCCTGCTGGCTGCGCTCCTCTTAGCAGTTGGCCTTTGTAGCATGGGTGCACTGCTGACTCCTCGGTTGCTTGTCTACCTATACTTCCAGGTCCTTTCCTGCAAAGCTGCTTTCTTGCCTGTTGTCTCCAGCCTGTTCTGCGGCAGGGGGTTTCTTCATCCCAGTGGCAGGGCTGTGCATTTGCCATTGAACTTCTTGAGGTTCCTCTCAGCCTATTTCTGCAGCCTGTCTAGATCCCTCTGAGTAGCAGCTCAGCCCTTCAGTGTATGAACTCTCCATTTGGCATCATCTGCAGACTTGCTGCTCCTATGCTCCATCCTATCATCCAGGTCAGTAGCAAAGATGATATTAAAGCGTAAGAAGCCCCAGTACTGACTGCCACTAGTAACCAGCAGCCAGCTGGACTCTGAATCGCTGACCACTGCTCTTGGATACCTGCTCTGAGAGCAGGGTGATGGCACTGATATGTATTGCTATTAGGCTTTCACTGTGACATGACATACATCTGTCTTTTTATTATAGTAATCAACCTTCTAAAATGAGTAAGACTGCTGAATTTCAAACCAGCAGCTCAAAGTAGCACTGAAATTAGTTTGAAAGGGTCTATCCTCTGCCCAAGATCCACCAAGAACCTGCCAGGTCTATGGCAAGCTGAGCTGGACCAAAACTGTTCCTGACAGATGTTGGCTGAAAAACTTAACAATGGAAGCTTTCACAGTTATCTTAGGCAACTGCTGTTTAGTGGTCTTCACCACTGAAGGGTTTTTCCACACTCCTGTGCCTCTTGCTGCAGCTTAGGCCTAGAACTTGTTATATTCATCCCAGAGTATTTTATGGAGAGGCAGAAGGGAAAGAGTGAGACAGCATCTGTCATATCCTGAATAGTGAGAATTGCATCCGATGTTCTTAATCCCTAGGGAACTGTGCAACGTACTAAAACTTGCCACTTACTTACTTAAAATCATAGAATGGTAAGAGTTGGAAGAGACCTTAAAGTGCTTCTAATTTCCACTTCTAGATTTGCAGTGGAAAACCATTAGCTACCACATGAAGGGGTGGGGTGGGGGGAGTGCTTGAGAGCTTGGCCGGGCTCACTTAGTGGCCTGAGTTTGGGTGAAGATGGCCATCTGATCTCAGGATGTGAGCAACACCCCTGGGAGTGTAGGATGCAGAAAGGAGAAGAAAAAAAAATTAAAAAAAAATCTCATTTTATTTTCCAGAAAGTGCCACCTGCCAGACCTGGCTTAAGTCTGACCAAGCCTTTCCAGCTGAGTGCCAAGGAGGATCCTAGAGGTGTGAATATAGTTCTCCTCAACACCCCCGAAGAGCTGAGCTTTTGCTCCCAAGACTGGCGACCAGGAAAGATGTTTCCTGTTGCTGGTTCACAGCAGAAACCTGGAGCAGCACTTGCTATCAAACGTGCACTGCGCTGCCTTTCTCTTATCTTAACTGCTCATATATCTTCTCCCACTCTTTCTTCTGCAGCTGAGGTGGACTTTTTTGGTTGTTGCCCCATTTCTTCCTTCCTAGCATAAAATACCCCTGTTGTAGAAAGGTGGGATTTGGCTTGATGCAGGGAAAGGCTCCTCTGTTTGAGGGCCAGAAACTGTGCCAGCAGTGCCTAAAAATGCATATTATGGTTTCTCAGTAGAGAAAAACTTAAAATAGTGACTTTGTACCACCTTCCTCCAGCTTGACCTCTAGGAAAATTCTGGCAAAGAGAGGAAATGAGGAAATGAAACTGCTTGCATTTAAGAAGAACTCATGTGCGCTGCATTTGTGTTAACTGTGAATGCCCAAGAGCCCTAAACTGGGGTTGCAGAAATGCTCTTCTGTCCAGCCAAGGGAAAACAATACCAAGACAGGACACCTCCTCTTATGCTTCTGGGGTGAAAGGAAGCAGGTCACCTATTGCTGCAGTCTGATGTTGTCAAAGAAGAAAGTGTCTACAGAAGAGGGGCTGCCCTCCCCAGTTCTGAGGAGGCAGCTGCAGAGAGGGGTGGTGTTCCCTCTCAGGGACTTGTAGGTGCTGATGGATGTGTCTGGACATGCAAAAGGGTTTGCAGTGGTGCTGTAGCAGTAGCACGATGCCAGCAAGCTCTCCTCCTACTGAGAGGCACGGCTCATGCTGCTAGAGGAGGGCTTCGGCAGCACAACTTCAACAGGCTTCTAGAAGGAAATAATTTCTCAGAGCTGAAGGGTTTGCTTGCGGCCTTGCCTTTATTCACCAGTGTGTTACTGGTGTGGTCTGGTTGGCAGGACAAGAGGAAGAATTCCCAAGCCGGGCGGAGTCAGGCAAGTGCACCCTTTGTGTCCCTGAGGTCAGTCAGTATTCAGCAAACCTTGAGGCAAGCGTAGCTCTGTGTGCGCCAGACACTGCGGGCTGAAGGGACCATCATGGGCTTGGCACCCCTCAGACATCTTTTCACAGCAGCAGAGTTAACAAAGCGTGCAAAGTTAGGGCACAAACACTAGTGTCTGCCTTCCTCAAGTGTACAGAGACCATAGTTCATGCTGAGACAAGGACACTTCAGCTCCCTCCAAGACTTTGCATCCTCTGAGGAGTCTGGTTAAGTGTCCTGGGCATCCCCATGCAGACACAGCTCCCCGTGGGGTTGCGTAGCACTGACAGAAACACAGCACAGATTATTTCTGGGTCAAGCACAGGTTGCTGGCCACCACTGAGCTGTGGCTGTAACCTGCCTCCAGCCGCGAGTTTGAGTACGGTCCAACGTCCTGATTAGATGATTCATTTCTTTCTACATCACAAATGGCAGAGGCAGCATCAAGTTATAACCGGACAGAAAACTTCTGTAAGAATAATTTTTCACCAAGGAGTGCATCCAAGTGAAGGTCTTTTTGTAGTGTTTTTGATTCACTTCTTGCCAGGAAATGAGTTTGGCCAGATGTTATCTGGAGACACAAAGGGGTTTTTATGACTGCAGACTATTGTCAGTCTGAGGATGCTCTGGTGGAGTGTTGGAGGCTTGGACTTGGGCTCTTGTTCTGCCTGAGGGCTGTTTAAGTGAGGACAAAAAGTTCCTGCAATTTGAGCAGTACAAGCTGCTCCTGGGGCTCTGCTCAGACCCTTGATGTCCCCGCAATGCGTACAGTGTGTGGAAAGGAAATTGCACCTGCCACTGCAGTGAGTGTTCATGGCTCCCTTGCCTGCTCAGGTGTGCCTAGTGGAGCTATTCCCGTTGCACAGCCTGTGAGCAGACCCCTTACCACACATCTGGCCTTTACCCTCACTGTGTAGTGCCAGCTGCTGGGGAGCTGTGCTGAGCATGGCTGGATGCTGGGCTGTGTGGGCACTCGGCAGCTTTCTCCGCTCCATCGGGATCTGGTGCCTGGGTAAGCCCCAGAGGAATCATCTCCGGAGAAATCTCCCTCAGAAAGACGGCAGGCATCAGCTTTGTGACTGTCTCACTGGGGGTGTGTTGGCTATTATTAAAAAGTATTGTTTCCATTTGAATTTCTGAAACCAGTTTCCCGTTGGTGGGTTTTGTTAAATTTAAAAGCTCCCACAATCAGATAGCTGCTTCTGTGCAATGACAGCTGCTTCTGAAAACTCCTCTCCGATAAGAAGAAAGAGAATGGAGCTGGGGTTGCTTTCATCTCACAGGAAGGGCTGCTGGTCTTGGCATGAAGCAGCCCATAACCTCTTTAAACCCTTTTGAAGGTTTTTTTAGACCTTGTTTTACACTGCGGAGGCA
Source organism: Charadrius vociferus (assembly GCF_000708025.1). Taxonomy (NCBI): domain Eukaryota; kingdom Metazoa; phylum Chordata; class Aves; order Charadriiformes; family Charadriidae; genus Charadrius; species Charadrius vociferus. Next base: position 2,394,182 of record NW_009650188.1, read on the forward strand.
GTGCTCCTGTCCAAGTCCTGACAGCAATGCATTTGGGCAACAGCCTGTTCCGCTTTTCTTTCCTTAGTCCTCTCTCCACACGCACAGCTGGCCAGCTTGCTCTTGCATCCCTGGGAAATTGGCTGAGCAGTCTTCCCCAGCAGTTCACGAAGTTGTCATCCTGCTACAGGTAACTACAGAAATGCCTTGTTTAGATCTTCCTGTTTCAGTGAGGGGCTGGATGGCAACAGTAAAGACACTGCAGGGAACAGCCTCCCAGATGCTTTTATTTGTAGCTCAGAAGCAGATGCTCCAGAAGGGGTTTGACAGAGTCTGTGTACTGTAGGAAGTTGATACAAAGCCCTTCTGTGAACTGCAGGATTGGTTTTCAGATATTAATATTTTGTTATTAGACTATATGAAACGCTGATGGTAGCAGATAGTCTGTGTTGCTCTAGGGAAAAGCAAATATTTCAGACGTTTTTCCACTGAAACTTTCATTTCTCACTAAAAAGCTATTTTCCCACCAGCAAGAAATCAGAAGGCAGCTCAGCCTGCTTTATTTTTGCTTCTGCCCCCAACCTCTCCAAAATATTCACCAGCAGATTGTTCCTAGTTGTCAAATCTGTTTTTTTAACTCTATAATAAATAGAGCAAATAAATAACTCCATAATAAATGACTTCAGAATAATGCTTACCTACCAACCATGTGTTGTCATCTGCTTTCTACTGTGCTCCTTAAAGACAGGAAAAGAGGGAGGAAGAGCATGACTGTCTATTGGCTTTGCTGGGAGCACTCGGTGGAGGTGTAGCCCTGCCCTTGTGCAGGGGGTCAGTGGCTCACACCAGAGGGTTGGTATGGCAGGGGTGTTAGCAAGTCTTCTCCTTTCTCCCATGTTGGAGAATCAACTGTCTGAATCTCTCCTGCCCTGCAAAATGTCTCAGGTAGGCTCCCTGGCTTTCCCTGCAGCCTGTGAGCAAGGCATGGGTGAGAGCAGGGGCTGGACCTCCATCACAGGCAGCAGACACCACCCAGTGTGGTAGCCCTCGTTCTGCCCACACCATCTATCAGGAGAGGAGGGAGGCAAGGTGTGTGTCTGTTCCTGAGCCAGGACCACAGAGCAGAGCTGGGCTTGGTGTCCCTTCTGGAGCTACCACAGGCACCGTACACAGCGCTGGGAGCCATCCTGGGGGTCAGTAGTTGCAGTTCAGATAACTCTTGATATTGCTGTTGCTGAAAAAAAAGCAGAAAAAAGCCCTTGGGGGAAAAAAAAATAATATTTACTCTCCTGCCCAAAACCATCTTGTACACACTGATGCGGCAAGTCATAAATCATATTAGCACCAAGTCCAACAGCTGCATCCTTGCCCCTGGGGCAGCAGGACGCCATGCGGCGCGCTGTAGCGTGGGCAGGCTGCGCTGGCCACGCTCCCCACACTCCTACTGTGCCTGTGCTAGCTGGCTGCCACTTGCCGGCTGCTGCTTGCCGGCTGCCCCTGCGTCACATCTGCCTGCGGCTATGGGCTCTCTCCAGCGTGGCTGGTGTACGAAGCCCTGCATGGGACAAGCCTGTGCCCAACCCCCTCCCGTTTGGCTTGCCGAGGCATGCTGACGCACATTTGAATGGCAAGAGGGTGCCGCCGCTTGTCCCCATGTCCCCACGCGTGGCTGAGCCATATGTCCTGGGGCTGTTGATGTGTTTGGCCGCGTTATCCCTCCACTTCAGCTTTCTCAGTTTCACTCCTGCCGACTGCGAAAGCCAGCGATGCTGACGCAGTCGAGCAGAGCTCACACTGTACCCGAGCACAGGGCATCCTGTTTCCAAAACAGCCAGCGCAACCCTGTAGTCTTCAGCATCCATGTTCCCAATGGAAAAAATGTGGGGAGCTCAAGAGGTGGGGCACAAGGGGAGAGAACTGGAGGGGGGGAGCAGACAGGAAGGAATAGTAGAATCCGGTCTCCAAACCCCAACAGGCTTTGGCGGCAGCCTTTGCTCAGCCAGCTGGGTGCAGAGAGCAGTGTGTGGTTATGCAGCAGCTCCTGTGGCTTCCTGGCACTGGGAGCAACTCCCTGTCCCCGAAGGCTGTGGGGATGGTCAGGAAGGCCATCACCACTTGTCAAGCCTTCACCCTCCACTCTCCTGCAACAGCTCTCCTGCTTTTTCCTGATGCTTCCCAGTAAAACGCAACATGCAGGGCTTGATTTAGGGTTTTTTTTTCAGATGAGACCCCCTTGGGCCAGCCTCATGCAGCGGGCAGAGGCCCTGCCAGCCAGCGCCAGAGGGACGTGTCGGTGCCTGGTGGGGCAGATGCACCCTCCGGCCTCACATACTCCCTGTGGTTTTGTGTGCTCCAGCTCTCCTCGCCCCACATGGACAGTGCTGGCGGTGATTTGCATTATTTGAGTCTTCAGGACGCCCACGGGTGGAAAAAAAACAAAAGAGGCAAAGACAAACACCCAGTAGCACGCACATATACACACACACAAAAAAACACCTGAGCACAGCCCAACCGCTGCTGGTCGCCAGCTACTGGTGACGAACGGCTGCCATGCTCACGCCGGGAGCTGCCACTCTGAAGGCCATGTTTTGCAGGCTGTTGCTCAGCCTGACTGTTCCCTGCTGCATGGTCAGTGTTACAGCTCACCCCAGTCACCTATTTCCAGCTCCCGAGGACTTGGTGTGCGAGCGGTGGATGTCTTGACAGCTTTGGAGAACGGGTCCATGTCCTGAGTTATCTAAACTGGTCTCCTCTGCCTTGATGCTCAAGGGAAGTGCTGGCCCCTGCACGCAGCTGATCCCATTAAAACCAAACGTCTGCACCAGCAGCCAAAAAAGAAATAAATAAATGAAACAAAGGCTGAAGAGCATCATTAATATAGAGCAGCCACAGCCATCTGGAGATCACACCTTTAAATACCAGTAAGCAGCTGGTGTGGCTGGCTTGCACCTAAAAGCATCTGCAGTAATCCCGTGGGACAAACCCCCACTCTGGGGGCTGCTTGCGGCCCAATGATGTCAAGTCCATCTTTCTCACCCCAGAGAAACATCAGCATCGCTGGTATGACCCCCCGCTTTGGGCCTGCCTGGCCCTCATGTGCTCTGGTCACCCAAGGAGCCCCTTGGCCAGTAGCTGCTTCTTCACCCCACATGCTGCCAGCAGCCCAAGCCCACCTCACCATCATGCTGGGCAAGCTCCAAGAGGTGCCTTTTGCAAGCTTGCTGCCTTTGATGCCACAGGGGCTGCTAGGGGGTGGCACTAACCATGTAGCACACAGGGACATGCCGTATCTTGCATAAAGGCGTAAGCCGAGGAAGGAGCAGCCTCCCCAATGCCTAAAGAGGTGCAGGTGCCCTCCTGGTCCAAGGTCCCCCCAAGCCCTCGCTCGCTCCTGGGAAGGTGGCAATGGGCGAGTGGGACCAGGTCCCCCGGGTGCTACACTGCTGCTGGCTCAGCTGGCCATGGTGGGGACGGGGAAGGAACAGGGACAAGCCTGCAGACAACCAGGCTGCCTGGATGGCGGTGGTCACATTCACCAGAGAGTAGCAAGGGCATACCTGTCCTCCTGGGGAGCTCTGGGCACCATAACCTCACATGCAACATCAAAGCAGCTGAGGTAAGCGTGCGATGCAAATGAGCAATACCTCAGAGCTGGTGCTTAACCACAGCTGTGCTTCTGCGTGTGCTATGGGAATAAGCCGAAAGTTCCCCTTTCTGTAGCTTCTCACGTGAGTTCAGAAGTGCTTGTGGTCTACCCCAGGGCTTTGGCCCCACCATCAGGGCAGGTCAGGCATGGACCCAGCGCTGTGGAATTATGTCCTCCACGGTCCTGAGGCATTGCTGGAGAACAGGACAGGAGCAAGCAGAGCACAGCTCCCATGGGCACCTTTGCTGGCATTGCAGCAAGGGCACACCGTGCCTTTCTGGTGCCCCTAACACTTCTCCTCCCCTGGGCACTTAATGGCTATTGCTTTTGCTACTAGTAAAAGGGACTATGTGAAAAATAAAAGCACGGGCCTGACTGCCCAAATACTAGATTGTTGAGGCAATGGAGGAGCAGCTTGGTGATCACACCAACTGCTCACTTGCTGCCTGGTCTCATTTCTATTCCCATAATTATTTATTGCTCTGGTATTGAACTTGGAGGAAGTTTAAAGACCATTAGTCATGGCTTCTGTTTCCCAGGCTTTTGATGGTTTATTCTTCAATGTTTTCTGAAAATGGAAACCACAGGGAAAAAAAATGGTCCTTAGCCAGAGGCTGAGCCGAAGCAGCTGGGATGATCCTGGCCATCATAGCTTTCTTTATAAGAACAAAATTTGCAGTTGCTGTGGAAACACGCCCTCAGTCTCATGCTCCCCTCTCTTCTGGGCCGATGATGGTGCCATAGGTCCAGGCTCACCCCATGGCCGGGCAGCGAGGGCACTTGCATGCATAAGCATGACCTGACCACAGCTCCATGTTTCCTGTTGGTGTCACAGGCGAGAGGAGCTGTAGCTGCTTTTCAAACCGAAACTGGAGAGGCAGAGAAGCACTAGGGATTTCTTTTAAAGAACAGAGCGTGGAGGCATGTCTGGAGCATGTCTGGGGCATGTCTGAGACATGTCTGAGGCACGTTTGCTCCCTCGGGCCAGGGTAATGGTGCTGCTTGCCTGCTACAGTGGGGCAGAATCACGCTGCTCCCCGGCTTCTTTAAAGTCTGGAGAGATCCAGTGTTATAGCGTGGCTGGGAAGGGGCTGCACAAGAAGGAAGAACTGCACCCACTGGCAGCCATGCAGAAAAAAGCTGTGGCCCATCTCCATGCTTCTCAGGGGGCTCTCAGAGAGCTGGGTAGCAGCAGCCATCCTCCTGTGGCACAGATTGGGGGGTTCCAAAAGCCTCCTTTTGCTGTGCTGCCCAGGTGGGATATGGGGCTCAGCCTGTCCCTCTGGAGGGGGTGTGTTACCAGAGCTGCAGGCATCGGTCGGCTGTGCTGATGCTGCCCTTGCTCACAGCTGCATTCCCAGGGGGTCCTGGCAGCTGGGCAGTGCTTCACGGCTACATCCACCTGAAAAAGTCCGGCGAGGGGTGGTAGCGGCTCTATTTGGCATCGTTACCAAATCCAGAGCCGCAGGGGCCAGGGAAGCTCCAGGGAGCCCAGCCTGAGCCAAGCACACACCACAGCCAGCCACAGAGGCAGAGGGAGAGAGAGCCACGAAGCAGCTGCCCCATCACCTCCACTTAACAGCTGGGGAAATACTGGGCTATGCAGGCTAAGAATGACTGCCAAGAAGCAGCCGTCTGGATGCTGACACCACGTTACGTCTCCTCCGAGCTGCATGAGGCCGGTGGAGGCTGAGACTGGGGGACAGCGTGGAGATTGGGGTGTGCTGGGACTGCCACCATGGCTCACTCCGTTGGGGGAATTCCTTGGCAGTTTAGCCGCATCTTTGCGCCATCCTTATCTGTGGTTTTCTGCTCACTTCAGAAGTGAGTTTTCTATTTAAAGCGCATCATCTAAAGTCTAATTCCTTCCCTGGATCACCAGGCAGGAGCCCATCGCTCTTCGAGCATGAAGGCTGATGCGTATCCTTGGCATGTGCCGGTCCCCACTGGCCCCCTGGCGAGGGGGTCCAGGGTCTCACTCAGAATGAGGATGCTGCTTTTCCCCTTATTGTGGGCCGGACCCAGTGAATTACGTGTCTGTGAAAAAAACAGAGGACTCAGTGGTATCTGGGTAAACTAGATCTCGATCTTTGCGTGCTTCTTCCTGTAGTGTTTTTGCGAGCGCTTTGGTTCAGACTCATCTTGGTGAGTCACAGAACCACGGATCCATCACTACAGCCCCCAGCCAGCCTGGCCGAGGCCATGGCCAGCCCCCGACGGGCACCCACGCAGGCCCTGGGCAGCCACACACGGTGGGAAACAGTCCTCCAAAGCCTGATGAAGCCATGACGTAAATATCAACGAGATAACAGGGGGATTCCTCCTGGCCCACTCTTGCAGCTCATCTCTGGAGGACAAGGTTAAATGCAGCCCACCAGGACCTCGTTGCATCTGTGTGTGGGCAGAGAGCTGGACGTGACAGTGGGGATACCTGGGGGGAGATGGGCTGAAAAGGGGATGCTGTAGGCAGCCGAAACCTGAGTGCCCTGCACCCATCCGGAGGGCTTGAGCCCTGGGCTGGCACTGGTCGAGACAGCACACTGCTGAGAAGGGGGGAGGACGGTGAGACCATCTCCAGCCTGTGTCCCCATCTTGCAGCCTCAGACCACTGCCTGCCCCAAGGCAATCACTGTGCACCGCAGCTGATGTGGCTGAAAGACAATTTCCTTTTTAAAAAAAACCCAAACATATAAAGGCTCTTAATAAATCATTTTCTTGACTCCCAAAGGCAGCTGCAAGGACAAGATGAACTTTATGGTGGGGAGGATCTTGTCAAATAGGAAAAAAAAAAAAAAAGAAACCCATGTAAAAGCCAGACAAAAGGCACAATTTCAGCACAACAATACAGTGAGGTCCCCAGCCCCTTGCTGCTGGTTAGGGCTTTGCACCACGTGCAAATAGTCACCACTGGTATGGGAACACGATGCTGCTTCCAGGAATATGGGGAGGGCGTGGGAAGAGGTATTTACCCCAGGCTGCACTCAGAGCACCTTCACTGAGCTGACTTCCCAAGAATATGGTTCACAGCAGAGCTCACCAGGCAGATGCATGACAGAGCAGTTGCCATCCCACCACCACCTCTCCATGTGCACATTTCCTGTGATTTATCCTCTCTTGGACAACTTGCATGCTGTAAATGAGCGTGTGAGTCTCAGAGAAACTTCCGATCCAGTAACTCAAAGGAATTAGTGTTGCAAAAACCCACATGAAACCTGAGAAGTGGAAGCTCATTTCTTTTGGAGTTCATGCTAACCAGACCATGTGGCCTAACACCAAGCAGCGCACATGAGTGGGGAAGAGTGGGGAAAAACCTCAGGGGCTTAAATCATTACTCACTGCAGATATCTGTTATAAGTGAGCTGGCTTCCCAAACGGTAGCTCCCAACCATTAGCCTTCCCGCTCCCAGTAGTCTGAAAACCAACTTAACTTTATTCCGTCCATTCCTCCCCACATGGCCTCTTGGAGCAAATCACACCTCGTCGACGAGGCAGTCACCAGAAGGTGAGTTAAGCTGAGAATGGGATCCCAATATTTAGCAGCTTTCACTGGGGCTGATTTTAAGCCAGGGGAAACATGCAGGCAGCCCTGCAAGCCATCCAGCCCTCCCTTGGCCAAAGTTTCCCTACGACGGGTGATGCATTGCCGAATTTAGCAGTGATTAAGTTTGCTTAAACTAATCGCCCACTGGATTAACTGATGGCCAGCAGATTGCCAAGAGACTTTTTGAGCCCACAAGGCATCAGCTTGAAAAGAGGTCTAAAAGAAGCATGAAAATCTGTACACTGGTGGGGAGGAGAGGGGGAGCTGAACGGTGTTTGTAGTGGGCTTGGCACTGCCACGCTGACAGCTTGTGGTGAGACAGACGGGACACAGGTCGCAGGGCTCACTCCAGTGGTTTCCCCTGCCACAGCTATCTCTGGTTTGCTTTTGGGTGCATCACAGGGTTATGGCTCCAGGTAAATTCCTCCCTGCTTCCTATCAGCACGGCAAAACTGCCTGGCAAGGGAACCAGCTTGTTTTCCTCCGTACGGATCTCAAACGGAGGTGAAGGGACTATCATTCTCTGTAAAGGTAACGAGTGGCTTGGGTGCTCTCGTCTCTCCAACACTCTGAGGCAGCTCCAGCTGGGCACGGGCATGCAGCTCTCAGCTGCTTGGCTCCTTTCTGGGGCCTCAGGGCAATACCGGAGTTTCTAGCCAGGCTTCAGAGGCGCCCTTGAGCAGCTGCTGCAGTGAGGGCAGGATGGAGGATGGCACCCTGCGGACACGGCCATATCCCTGCTCTGCAGGCAATGCTCCTCTGGAGGACCTGGTGTCCAGCACTGAGAGAAACCTGCCCCAAGAAGCCTGTCAGCCTCTGACAGCTGGTATTTAGTTTTTCATCTTTAAAGAAGGAGAGTTACAAAAGTCTTGGGATGCAAGCGTTGGATTGCTTTGACCCTGTGGCAATCACAGCTTTAAGTAGCGCATTTTTACGCCATGTTTGGCTACATACATACCATATTATTAAAAGCCTACACAGGGCTCTGCATGGGGTGGAGAAGTGTCACCAGCCCACAACGCCCAGCATCAAACACCCCTGCTCAGCTTGAGAGACCCTGTACTGAGATGACAGGGACCAGCCGGCACCCACTAGTTCTGGGGTGTTTGCCTTAGGGGAGCAACGCTGCCCCAGGCTTGGGACATCAGGTGTAGGGGCTCCCAGACTCTGACTATGTGTCTAGTCAGCCTGGGTCAATAACTTCAGAGAGAAGGTACAGGGAGCTCCACACAGAAGCCTTCATTTAGCTACCTGCAACTGGAGATAGCTGGAGATCGCTGAAGCTCCTGCCCTGCACCTGCCTCTGAAGCAGCCTC
>NW_009650188.1:2403057-2414442 GCF_000708025.1 Charadrius vociferus
GCTAAAGGAGAACGAGCTGTCTCCATTTCGGAGGCTGGAGCAGCCCCTCCACCTCCACTCTCTCCATCCGGGTGTCACCAGGCTGAGGTTGGGGCTTTCTGGCTGCCGGGGGAGTTTTTGCACCCGAGTGTGACTCTTGGACAGGGACCATTGCGTGGCTGAAGCTGCTGATGGTGGTGGGCTCCCAGGAGCCAGCAGCGCTGCTTGCAGGCACAATCTCCACCTGAAAATTTCCAGCTGACTCGAGCACTTTCGTTTTCTCTCCATCCGGGTGTCACCAGGCTGAGGTTGGGGCTTTCTGGCTGCCGGGGGAGTTTTTGCACCCGAGTGTGACTCTTGGACAGGGACCATTGCGTGGCTGAAGCTGCTGATGGTGGTGGGCTCCCAGGAGCCAGCAGCGCTGCTTGCAGGCACAATCTCCACCTGAAAATTTCCAGCTGACTCGAGCACTTTCGTTTTTTCCATCCTATATCCTGCACAAGTCATAGCGGAATTGATGATATCGCTGGGTGGAGAGACATGACTGCGCCCGCTCCCAGCACTACGCAGATGACTCCACCACGTTATCAGCTTAACTTCTCTGGGATTTTTTTTTTCTTTCTTTTTTTTTTTTTCTTCTTCAGCCACCAAATACCAGAAGTCTTTTCCAGAAAAAATGCTGATTTCTTTGCAGTCAGACTGCAACAAACCCATATCAAGCAAATGCTAGAAAGCGAAGCGGATCAAAAGGCAGCTCTTCAAATGCTCCTGCTGTCCTGATGAAATGCCATGGGGACAGGGGCTTTTAAAAGTCCCCCCTTCACTCCAGTGTCACCACAGGAGAGGGGAGTCCACCAGGCAGGGCTAGTGTGTCACAACTTTGAGACAAGTGTGGGTGCCATGTAAAGCCATAGGGGGCTTTATTTTCCAGCACTAACCAGCATCTCTACCCAGATCTACACTGATTTTGTAGACAGTAATGGTGCAACTGTCATAACGGCAAATATTATTTATCTATTGGCACAATTATGGTGCTAAGCCTGCCAAGAATAACACAACCACAGAGAAATTAGCAGAGGAAGTAGAAAAATGACTGGGAGAAACTGCACGAAAGATAGGAAAGCGGCCATGAAACCTGACAAAGCACCGCACAAACCATTTGAGTTTTGATGGTACCTCACAGATAGGTCTCTTATGGGTACCTCCATACTCCATCATTACAGCAGGATAGGGCACCAGCCTGGGGGGACTGACCCGTTTTCCCCTCTGTCCCAGCCCACCCAGCCAAGTGCCCCAGCCTGGAAAGCCAGTGGGCTCACTCCCATCAGGCATCATACAGGTTTCGGTGCCCATGGGGAGCTGCCAACGGTATGTGCAAGAGTGGGCCTAAGTGTGAACAGATTTTCCATCCCTCCCATCTTCAAATCAGGGCTGGAAAATGTCCCAAATTGATAACAGCGTGTGGCATTAAGAGAAGAGAAACCCCTGTTTGCACCACGGCTGCCTCCTTGCTAGCTTGCTGCCTGCCTTCGGTTGACCTAGTTGAGTCACGGGGAGACAGTGAGCAAGAGACATCCTGCACTGTGGTTGGCACTGACGCTGCCTGGGGAGAAAAAGGTGCTTCTCCTGAGGGTCGCTCCCTGCCCCATGTAGGCGGGGGGGAGCAAGTGCAAGAGGCGAGAGCTGCGATGCAAGGCCGGTGGAAAGGGCTGGCTCTTGCTTACAGCCATGTCACGCCAGCCTGGCCCCGTTCCCCATGCTGCAGTCCAAAGGGAAAAGCTGATTTCTCCTCCTCTGGCCACAGCAAGGGACACCACTGGTGGCTCTCTCCCAGCCAGTGTGGGGGAGACATGGCACAAGCTGAAGGCACAGCTTGGGTGGTGGGGAAAGGAGCTGGGCTCTGGGTAAGCACCTGTCTGGGTGCTAAACCCCAGTTCAGACACATTAAGCATGTTCAAACGTGTTCACTGCTTGCAAGTGCTTTTCTTACTCGAGTTTCAAAGCAAATACGTCCACCTGTCGAGTCATTGCTTGGTGTGTCTTATCTGATCATTATTGATGCCCGGGACCCATCCCAGACAGCCCCGGGGAGCCCCATGGGAGCAGGACACACGTTTCACCCTCCTCTGGGGGCTGCCGAACCCGGGGGCAGCAGGAGGTGAGCAGTGCTGCCACCGACTGTGACCCTCCCTGCATCCCCAGGCAGGCTGTGGTGCAGAAAGCCTTTCCCAGGAAAAAATACAGATTTATTATTATTATTGGCACTAAAGGTTGTTCAGAATTAGGAAAGGCAATTCCCCCCCCCCCCAAAAGTATTTTCTTTTGTGTGCAAACCTTTTTTTGCAGGGAAGGGGATCAAAAAGAAAAAACATCCCCATATGTGAGAGCTAGACTAGGGTTTGGCATGTTGTGGGCTGAGCATTAGGAGCTGCACCTGCAGGGAAGCTGGAGCTGTAGGGAAGGGATACAGAGGCTGGAGACAAGCTTAGCTCATGATGCACCAGGGGAGCATCCCTGGGGCCAGCTGAGGCCGTCTCCAGCTATAAAGGTAGTGGGGCTGGGGCTCCCTCTGCCCAGTGGTTCGTCCAAAGTGGAGTCAGGACAGTGAGGCTTTACTTCACCTCTTGCAGGTGCTGTGGATGGGATGCAGGTGAACTCCAGCAGCCACAGCCTGACACCGCTGTGTGTTTCCACGTGAGCTAATGGATCTGGCTATTGCAGCTCCCTTCCTGTGCAGGGCAGATGCCATGAAAGGAGAAGGAATGCTGTAAAAAACCCAAGGTAATCTGGGTTCTTTCCCCGGTCCCTACCCTTGAAGGGAACTTCGTTGGCAAGGAAAAGTAGTCTTGGGGGAATAAACTGTACTGAAGATGCAACTGAAAAAAATCTGTCTTTTAAGATTCTAAAAAAACCTGCATACGGTAAAAAAACAAAGAATCCTTAAACACTGGTTGTCAAAGAGATGATTTAACAAGAAAAAGATGCCACCAAATCCCTGAGCTGTAACTTACTGTTTTTGCAGTCTTGCAGTGAAAATATTTAACAGCTGTTAATGTCAATGTGGGAGCGTGTCCAGAGGGTTGTAGCTATCTGAAAGAAAATGAAAAGCAACACATGCTCCAAGTATCTGTTTAACATGTGAGCCCCGGTGGCACTGGTGGAAAAGAGGACATTGCTGGGGTCAAGTGGTCATACACCCCCGGGTTACTGCATCTGACTTGGTGAAGAACCGGGAAACTCTCCCCATCTGCCCAGAAAAAGAGCGCTATTGCTCAAAGGCACATGGGGATCATTACGGGATGCTGGGAAGAGCCCTCTGACGCTGTACAGGACTTACTGTGGGATGTCTAGGGAGTAGAAGGTGGAAAGGGACAGATCAAGGCATTTTGGGGAAGGAACCAGTGTGGGAAAAAGGGACAAAAGGGACAAATTCCTGTCTGTCTATGCCCTGTGCCAGATCATTGCACTGTGTCCTGTCTGCTTATTCAACTCTCTTTAGCTATTTTCCTGGTGAGGGTCTCTGCTCGGTGTGGATGGGTGTTTATGGAGGGTGCGCCAGGATGGTAGCAGGTGGGGAGACTGGGGTGCGGATGGGTACGCTGATGTGTGTAATCGCTAGCAAACAGCAACGCAAGCCAGATGGAAACTAGAATAAAAGGGTCAGGAGGACAGACTAGAGAGACTTCGTGTCTAAGACCAGCAGCTGGAGGAATCTATAATGTGTGTATATACGCGTATGTTTTCTGCTAATGGTCCTTCATCCTGATTAGCAAGCAAGGGGGAAAAGGATGAGGCCACTGGTGCTGTTTGTGCAAGGACTGTGCATTTTCTGCCTGTGCTGATCTGCATGGCTGACTCTGTGTGTGTATATATATATATACACACTGTGTGTGTATGTATATATGTACTGTGTGCGTGTACGCTTCGCCTCATTGCTGGTTGGACCCAGGGAGTCAGAGCTGTGGCAGCCTTACCTCTGTCAGGCTGCCAGATTTGGCAAACCCTAACACAAATCAAGCTCAGCGCAGGCTTCCCCCGAAGGACACCAGTATGAACCCATACCTGCTTGCCTGCCTCCAGAGAAGTGTCCCCTCTCAAGCCCTCCCAGGGCTGGAGTGAGTGGGGTGCTGGCTGCCGGCAAGGGAGCCCCTGAAGCCCAGCTGTGTTCATGCCTCTACGGGAGAAACCAGGCAGGGCTGTTTATATTTCACTTAAGGACTAGTGAAAGTGGCAGGTGAAGAAGAAAACAAACACAGGTCAACTGCATGTATCGGTGGTGAGGGGCTGACTGCTCGGCCCCCCTGAGTTTTGTACTGCCGCACCCCTCGTACTTCTGCCTGCGTCCCTCGGGGCTGGCAGCGTGATGGCTGTGTGGGAAGAGCAGGGAGCCAGAGTCTCTGGGGGCTCTGGCTGCAACCACAGCCTTCGTGCTGTCCCCCGCTTTAAAGCCCGCCGGAGCACGAGTGCTGCTGTGTGTAATACAGAGAAAACCTCCGGCCGGGGTTAGTCATTTGAGGTTCTCGATACTGCCTTGCAGCCCTCTGAACTGGCGCTGCGGAGGGGCTGGACGCACTCATCTGTAGAGCCCCTGAGCGCATACCGAAATACACCACCATGTGATGGCTGTGGTCGCGCCCATCCACAACACGCATGGGTTGCTCCTGCAAGTGCACGTGGCCTCCTGCTCGCTATGACATGCAGCTCTGGGCAAACGGGGCCTGGCTGCTCGTTTTATGGTTGTAGGAGAATTATACAACAGCTGGGAATATTTCTTGCCCTTGCTGTGTTACAGGCTTATGCCATGAAGAAGGTGCAATCGGCATTAGATGAACCTGAAAGCCTCAAGGACTGCTGGGGGTACCCTGGGAGAAGGAGCTGAGGACCGCTTGCTTTTTGAAGATAGAGACCTTTTCTCATCTCATCCAAAAGTAAAAGTTTAAACCTATGGAGACACTGTTATAATAAGAACGTTTCAATCATTCATTCAAGCTGCATCTAGACAATTCAGTCTTTTGCAAATAAAAGGAATAAAAAATAAAAAGAGAAAACTGAGAGCAGGTTGTTTCTGTCTGCCGTGTTAAAGCAGAGATTGGCAGCAACCTCCCTCCCACGGGGTCTGGAGAATGAAACTGTGATGTTGTGGGGAAAACCTCTGTCGGGACGTGTGTGACCACGGTGAGTGTCAGGAGAGTTTCCAAAGGTTTCAGATGGACATTTCCTAATATAGAAACTGTTAAACCAGAAGCAAGTGCTCTATTTGGTGCTTTTTACAGTGAGTAAAGATGATACAATTGCTGAAAAATTGGTCAGGGCTTAAGGAGTAGTGACCACAATCTGATTATAGTCAGTACAAATAAACAGAGGGCAGCCCCAGCCAGTAAGACAGATACAACATGTTCCAAAAGGGCTAATATAAATTAGAGGAAATTATGAGCAAAACCAACCAGGTGGAAAAAACAATGAATGACTGTGAATAGACAGTTAGAGCTCTTTAAGAAGTGTTTAAGAAACAGTGGAGGAAACAATTTAGCCAGATGTTTAACCTGACAGCTGTTAAAAATAAGAAAACAATATTCAGAAAACAAGAAAAGGAAAGAGTTCATATTGTCCATGAGGGAGATGCAATGAAGCATCATGCTGGTCAATGTGCTTTTGTTGACACCAGATCTTGATTGAGTCTCTGGAGTTCCTTAACTAATGGATTAATCTTTGCTGACAAAGCTGATGGTGAGAGGCAGGTGAAGATGATTGCCTGCATCCTGATTAGAAAAGAATGAGCATGCCATCCCAACAAAACCCCGGCAACAGGATGAAGTGACTCGACACTGGAGTGACTTGGGTGGTAAGGCACTGGAACAGGTTGCCCAGAGAGGTTGTTCAGGCCCCATCCCTGGGGGTGTTCAAGGCCAGGCTGGACATGCCCTTGGGCAACCTGTGCTAGTGGGAGGTGTCCCTGCCCATGGCAGGGGTGATGGAACTCGATGATCTTCAAGGTCCTTTCCAACCAAAACCATTCTATGACTCATCAAGTGGGAAATGGTACTGAAGGTGGGTCTTTCTCGCTGGACTTGGCTGGGGCAGGAATGATGTCTAACTCTTCTCCACCTCTTTAATGCGACAGTTTAAAGTAAATGTAAGGCCATCACCACTGATTAGAAAGCACAAGTCACCCCAAGATAGAGGGACACATGGCAGAGGCTGGGATTTGCAGACAGAGATGTTGCAATCTCCAGCTTGTCTGTCCTACAAAGGTCACCAGCTCTTAACTCCCCTTCTCCTTACTGCAGTCACTGCTTGCCCACCTCTCATCTGCTCATGCTTCACTCCAGCTATTTAAGGGAACTAATAAGACGTAGTACCTCTGCCTGCAAATCTTCCCCAAAACTCTGCTTGCGATTCCTATCATCACGTTTAAAAGAAGAGAACAGGTTAGAGACCCACAGAAACAATCAAGAGCTACAATAAAACCTTATTTTCAGAAGGGATGACTTTGGGACCATTTTTGTGGGCCAAAAAACTCCCATGTGGGTGATGAAGGGAAGCATACGGGTCAATGATGACAGTGCCAGATAGGCAAGAGAAACCACTTCCTTAACCCACAGCAGAGCTGTGTCTGGAGCATCACCAGCTTCACATCCCTCCTAGGGCTTTCTAACACTGCAGGAATGACTGGGAACAGAGCTGGCTGAGCCAGCAAGACCAGCTGCATTTCTGAATGTTAGCTGTAGAATTATTTCATTTTTTTTTCATAGATTATTACTTTTCTTTACCAGAAAAATAGCAAAGGATGTATTTGATTTTCTCTCCTGATGTCTTATGGTATGATGGTATGGTGTGGTGGGATTTCTGACTGAAGCAGTTACAGAGAAAAAGGAAGGGACATTGGTGTGAATAAGTTCACCTTGACCTTTTAAAGGTGCCACAGTGAACGCTTAGGCCCTACCCACTCAGCTGATACTGTGGTAAATGAAGTCCACTCTGAGGAACAAAAGAGCACAGTCCACAGGGGCTCACTGGAAAGAGGTAATGCTCAGGGCAAAGATCACCGCCAGCAATGGAAAATCTCCTGTTACGTCAAAGAGGAGGCAGCAGCTGACTTTTAGAAACCTAACAAGTCTGGTGTGAAATGTGGTGGCTGTCAGCTGAGGGAATGCCAACTTTGGCTTGCTGAGAGGTCTGCACTGCTGCCCGTCGTGGGCTGTGCTGAACACCGTGACGCTGCCGTTAAAAACTGCCATTAAACACACAGCTCTTCCCCACTCACTGTGCCCACTTACAGATGCCACCTAGTCTGTCCCAAGGTGCTGGGCACGCCACAGTGCCTAAGCACCAAGAAAAGCTGCCAACACTGTCAGAGGAGCAGGTCCTAGTCCTGCCTGGCTTTGCCGTGCCCAGTGCAGTCGGAGCTCCTTGGAAAAAATCCTTGTCTTGGCCTGAGGAATGTGACAGACAGGGAAAATGCCTTGGTGCACAGCAGTGAGGAACCAGCAGCTGCTGGAGGTGTGCCCCAGGGAACCCATCTGCTGCTCACCCCACTGCTGCCAGAAAGCATCTTGCGCGGAAAAAGCCCAGCCCAGAACTCTGGGATGAGGCACAGTGGGATTTGTCTCAGTGCCGACACTCCTCTTTTGGGATCTCCCCACAAAATCTTTGCTCCACATAAATGTCAATATTTTTATTTGTGATTTCACAGCATGTTCACAATTTCCTTCTCTGTTTTACACTGCCAAAAGCAGCCTAACATAAACTCCTTCCTACTGGCTCAGTGCCTCTGTCAGCAGAAATCCTTGACGCACACATCAGCCAAAGGGTGGCTATAGGCAAGGAGAAAGAAAAAGCCACATGGAAGTGAAATCAAGGGTGAGAGAGAGTTCATGTGGTTCAGAGACACTGGAGCGGGAGTCCACAAACTTTTTAGGCAAAATTCCTTGACTTTGATAAATAAATCTGCCTTAGTTAGAAAATAATTTATTTCTGGAGTGGACAGAAACATTAAACAGCAACAGCTGGGGCACACGCCAAGCAGCAGGACCTGGATGAAAATCTTGCCTTCGTAACACTTTGCTTTTTCCCCCCGCTCCTATATAACTGCAAGGCTTCCTTTGCTATTTCCCACTGTTTTACTAAATCAAACCATGTCGCCAGTTATTCTCGAGGCAAAGACAGCCTTGGTGGAAAATAAGCAACCACACATAAGATGACAGCCCAGCACCGGGCATAAGTTGTATTACTTGATGGCAGCAATGACAGCAACAGCGCCGCTCTCCTAGTAATTTATTCCAAGTGGAAGCCAAACCTTTAGATTAGAGGCAAAGACTACCAGCAAGAGCCAAGAGGCCAGATCTTACCCATGAGCATGTCCCCGTTCCTACATGGCTTGTCATAGGATCCCCAAGGTGAAGGGCACATTGCAGAAGGGCAGGTCCCAGGAGGACAAGGTGTGTACTTCCATTTTGACAACAAACCACCAATAATCACTCAACCACCTATGCTTCTGCTGAGCAGCAGTTTCGTACAGACCATGCTTCATGAATATTATGAAAAAGAGAGTCAAAACTATTACTGAATGCACAGCGAATACCCAGAGCTACTCCTCTGCCCAACAGGCTTCCTTGCCCCACAAGACAACATTAGGTTTTGTTCTTGGAAACCCACACTGGTTGCTGCTCATTTCCTTTTTCCTTCTAGATGTTTACAAACAGTTCTATCGGTTGTTCCACTGTTTTTCTGAGAAGTAAAGTTAAACTGTCCTATACAATTCCCCAATTCCTCCTTTTGGGGTGGTGAGAGCACTTTCCCGGGAAATGGGAACTAAATTGAGGAGGGTGCCACCAAGGACTGCCACGCCTTGGGCGAGGGCCCCTGCCCTGTGACTCCCACGCATGGGCTGCTCCGTGTGGGCCAGGGACTCTGGTCTGCGGTGAAGATGCTCTTCGTCCCGTCCCACTGGTTGGAGCACAGCAGCCTCATGGCGTAGGGGCACTAGCAGGCTGGGGCTCCCAGCTGCAGCTGAGACCTGGTATAGCGATGACACTGCAGGATTTAGCCTTGAACGTGACCAACACGCCCTACCCAAAGCTTTAAAATGCTCAGCTTTCCAGTCTGGGAAAGCCCCAAAATGACAGCCTAATGTAAGAGGTAACAGATTGTTGCAAAAAAAAACCAGACAAAAAAACAAACCAAAATCCCAGCAAGCCATACTGCCAACTAACTCAGTTTCCTTCAGTCCTTCCTGGAATAACATTGCTACATGTGCCACCAAGAGGCATTTCTTTGGAAAACTACTGAGACAACCAAATAACCAGGGTCTGCCGCAGAGTGCCAACAGGCTCACAGAGCCCCAAAGCTACCTGCCTGCTTGTCCTGTCACTAGAATGGCACGATGACTGGAAAGGGTTGAGAAAACCGCAGCTTTAGGGTCCCTTTGGAAGAGGGACCAAAATAACTTCGATCAACGCAGCAAATTTTGGCAACTGCTGGGTGTGTGCAGTAAGCCTGCAATGCATCAGGGTGCCGAAGGCCAGGAAGGTTTCCTCTAGGAGGGACAGCAGGGGCTCTGACAGCACATGTCTAAAGCCACCCAATCTGCATGTACTTGGGTTCTCATATGCAAGGCAGGAGGACAAGATGAAGGCGATTAAAACTGCGAAAGACAGCCTGTGCATAGGTGTTTATGATGCCTCTGAATGAGCTGTCTTCTTTCCTGTTTCGGACACACGATGCCAGATACATCACTTGACATGTAGCTTTCGATCCTCAGTGCTACCATTGTTGTTAACCCAGGCTGGGCGACACTTGCACTGGGGGAGTACAGAAATGAGGAGGCAATTTCAGAAACACATATGCACAACCTCCACCCACATTTTTTTTTTTTTTAGGGTTTTAGAAACAAAACCAGTGCAAGATCCAGAGTCGGGGAGGGAGGAGACGGAGATGGGTGAGAGCTCGTGTCGGCTTCAAAGGCATGTACCCAAAATGTGAGAATTATGGGATCACACGAGTTTGGAACATCTTACCTCAGCGTCCTGGCGTTTTTGCAGAAAATAAGCAGCAAATGGCAAAACCAAGTTTCCTTTCCTGGAGGCAGCAGGAACGGAGAGTGCAGGGTATAACAGCCCAGGCTGTCTGTGCTCGACAGAGCTGCTCTGATACCCAGCCATGCCTGCTCTTCCAGGAAGGCAACTGTGGTGCGATGTTCACGCACACTCGTTCTGTGATTCCCCACTGAAACACCGATAAGTTCAATGGTAGGCTGCGCAAGACCTGCAGCTAACTGCCTCCATCCTCACTTATTGCCAGCGCTCGCTACAGGTCGGAGCACAGGTATGGGGCAGCTCTGGCCCCACAGCCCTCCTCCGTGCCTGCCTGCTTCAGCTGCAGCTTCAGCCGTGGGGACTGCAAGCTATGAGGGTCTGGGGACACTGCCCTGAGACATCTCCAGAGGAGGGACCTCCAGGCACAAGAAGGCACTTGCTCAGGCGTTGCACAGCCCAGACAGCCCACCTGAGCCTGTTTCACCTTTCCTGCAGGACCAGGACAGCTGGGTCCCAAACTTTCCAGCAACTACCACCATCCGTCTGCACTGCAGGTGGCTGAGACCCCAGCCCATGGGAGAAGGAACCAGAGCTGGATTTGTTCCCCACCAGGAAGCTGCATTGAAGCCACATTTGAGATTTCCTCGTCTAGAGTCTCTGTGGTCTCCCTCACACCACTAAGCCCCTTTTGGATGGACACCACAGCTGCAAGTAGGGTGAATGGTTTTCTAGGGACCTTTTAAGCAAGCACCTAGACACGGCAGGATGCTGCAGACCCACAGGAGCAATCAATCTCCTTCTCCACATCCCCTCAGCCTCAGCAGGCCTCCGCAGCACCCCATGGTATGGCTTCACTCCTCTGGGAGGGCTTGGCCAAGCCTGAGCTCAGTCATGGCCAATGCTGAGCCTGATGCAGGGCTGCCCGGGCTCTCAGGCACTGTGTGACCGCTAGGTGTCAAAGTCCTGCCTCCAAACTCACACTGTAAATCAGAGGGAACTGCAGAGGCACAGCACAAAGCTCTCCTTGCCGCAGCTCCAGTCATACTTCTGGATGCAGAAGGAGGGTTAGGGTTGTTCCCAGGGCCTTTCATCAGGCTGGCACTCAACCAGGGCCTCCAGCACGCCCCAAGCGAGCGGCCACCAGTGAAAGTGGGATGAGAATTTCCACGCACTCAAGAACAAATGGAAACTCTGAAAGCTGAACCTTCTTCATAAGTTTCCATGACTTTTGGTTTGCTTTTGATGCAAACACCAGTGTATTCCTGACTCAATCCACCAATTCGAGGTTATTTTTCAAGAACAAAGGTGGTGAGGGGGGTTGTCCTCACAGCAGGTTGATTACGCAAGTGCTGTACCCCCCTGCTCCCCCCCC
>NW_009650188.1:2414496-2420444 GCF_000708025.1 Charadrius vociferus
GTCACCTATCCCCCCCCCCCCCCCCTCTTAATTTGGTTTATGTTTATAGGAAATATCCTTGCCTAGATGGAAAAACACATGAAAGAACATTACTCTTGCTTCCTCTGCATGCAGAGTACATGTTTGTCTGGACATGTACCTTGTGACAGGTTGAGAGAGCACATTTTGGGGAAGGGAAACTTTCTGACAACTCATCCCTGAAAGACAGACAGATGATAACACTCCCAATGGGCTAGATCCTCACCGGGAGGAGGCAGCGCCTGACTTCAGTCATGACATGCTAATTTACAAAAGAAAAAATTCTGGCTAAAAGAGCGGTGTTGGACTGCCCCAAAAAGATGCAAAAGCCTGTCACCTAAAATAAGCACAGGAGATGGTCCCTGCTGCAGACAACTGACATTTAACGTCTCCATGCATCATACACAAATGTCACAAGGAGACTAAGCAAAGGGGAGGTGCTGGTATCCCAAGGGACAGGCAATCCTCTCCCAGGAGGGAAGCCAGGATGGCCCAGGGGTGCCCCTCAGAGTGCATTCCTTGGATTGCGGGTTTCAGCGCATGCAAAAAGGGATGTTCCCCGAGCAGTTCTCCATTTTCTCCCTCTTAGGCTTCTTGCAGCATCCCGTGGCTTTAAAGCCAGAAGATGAAGGTGAAGAGAAATGGAAACTGCGTATTTTTCTCTGCAATTCTTGACGCTGTCCACCTGCCCCACATCCCTTCCTATACATTGCTTCTTTACAGAAAAAGAGATTTCAGCAGCATTATATGCAACTGTTAGCAGCAGGGAGGGAGCCAGGCCGGTAAAACCCCCACCTGAGGCTGAACAGAAAGATGAGGGCTTTTACTGACAAAGACTGAGTGAAGACAAGCACTGTCCACCCAGCTCTTAGCTATTGTTGGAAACATCACATATCAAGACATCCACAGCTGAAGCTATGAAAGACATAAACACATCTACTTTCAAAGGCCCTTACTCAAAACTGAACTGGGATGCAATAAATCAGCCCCCACATTCACACACCAAAAAAAAAAAAAAAAGAAAAAAAAGAAAAAAGAAAAGAAAGAAAGAAAGAAAGGAAGGAAGGGGAAATTCAGATTAGTCACAAAGAAGTTCCCCCGCCTGCTTCTCTACGGGCATAAAGCAGTCTCCTGAAGGCACTGTCTTCACTTCATCTTTGCTCCTGGGACAGGAGCACCTAGCTCATCTGTCCCCTGCTCCTCCAGGCTCCTGCTGTGCTCCTGGCCCCTTCCCCAGCAGTTGCTGGCAGCACAACCAAGATGGAAGGACAGCCAGATGCAGAGCCAAGAAATCAAGACCAGCTGGATCGTGAAAGGGAACCTGCAGAGGATGAGTGGAAGAGCTGGCAAAGAGGACAGGTTAGGAACACGCTGCATCTCGTGTCTGCGGCTGCTCAGTGGATATTACTGCTTGCCTGCTTGATTTACCTTGGTATAGATTCTCTGCAACCCTCAACGGTAAGAGCTCATGTTCAACCCATTGTCTGCTGGCTTGTAAAGCTTTGTATGGGCTTTATTTTTTTTTTTTTTATTTTTTAAGAAAGGAAAAAGGCATTTAGGTTTATCCCTATTCAAACCACAAGTTTTTAATGCTTTCCTTAATGATTGTCATTCTTTTTTTTTTTTTTTTTTTTTTACATTGCCTGTCCTCAAAACAACATCCAGTATTGCCCAGTGCAGGGTTTGGGGACAGGTTGTCCGGAAGGGCGATTGTTCCAAGAATGCTCTTTGCACCAGTCCCTGGGGGAGGGAGGTCTGTCTCCCTCCTGCTCCCTACCCTACTTGCAGTGACTTGTGTGTATTTGCGTTTAATTAAATGGGATCGTCTGGGTGGATGTTTGCTTTCAACAAACGCATGTGGAAGAATCAGAACCCAGGTTGCTCATAAACACCTCCCGAACTTTTAAAATGTACTATATGTGCAGGCAGATATGTGACAAAGCAAGCTAGCTTGTGACATCTCTAGCAAGACACCTGAAACATTTCAGAGCTCTCAGCCTGCACATATACTGGGCTTTAGGAGTAGTCATCTGTATCTGCAGAGGACAGCTTCTCTGTGTGTGTCTACATGAGAGAGAAAGAGACTGATGTGGCCAGAGAGAGTTTCGTGTACATACAACAACACTGCAAACAATATAAATAACAGAGATGCTCGAAACTCAGAATACTTTAGCAAAATTTGCAGCAATTAAATTTGCCAGTTTCACATGTTTGCAGGCTGGTGGATTATCAACAACCTTTCACTGCTATTTCAGTGCTGCTTATGCACTAGCTGCTTCTCCTCCCACATCTTCTCCAGGAGCCATGTACCACTTTAAAGCTTGTTGTGCTTCATCTTACCGGAGTTCATTCTTTCCTCCCACTTAGACTTAGCAGAGAAGCAAGCCAGGCATGTAACCATGCAAGGGAGGGATGGCCTTGTGCTCTGGGTCCTCTGCTGTTTAATGAAAACCCTCATGCTCTGCACAAGTTTCACTGACCTGAGTCTCACAGAGGTTATTAAACTGCAGCATTATGACCCTGATAACACTGAAAGATAACACTTTTCATTCAGTTCCATCCTACTTCCACTACTTTGGGAGAAAGAAGTTGCACTGGAAGCCAACAGAGAAGGGCAAGCTACCACAATGCTCAAGATACAGAAACCTCTCCTGGGTCACACTCTAGTTGTGACTCCTCATCTCTCAGTATCTCTCTCTTCTGTAAAAATGTTAACTCAAATCCTCCTCCCTCCTTCAGAGGAAGATTGCAGGGCTGGCATTGATGCCTGTGAGCCTTACAAGCCCAAGAGAGCAGCAGCTGAGGAGGGGACACAGTACATGCCTGGAGTTTCCCTCCTCAACAGAAACAATTAAAACAGGGTGCTTGAGGAGCAGTGACTGCAGCACATGAAAAGTTCAGGCCCTGGGAGTTACCAGAGGACCTTTTCAGTTTTAAACAGTTGCTAACTGCAGGCTCAGAACTGGTTTCTATTATTTTAAGCATTCATGGTGTCCTGTTTTGACTGCACCATGCTGTACAGGGGTGGTCCTGCATGCTGTACATGGCGGGATTTCATCGCTCTGGAATTACAAGGCTCAGTAGGATAACCATGAACCGACCATATAAATGTCTATCTAATCTGACTTAACTCTTGAGGCAGTTTAGGGAGACAGACCTTATGGAAGTAGGGGCACAGCAGCATCAGAGTGGCAGGTGGGGAGTGCTGGTTCATTGGAGCAACCAAGAGGCTGTCCCTGTTCTTGGGAAGAGTCTCCTTCTGCTCTCCAGGGCTGGAGAGTGCCACGCTAACTTTAATAGCAAGACAGTAGCAGTGTTTTTTCATAGCAAAACTATATTTGATTAGTTTCCATTGTCCTCACAGCTCCTAATAAAACCAACGCTGGACTGTTCTGTGAAAACACAGTGCGAATAGTGTCATGGCACATACTCAGGAATGTCAGCATCTGCAGCCCAGACCGTGCTTAACAAAAAAGGGTACTGTCATGGTGGCTCCTAGAGAGCAAGCCTCAGCTGTGATTTTCAAATGAGCAAGTTAAAAAAAAAGGTAGTGACAGTATGCTTTCACATCTGTAAGGCTTGTGAATTCCCGTCTCTACTGGAATTACCTCCTCTTGCCACACCAGCTGGGATCAGGGCATTGGCAAGCCACTCACAGGTGTGATTAGGGGGTGTGAAACCCCCTTCCTTCCCCTCCCTCTTGATGGCAAACGCATGGGAGGTAAAAGCGTTGAGCAGCTGTTGGGAATTCAAAGGCTTCTAATGATCTGTTGCAGGATAGTTTTGCCTGAACAGGGCAGGAAAAGGTGCAGAGGTTTAATGTAGATAAGGAAGATATGGCCATAATCCTAATATCTCCTGGTGTGTAGAAGGTACAACCCACTTCCATTGCACAGTCGTCTGTGATCTGTATGACAGGGAGTCAGGCACATGATTACAACGGTTCTCTCAATCCACACATGTTGCTACAGTCCCCTGAGATTTGAGCTTTGTGCAGAGCAAGCATATTCCTGCTACTTCTGCCATGTGGCACTGCTCTAGACACAATGTCCCAGATAGGCAGAAGTGTCATGTTTGGGGATCCAGAACAGGCAAAAATGAAGCAGAAACTCCATATCTAAATGATACGGGGAAACCTGCAGCAGTCAGTAAGGAGCACCACTATACCCTCAGCCCTCCTGGCATCCTTTCCTGCATACCATAAGAAGACAGAACAGAGGAAGAGAGGTGACTAACTTTGTTACTAGGTGATGGACATCCTTCTAGTCCTACAGATATGTTCTCTCCTCAGCAGAATTTACTAGTAGATAATTGCAAAGTACTTTGAGATCACACAATAACTGGCAGAGATATGTAAAACAGGTAATGTGCATTAGTGACGCTGGGGCTGGTATTCTTACAACTGCTACAAGTTTGTCACCCATGCTGTCTGTGTTTAATACACCCCATCCACCAGTGGCCAGATTGTGGTGGATGTTGTTTGACCTCAGAAGCTCAGTGGTCCTGTGCTTGGCTATCATCTTCTTGGGAAACTACCTGGAAATCCCAGCTGCCTGAGCCAGAGTGAAATGCTCATGCACATAGGTGCCTAGAAAAAGAGTAAGCATAAGACTCAGCTTGCTGAGGCAATGGATGGGATCAGTAATGCCGGGGGACACAGTTCCACCAGAGCCAGTGTGCAATAAAAGTTTGTATTTGGTAGTCAGATCCAGCCTTGCCAGCGGAGCAGGCAGCAGAGCATCAGCTGTGGCAGCACTAGAGGGTGCCAGAGCAGACCTTTCGCACCACCAGCACCCACCTCACCCTCCAGGTGCAAACCGCACCGGCTCCAATCTCTTTTCCCTGCTGCTTGCTTTTACCAGGGCACAGCACTGAACCTGCAGATTTGCCTGTCTGTGCTCACTCTCTACTTTTTTCCAACACGTTCCCTGTGCTCAGAGTGAAGGGGCTTCTCTTTTCCTGTAATACATGAGGCCAAATACATGAAAGTCAGCCCAACACATCTCACCAGCCCACTTTCTCCCTTAGGAAACCTATAGCATAGGTAAAGAGAAGAACACAGAGCAGCGAGCCTAACCTTTCACTCTTTAATCAGCCAAAATGCTGAAGACTTGTGGTTGTGAAGAGACTGCAGATTTGGGCCTCCTGTGGTTAAGATGAGAGATGGGTTTGAGATGCAAAGTTCAGATTTAAAAATCTAATACAGAAGCTTGGTGTTTTGTGTATCTGATCAGTAAGATACACACTTCTGTATTTGCACTCACTTTTTCTGTTATACTCATAAAATGCAAATATGCGTCGTAACACAGTTCTAAGGGAGGCACCGAGAAACACACAACCAGTAACAGCCTGACCCAAAGTGCGGGGAACCATAAAGCCAGACCCACCTCTCAGTGCCCTGCAGGAGGAGGGTTAGACAGTGGGGACACCTCTGCAAACAGGCACCCCTGGCTGTAAGTCAGACTCGAGGAGGTAATGAAGAAGAGGCTCTGCACCCCAAGGTCCTTCCTTACTCTTTGGTCTGACTCGATCACCTTCACCAGGATGTTTTTCTCAACAGGACCAACGCTACCTGCTGTGCTCTGGAGGGCTCAGCACCGGGCTGGAACTCGGGCTGGCTAGCACCCACTCTAAAATCGTATTTTATGATAAAGATATAAAAGCAAGTAAAGAGCATCGCTGGCGAGCAGCAACTGTACCAGCTGAGGCTGCCCGCGGTGCGTTTCGGGGCGCGGTGCCGGTCCCGGTCCCGCTCCCGGTGGGGAAACGAAAGCGATAGCGGCGGCAGCGAGGGGCCCGCCCAGTGCATTAATTCGGATTTCTCTTCTTCTTTTTATTTTTTTTTCAGCCTCGGAGCGACAAAGTGCCGTGGACCCACATCCGGTACACAGGTGGGTGGGCGTCGGGGCGGGGGGGGGCACCCCGGGAGG
>NW_009650188.1:2420502-2423582 GCF_000708025.1 Charadrius vociferus
CGCCTCCGCCTTGTTACGCTTACCGGACGGCTGCCGGTTCCCCGGAGCGTTTCCTGCGGGGAGCTCCCGGGACACCGGTACCCCCGGAAGGCTCCTCCGATACCCGGCGGAGGCTCCCGGCTTCCCTAGGTTGCACCCCCACCCCCCTCCAGTACTCCGGTGGCCCCGGAGGGCTCTCCCACCGGTACCCGGGAGGGCTCCCAGCTACACGCTCTGCTTCGCACCGGTCCGCGGTCCCCGGGGACCACCCTGGCAGCTGGTCATCCCTAAAATGCCAAAGGCTGTTAAGCGTGTCACAGCGATGGCTGTTTCTTCTGATGGACGATGGTGGCAGGAGAGCTGTCTGGGGGGAGAGGGGTCAAATCTGACCCGGTGCTGCAAGGTACCAAAGCCAAACAAAAGGGTTTTCCCAGAGCGGAAGAAAAAAACCCGAAAATCTGCGTGGATTTCTGCAATCCTTACCTATCTAGTAAAACAAGCTTTCACTCTGCGAAAGAACGAGAAAAGTATTTTTGAGAATTTACTGGGTACACGTGGGGTGCTTTTGGGGTATTTCTTAAACAAGTCAATGATTTCCTGATTTATGAAAAATGTAAATGATTTCCTGGGGAAGAGCGAGCGAGCGTACACACGGTAGCAGAAATAGCAGTGCTCTGCGTGCTGACTGCATTGGCTGTTTTGTCCGATTAAATACCTCAATGATAGCAGCAAATACTGAATTTTTCAAATCATACTAAAAATATTGTTGACCGTTTTACTTTCAGTTAATATTGTAAGGTAGCAACGAGTCTAACCTAATAGAAGCCCATATTTTTAGAGAAAAAGCTTGAGAAATTCGGCCTCAGCCCAGAGGGGCTGTGTGGTCTGCCGGACCTAGTGATATCCCAGGGTTTTCAGCTGGTGTGCTGAGAACCCAGGCATGCAGCAGGGAAACATTTCCAGCACAGCTGTGGGAAGTGTTACTGCCTTTTCCAAGAGAAAACCTTTCATGTTAAGTTCTGGTTTAATTTCTCATGACTCTGCTCTGTATTAATTTGTTGCTCCTGTTCCTGTTTCTACACTGCTCTTTAATCCTGTTTTCTGTTAAAAAAACACAAACAAACAAACAAAAAAAACCCCAAAAAACAAACCCAAAGACAAGGACTTATATTACCAGCATGTCCACAGAAGGCACTTTTTCTCTTCCTTCCAGCTCTGAACACTTCTCCCTTTTCTTATTTACTGTCTTTATTTTCTGTTATTTTTAGGAACGTGTGCTTTCTAGTCTCACAGAGATGCTTTACGTACATGTCTGTATTTTAAGTAAGACATACAGTAAAAAAAAAGTGCATAGATAGAAACTTGGAGGTATAGGTCATATAAACTAGAGTTGTAGTCCAAAAGACTAAGATGTACAGTAAATAAAAAGTGCATAAATAGAAACTTGGAGGAATAGGTCTTATAAACTAGACTTGTAGTCCAAAAGGCACAGCTTGCTCAGGAGCAGAACCTGGAAATTTCCACTGTAGATGATGCCTGATGATGATATTCTAGCTCTGGTCTGCCCTATTCTCTAGTTCACTCTCTTCCTTTCCTATATTTTTCTGCCTTTCCTGCAGTCAGTCCACATAAAACAACCCGTTTCCAAGAAGACACTTGTCATCATGGGATCATCTTTGCTTTCTTCCGTTCCAGGTAAAAGCATCAAAGGAGTAGCCATGAATCTCACTGCTGAATTAGGCTCTATTCAGATCAGAAATGGTTCCATCATGATCACCTGTGATGGTCTCTACCTGGTGTCCTTGAAGGGTGTTATCTTTTTCCGTGACCTGGAGAACTCACTGAAGCTGACACTGGGGAAGACAGACAGCAAGACCAGCACAGACCTCTGGGAGCAAACTGTCCAGGACAGTGGCAAATCAGTAAATCTAACCACAGTGCTCTACTTGTTTGATCAAGATAACATCACCCTGTGGACCAGGTCTAATGCCACCATCTCGGATTTGTCGTTTAGCCTTGTGTTACTGAGTCCCTTCATTTGCTCGCTGTAGAAGATGATGTATGGAATGTAACGCGTAAAGTATAGCCTTTCCTACCAACCCATTTGCCTGTGGGAGGCTTGTTCTCACAGGCTCTACTTGTACAGGCAGACTGCTCTAGCCTCCTTCCTTGGGGCTGTGGAAAGCCTCAGCTGGAGTGCAGATAAATCACAGTGCAAACAGGCTTTATATAGTGCATACTGTGTTCATCTCTTTGGAGCTCTGTGCAGCTGTTTTGCTACCTGGGATGGATCTTTCTAACACTGGAGAAAGGGTTGCATGGAGCCCTTGAGGAGAACAGAAATGAAAACCAAAGAAAGTCACCTAAGCTTAGCTCATATTCAGAGAAACCCTGGGTTTGTCTGTTTACTTGACAGTATCTGTGTATAGTACAAATGTGCTGTATATCTGCTAAAATAAATGTCTAGTAAATCAGGAAGATACCTCAAGTTTCTTGAAGCCATTTGGAGAAGGAGGAGAACAAATCTGCTCAACAGCCCTTTACTTGGCAAGGAAGGAGACAGGGAAGAGGCAGCAAGGGACTTTCTTTGCAATGAGCAGAGCATTCCAAATAAATGTTCTCTGACAGGTAAAGGCCATGAAAGGAAAGTGGTATTTTGAAATGAGCTAACAGGACTGCACTGGACATCAGAAATGCCGGTGCTGCAGCAACTATGAGGTTTTTAGGAGCAACTTTTCAGAGCAGAGGCCCACTGGCTGTTCCAGCTGTCTGCAGACTACTGAAGCCTGAGCCGAGGGAATATCTGGTGGGACGTTTACATCTTAACACCAACTCTTGGAGGTGTTAAGTTGAAAGATAATCTTCTTCAAGCACACCTACACAGACTGGCTTAACCCAAAAATGATAAAAATTTGGAAAAACATGAAGGCTGTGAATTTGATGGGTTTTGTCTAATGGACCAAGTAAAACCTGAAGGTCTGCGCATCCTTTCCTCTGGGAGGACTCCGATGGTTCCTGTGAGCCTCTCAGTAGATCTTGTCATACAGGTGTGCACCAGAGATATTCACAGGCACGACCACACGACGCGCCTGTGCACCTAT
>NW_009650188.1:2423661-2470184 GCF_000708025.1 Charadrius vociferus
GCACAGCCAGCAACTGTTGGTTTTTTGCTTGGAGTTGGGCAGATTCCAAGGGCAAGGCAACTACCTGGCTCCAATGAACTCCAGCAACATTTCAGTATCTCACTGCGGGCTGTACACTCCAAAGTCTTTTGTTAAAGTATTTATGTATTTATACTGTAGGCATAAGAATGTTACTTCAGATTTCTTAGAAACACTGGGAAGGGTTCAGACTTTGGGTTGTCAGCGCTAAGCTCCTCTTTGCAGATGTTCCCAATGCCCGGGGGCGTTCCTGCTACATGAGCACTGTGCTGCCACCCGCCTCGGCTCCTCAGCCAACCTGCTCTGGGCTAAGCACTCCTGATGACAAAGGCAGCTAAGGTGACAAAGGCAGCTAAGAAAATCTTCCAGGCCTTGGTAAGCTTTTCCATATGCTATATGCTGTTGTTGGCAGGTTTTATGAACTTCCCTAGCCAGGGTCAGGCCACACAGCCCCAGGGGAAACCTCCGTGGCTGAAGCAGTTATTCATGCAGTGCCGAGAAACAGCTTTTTCTCATCTCTCATACTGAAGCTGTGGTCTGACTTGCACCCGCAGGATGCTCCTCCCCAGCTGCAAGGGGCATTTTTGGCTCTTGCCTCTGCCTGCTCTGCCTGCCACCGGGACCGAAGGCAGCTGCGCTCTGCCCCCAAGCTGGAGATTGTCAGGCTCCCCGGCTGAAATGAGAGTGTGTTTCCCTTCCTAAAAGCTAATAAACCTTTCCTTTGTAACCTTGCAGTGTCCCTTGAGAATGGAAGTGGGGGTAGTGGCATCGATGATGAATTACACGTTCACTGTGTTTGAGCAGACATCTTCACCAGTATGAAAACTATATGAAATTTTCACATACTTCATTCTTTCACAGCTTGGCTTCAGTTTCAGATCTCCCCAAGGATATGCAGGGTTGCTGCTTCCCAACACAGGCTTACCCAGACAGGGCAGGCTGTGTCAGTGGGGCGGACAGGGGTGCAACAGGACAGCAAGAAAGATTAAGCCTAAACACAAATGGATTTGTACCTCAAAAGGGTGCACCCTTTCTTCTTGTTTAGAGCAGGAGAGGGCATTTCACACACTGATTCCTCTGCACTTTCAGGCTGAACTGGACTGACCTACCTATATACATCTACACGCACTTGTCTTGAAATAAAGGTTGAACCAATTCAGTTTCTGAGTTTAAGTATTTGAAGGACTGACTATCCTCACCACTAAGTTTCCACACCATCTGCTTCTGTTTGTATCTGGCAACCCCTTCCTCCACAAGGTTAAAAGTCTCTTTGATATGAGAAACATTAATTTTTCTTATTGCGGTTGTTAAGGCCTTGTAGGTGCTTGTGGTGCTAAAGTTACATCTTACAGCTCTGTTCAACCAGGTCAGTGCACTGAGGTTTTAGGTCACCCCTGAAAGCTCATTACAGCTGGAGGTGTTGAAGTGCAAGGCTGGACTAGGCAATTTCTGGAGACAATCCCTAACTCTGGAGGGAGAGTACCTTCCCACCACTGAAATGGGACCTCGTCTGTCCCTCACAGGGCTTTTCATGAGAGCCATTTCGCAGAAAACAGTCATCAACTGGGGATTACTGACTCCATGATTTTAAAGCAATCTCCACAGCTGCTGTGTCTTGTGTTTCACACACGCTAATGCATAAACTATAGAGGTGGCCACCATATATTTCTTCTCTTTCCTACCTCCCCACTCACGTAAAGCAAGGGATGGGGTGACAAAACTGATGTAAGACCCACGGTCACCCCTGGAGAAGGAGCTGGTCTCACTGCACTCATTAGAGCCATGGGGCTCTTGCTTTCCAGCCGAGAAGAAACAACTGAAGCCAGTGCAGAGCAGAATGGGATGGGGGGGTCCTTCTCTTTACACGGGTGCAATAACAAACAATGGGAAACATTTAATTTAAACTCCATTCACATTGAATCAAAAGTAATCTTCCTTTCTACCACAGATGGTTACCAGTAATGGTGGATAATGAACCTGTGGTTTTTAGACACCATGTACATTCCATCAGCCAGCATGAGTCACAGCTATTGCCTGTCCATTTCACTAAAGAAGTAGAACAAGAAAGCTGGAGTGTGCTTGGCAAAGTGCAATCAATCCCACTGCTGAGAAGCTAGCACCTCCTGCTCACACTGCAGAAAGCACCAGAATTTAATTTCTATATTGAAGTATCAAAATGGGAAAGTATGATACAAAATCCAACAGTCTCCTGCGGTAACTGATTGGGAAGGTTTGACTTATTAGACTTTTCTCAGCAACATCCATAAACTTCAACCAGTAGAGCTGTTCTCTGGGCTGATGGTTGGTTATTGTTTTCCAAGGGATCTGGACCAGCACCAGGGATGCTTGCTTCCAGCTATGTGGTAGTCCACCAAATAAAGCAAATTGAGTAATGCTCACTGAGGACTGGGAGAAGCGGTGTTGGTACTGGGCCAGAAAGGGACAGTGGCAAGAGAGCTGCAGAAAGATTTACCATTTGCAGCCTCATATGCCCTAAAGCCAGGGAGGATCTGAGAGCTTATTTGCTCAGTTCTCTGAGCTGATGAAGAAAGCTGTAAAGGGCTAGCAACCCGGGCAAACAGAGCAGAGGCTGAAGGCATGTCTCCCCATCAAGGTGTCAAGCAGTGAGCTCATTTGCTGGCAGCTGCTCAGCATCCCAGGGCAAAACATTCCCTGGCAGCACCCCGCATGCTGTGCCGGCAGGGGCTCACTGTGCTCGCCGTACCAGGAAGCAGGAGCCTGAGGACCAAAAAACCCGCAGGCCAAGGCAGGAGGGGGAAGTGGGGCTGGCTGCCTGCCTCAGTGGGGGCTGAGTGTGGGGAAGGACGCTGGGCAGAACGCCCGGGCAAGCTCAGGAGAGATGCGATGCTTGTAGCAGGTTCATGGATTGTGCTTAGGACCTTGGGAACACGGGGAAGGACAGACGGAAGACAGGACTAAAGGAGTCTTTCTCCTGTGAGCCCACGCTCAGTGAACTGGACCTCTGCAAATACCTAAACAGAACTGCTGCCTCCCCCAAAAAAACAATTCCTCCTGTTATGGCAAAGCCTTGCGCAATTACCTTTTTAATATGACAGCTGGCACCAACCGTTCTGTAATATTGCTCACCTCTTAACAATACAAGGTTGTGCCAAGGGGATTACAAACTAGAGCCGCTCAGAAGCACAAACGTGCGTCCATTCCTGGGCTTGCAGTTTCTCCCGCCTCTGTGGTTTGCTGGGGTTTATAGCCCATGCTCTACTTTGGTGGCCAACCAAGGCACTAGGGTATGGAGCTGGGCCTCTGGCCGAGGTGCTTGGGTGGTCCATCAGCGTTCTGAGAGTAAATAGAACTTCTTAGTTCTGAGAGTAAATAGAAACTTCTTGTGGGCAGCAATGTACTTTCCTAATAATAGCTTTCATTGTTTGCTTTAAGGCAAAATTCATACCAGTTTACTGACAATCCAGGGACCTGTTTGGTTTATTTATAAAGAAAAAGTTGGTATTGAACAGGCCTCCAAAGATAAAAAAAAAAACATTTAACCCAGCACACGATCTGGTTCATAAAGTCTACAGCAACCTTATAATTTCATCACAAAGTAGATCCCTGAGACAAGATATCACTGGTGCTGACTCACGGAGTTCAAAGGGCTCACTTTCCATTGTCTTGTTTTGTTAATTTAAGGTTTCTATTACTGCCAATATCTGCTTATTTGGCTTACTGTCACCAGCACAGAAACTTAGCAGGATGCATACATTCAATGGGGACAAACAGATGAGATTTAGTTTCAGATTTTTTGGGGGGTTACGTGCAGCATTTTGAAACATTAGTTGATCTGCTTCTCCCTTCATCACTTCCCATAAGACCCAAAGTAGATTAACACACCTGCCAACAAGACGCTTCTTTAATGTTTCATATGTTCCATATGTTCCACTCTTGATGATGTGAAGGACTAATTCTGGTGGCTGCTCACCAGCTCTGAAAAGCCTCCAGACCAGATTATACATTGTCTCCAGCAGTATCCACCCTTTACAAGAAAAGATTTGCTCCAGCTTGTGTAAGAAAAATCTCACTGCATCCCAGTCGACTGCGATAACTAAAGTCATCTCCCAGGTACACCTCCAGTTGTGCTTGATTCTTTTTATGAGAAGTGTCCTTTCTAGAAGCAGAGGAAGGCACTGCCTTCCCGTGCCAGTGGTTCACGGCCTATGTGCCGAATCCTGATGGTTGTGCTGACTGTGCTGTCACAGATGCAGCCAGAGACCTCAGTTGCCCCGTACCAGAAAGCAGCCAGGACTGTCTTCCTTGCTACTGTGGGTACAGTCACATACGCCCATGCCTTTTGCTTGGGTTTGTAAGAATAATAGCAAAAAAAGTAATAGCAGATGGAGAGGGATAACCCTCCACTGATCCTTCAGGCTTTCCCAGGTATCTGCACGCAGTTTGGACCAGACAAACTGTGGTCATCACCACGGACTGCGCTGCAGGAGGGGATGGTCCGAGCTGAACACCAGAGTCAGTGACTCAAGATGGTCTCGAGAAGCATGACATAAATACTCCAAGATTTTAGGTCAGTGCAACACTGCTGCGTAAAGAAAGCTGTGTCAGAACCAGATAAGAGGCTGAATCAGTAACGCAGGCAAAGGGCACCTAAGCAGGGAAAGGTCAGAAGGGTTTTCCCAGCAGGTTGTGAAGACAGCTTTGCTGAGAGACAAGCAGCTCCTCCATGTGTAAAGGGTGCAAGCTCTTGACCTGTGGATGAGCATTCCCCTCTGTGTTCCCCTGCTCACTGCTGACTGGCACTGCTCCTGCACAAAAACTCTCTAGGACAGCGTGTTTCGGAACCCAGGAAAGCCATAAACACAGACCATGTATGATAAGAACAGTGAGCACTGTAATTAGCAGGTTGGTGCTACGACAGGACATACGGACAAATCTGCAACTTTCATTAGAAATGGATTTAGAAGGTTGTACCTTCCCAGCCTTGAAAAAATGCTGTTACAGATACTGGTTGCTCACAAGGTGAACATATGGCAGAAAACAGCAGACAACTCTCCAGCTTGAGAGGTCTGTGAATGAAGCTGGACAGAGAGTGGAGTAGACCCTGGCAGTGCCAGGGACCACAGGCATCTCAGGGACGCTGCCCTGGAAGGCTCCGAGGATGGATATTCTGCAGGCTGGGACAGTATCTTAGCTTATCAGCACTGCGAGGCCAAATGCTAATTCATACAGTGTCAGGAGCGACTGTATTACAAATTACTATACATCATACCAAGAGGTTGTAAAATCACATAGTTTTAAAATAAGAATTATTTTGATTAAAAACCAGCAAATTAGATTACTCAGAAGATATAGTCATATAGTCATAAGGAAAGAACACAGTTATCTCTTAAGTAATGAAAGATGCCCAGGTAATAATCTTTTGAGAGTTGATTAACATGCTTTGCTCAGCAGTGATGCATATCAGATGTCTTACTTATTGTATACCTTTTCCTTACGCCTCAGGCTGCATAGCCTACCTCTGCAGAGTAGCTTTTCTCCTTCTCCTCCTGACTATGTACATTCAGTATCATTCTTGCAATACTTTTACGCTTGCATTTTCTCCAAACCCAGGAAATTGCAAGAACTAATTAAGACAGATTAAACAAGGCCTGCAGTTACAGATATTGTGTCTTGAATATTTGAGCACTTTTGGTACTTAGTATTGTTCATCTTAGCTATTTCTAAGTCTGTTTTACAATGCTTGCACACCCTCTTCCATCCTGAAACACACGTGCAGATATGCCAGGCATATCACCTGTTCCTCACAGCTCCTTTAAGACCGACTTCAGCAAATGGCAAGGCATGTGAATTCAGGAATGTGGTGGGAAAATGAACCTCTGGCCCAGTCTCCCAGTTTTGTTTGAAACACACCTGAACTGCTGCGGTGGTTTTCCACAACCAGAACTTGAAATACCAGACCGGCCACTGGGGGATTGCATGAAACACTTTGACTCTGTTCAAATGATTGAGAGTTTCTCTTGCTCTGGTTGCAGCCAGCCAGCGATGGTGCGTGCAGCAAGAAGTAACACAAAAAGCCAGTGTGCAGAAGTCACACTCAGGCAGGCACCTGGTTAAAGCATGTCTCCATCAACCGCACTGCTCAGAAAGCAGCCAGTGCAACCACGGCTACTTCATACACTGCCCCCAGCTGCGCCTGTGGTTGGATTTGGCCTCCAGCACTGATTAATCTGTTAATGGCAGAGCGGTACTCAAGGCAGGCAGTTAGGGCTTTAAAAGCCCACATTAGCACCACTGCTCCCAAGAGG
Organism: Charadrius vociferus; assembly: GCF_000708025.1. Classification (NCBI taxonomy): domain Eukaryota; kingdom Metazoa; phylum Chordata; class Aves; order Charadriiformes; family Charadriidae; genus Charadrius; species Charadrius vociferus. The sequence continues at coordinate 2,429,967 of NW_009650188.1, forward strand.
CATATTGGGAGAGCTATGGTGGTCCATGGGGGAGTTGTATTTTGGGACAGCTTTTATCCCCTCCCTGCCAGGCCCACCCCTGGCCAGCCCCACGCAGCTGAACTTTGTGACAGCACAGATGTCCCCAAAAAACATGATTCTGCCTGAAAAAGTTATTTCCTACACAACCCACTGCCTTGCTGCGTATGCAGAATTGGATATGCCTCCTCTAAGTCATCAGTTATCTGTTGTTAATGTAACCATCCACCACGGCAGGATATGTTGGACTTCTGCTTAATTTGGGCTCTCCAAACAGAGCTGGTGACCATAGAACCCAGACTTTTCTTGGTGCCCACCTTGGCACCACCCTGCCCCAAATGCCAGGCCCCTGGCCCCAAGAGGGCAATCTTGCTTCCCCTCTGTGAATGATGGGAAGGTAGGTGCCTACAAAGCCCTGCAGAGGGCAATCCAAGCTGCCCTGCTCCCATAACTCCTCCTCTAGGAGGCTGGAGAGGGCCGTCAGGAAGCCATCATCTTTTCTTCCCCTCCCTGAATAGCCTCCAAGATCCCCACTGGCCGCATGGTCTTCTGGTTGCCTGTCCTTTGCGTGCCAACCCCACGGGAGACCAGTACTCGGGTCCTACTAGTTTGGAGGACAGTCATCTCCAACTAGCAGGCCATGGGATACTGCAGGCAAAGCCATGCTGAAGCCTTTCTGTTGCTGCTTGATATGCCGTTGTGGCCCTAAGCCAAGAGATATGAGTAAGGAGATGTTAGGATTGGAGATATGGTCCCTGTTCCTGGACCTGCGTTTGGTACTTATCCAAAAAAGGGCCTAAACCAAAATTCATGGAGGATGTCCCATCCATCACAGCCTTTCAGCTAGAGTTGGTGTCCCTCTGGCTTATTCTCCTCCCTGTCCCATCACCTTTGCATGGTGACACAAGATCAACAGAAAAGTTGCAGCTGGCTGTCGTATAGCAATGAGAGAGGCCTCATTCTGGGTGCAAGTTTTCTCAGGCTGAATGATGCCTGCTGCTTGTCTTCCACATTGATGTAAATCACCACGCAAAAGCAGGCCAATGTCACTAGCTGAATTTTGGTCTCTGACTGATTTTTCAAGCTTCCCTGGGGGTGGAGGTTTAGCCGATTTCTTACCTCTATCTGAATCGCAACAGAACTTGAGCAGGGTGAGAAGAAACAGGCATTTTCTGAGAATAGGCACACTGAGTCATGTCAGGATGAGAAAATTAGCTGCCCAGGGATCTTCAGGCTGAATAGACAGTCTCCTAACTACAATATCTCCCAATGAGCTCAGGTAGTCATGGGGGAAAAAGATGCATGGGATGTCCCTACAGGTATGAGGACTGGAAATCACCTCATGGGCTGGCAGGTGGTGTAAACACACTGAGTAGTAGCTCATATGCATGGGGGAAACATCTGGATCTTCGTAAACAAAATAAGCCCTACGTGGATGCGGAGGTGGGAGCTCCCAAGGGATTGTATCACAGCAGGAGTGAGAGAGCATGTTGCAGCCCTGCAAGGCTGCCTTGTCATTACAAGACCTGTCTCGCCTAATTTTCCTGAAATGCCCTGAAGTCATAACATTTGTGAACAAAAATACACCCCCTTTCCGGCTGCACCTTTCCTGCCTGCTCCTCCTCTCCTTTGCCCTCACCTTGGAAGAGCACCGCACCGCATGATATCATCCTGCCAGGTGTCGGGTGGGCAGCTGGGATCTGTCAGCAACCTGCGCACTTCTGTGAGCTCATAAATGACATCTCCCTTGGCCAAGAGAAGCAGGCAAAGAGGTTTCTGACCTTTTGCCAGGGGACATTGATGGGAGAGGCTTCTGGAGGAGGTTAATGATTAAACAGAGATGCAACAGGTGCCAACTGGTAATGCCAGATCACCAGTTCCTGGGCTGGGCAGAAGACCTCACTATGGCTACAAAACTGACTGAAGTCTTAATTTTTCTTCTGGCTGAGTCTCAATCACCCTTTCTGTTTTGAAAGTGAATAGAGAAGGCAGATAAGTAAATAGAGAGGGTCAGCTTCCGCTTTCAGATCTCCATGCACCGAGTGGGGTGTGAAGCATCAGGTAAGCTGCACTTCAACCGCTGGCTGTATTCCCTCATGCGCTGCACTTAGGGGAATTGCCTCGTTTTCCCAACTCTCTACTGAAATGAACTCACTTGTGCCTGTATCATGGTAGGGGCATGCAGAAGCCAAGCATGGGCTGCTGTGACTGCCATCACAGGGGAAAGGGATGATCAACTTAAAAGTATACCTGATCATCCATTTGACTCTCCCCACACATAATCTCTACACCCTTTCTCTCCCACCAACAAAACACAGCAAGCTAAAACCTATCAAATAAAAGCCTGCAGGAAAGTGTGATGTGTCTTTCCTGGGGGTGAACTTCGGGAGAAAGCTGTTACTGCTGCTTCCCACCCACCCATGCTGCAGCTCAGCAATGGTAACCCTGCCAAGATCATAGAATGGTTTAGGTTGGAAGAGACCTTGAAGATCATCTAGTTCCAAGCCCCCTGCCATGGGCAGGGACACCTTCCCCTAGACCAGGTTGCTCAAAGCCCCATCCAGCCTGGCCTTGAACACCTCCAGGGATGGAACTTCCACAATTTCTCTGGGCAACCTGCTCCAGTGCCTTACCAACCTCACAGTGAAAAATTTCTTCCTAATATCTAATCTAAACCTACCTTCTTCCAGTTTGAAGCCATTCCCCCTCATCCTATCACTACATGCCCTAGTAAAAAGTCCCTCCCCAGCTCTCCTGTAGGCCCCCTTTAGGTACTGGAAAGCCGCTATAAGGTCTCCCCGGAGCCTTCTCTTCTCCAGGCCTCTCCTTATGTCAGTTTCAGATGGCCATGTCCTGCAGAGCAGCTCACAGCACACTTGAGCAAGGCACAATTCAAACGTTTAAATCCCCACTGGAGTCCTGACACACTGAGTTGCAAAGCTGAGGAGCGGCTCAGATAATGATAGATCAAGAGAGGCAGTGGAGGAGGTGATGGGAAGACGGGCCTGGGACTCGGCAAATGGAGGAAGTGGGGAGAGGGTCGGTGCGCTGGGGTCCCCAGCCTCCGCACCTCAGCTGTGAGCAGGGGTTTGAGCATACAGAAAATGGTAGCTCTTGATGCAGTCTCTCAAGCATCATGCCTTTGAAAAGTCTGCTCACAAGTTAGATTTTAGGAGGAGGTTTGTGACTGTTCTTAATCTGAGCAAACATACTTGATTTGGGTGAAATTCCTTTAATTTCTGCCAAAACCAACTTCTTTCCTCCAAATGCAATTCAGTAGTTCAATAAAATCGCTTGATTTGAACCACTAACAGTGGTATTGAACCACTAACAGTGGTTGTTTCAAAGCCAAACAAATGAAGGCCGTAAGAGCAAACCAAAACATTTCATATGGGGATGACTGAACTTCTGATACTTTTGTCTGCAAAGAGGAACAGGGGAAAATGTTATTCCTTCTTGATCTTTACAAATTTTCAGTGATTAAATAAAACAGATATTCACACAGTTCCAAGGAACTGTCCAGTGGTTTTTCAAACAAGCTATGGAGCCTGTCCAGGATATCTCCCAGGCGTCAGAAAGTCTGTGTGAGGAAGTACAAACCCAGGGAGGTTGGCAGTGACAATGTATGAAGGAGTTGGAGGGCTGGATTTTTTTTTCTTTGCTTTTGATCTGGGCTGAGGGTGACTCATGTTTTGCTAAAGATCGTGGAGAGAACAGTAACAGAAGCTCAGCTCTGGGAAGGCAAAAAGCGAGCGAGCAGAGATGGTAGGCAGCCACCCAGCTCGGTGGGGAGGCTGTGGGGTGTTCGATGGCAGAACTGGCCCCTAGCTGAGCCCCAAGACAGTGCTTGGCCATCGCTCCCCCAGCGTATTGGCAAGCCCGGCATGAAATAAGAAGGAGTTGCCTTTGGCGGTGATGGGGATCCCCAGCCCGCTTTTCTTCATGGCATTTCCATCCTGCTCGCCTTCCTTTGGACAGAGCTCAGAAACCATCTGCTAAGTAAACATGGGAAGGAAACTCCTGCAGAGGAGCTTTTGACACAGAGCCACAGAGTTTCCAGGAGCATAGTGGGTTCACAAACTGCTAAGTAGAAACAGCTCCTAGCTGGAGAGGTTGCTGCAGGTCCCAGCTCATCAGTCAAGCCAGCCAGAGGAAGGTCACAGTGTCTCAGGCACTGGCCACATGCATGCATATCCTGTACCCAGGGAGCAGAGGCAGGTCCAGGGACGGGTGCCTGACACGTGCCCACTCAAGCCTGCGGTCCTCTTGGAGCGTGTTTGTGAGTGCGTGGGCCACAGCACAGCGTGGCTGCTGTTGCAGCCATCATTTACAATTTGGCTTGCTCACCACAAACTTCACAGGAGATGCTTTTTGCTTTTCTGAGTGGTGCAATGCTACGAACTCCAAAAAACACCCTGCACTGCAATATCCTCGGAAGTCGCATAGGGGTTTGGTAACTCCTTCCTCCAAAGATTTTTCTCCACCACATCGCTGCCTCCATCCCAGGATCATGGATGGCCAGAGCAGAAAGGGCACACCACTGCACCACTCTGGAAAGACCAGAGAGAGCCCTGCAGCTGCAGGACCCTGCATGGACCCTCAGAGCAATGAATGTCAGGAGGGTGAGCTGGGACTGATGCTTGCTGCTGCTTACAAAGCAGGCTCACGTAGAGGTAAGCATCTCATTAAATGGACAAACAGCAGGTTTAAACGGAAAACAAAGAGTTCTAGCTTTTTTCATGCAATAGGTAAATAACCTATGGAAGTCATTGCCATGAGAGGAAGCTAAAAGTTTGGATAGGCTCAGAAAGCAGCAGATTCACACAAGAGAAATCCCTCACAATCTACCGAGCACAAAGAAACAGAATACGCCACAGTCCCGACAAGTAAGGCGGGACACCACGCCATATAGACTTCTGAGCCCAACTCAGCTTGTCCACTGTTATACAGGGTTGAATGGAAAGGTAAATACTTTGAAAAATGTGTCCCCAGAGCTAAGTACAAAAACCACAGTGCTGCCAGTCCAGGCTGCCTCCCCTTGTGTGTGCCCTGAGCAGGCAGGCTTGCGGCAGTGTGCCAGGGCTGGCGGCCCCTGCGGCAGCACCAGCCACCCACTGTCCTGTCACAGGAAGAAATCCCCTCTTGCAAAGCGCATGTGATCAAGGGCAGGGAGTTGTGCAAGACAGGGCACGAGAGGCTGCTCCCACAGCCCTGGCTCCATCATTTCCTCATGCTGGTTTTGCTGGTAAGGCAGGGGTTCTTCAAACGCACAGAGGAAATAAAATCAGCACCTGACGATGGAACGTGGTGGAAGTCAGGAGGGGGGAAACTATAAAAAAATATCCATGTGTAAGGCTATGAGAATACAATTAGCACAGCCACCCTTAAGCAATGCTATGGGAAGCAGGGACAGACCAGGGCAGGGGCTGGGGGGCTTTACCCCACAGCTCGGCTCTGCCCGGTGAGGAGCACCGGGGAAGGCAGGAGCCAGCTCTCACACAGGGCCATTCACCCTGCATGGCTCACTCTGCATAGTGTGCTGCCGTTGCTGAGCTAACGAGCAGCCCAGCACTGCCATGGTTTTCAGAGCTGGGTGTCTCAGCAGGCTGGCCCCGAACATGCAAATGGCTCCAAGCTGGGTGACGTGCAACAGCAGGGCCATAGTTTCATTTTACCAGTGAGGGCAGAAGCAGAGAGAGGCAGGCTGCCAGTTGCTGATGCAATACGAGATGCTGATTTGTAAGGCTTTCTGAAGGAGTAGGAGAAGGCAAATTTCAGTGTCTGGGGGCGGGTGATGCAAGCATCCCAGCCCTGCTCTGGGGAAGCACCATGCCAATGTTTCACAGCTTTCAGCAGGATTTCTTCTTTCACATCTCAATGAGCTGGGATCTCTGCCAGATGAAGAGTAGGATGGATGAGTAAACAAACAGCACTTCACTTTCTTAAAGCAATTTAGAAGGAAAGTGAAAGAGCTGAATGAGATAACGACTGCTCTTTTTCCTTCCACTCCTCTCCCTCATCTCCTTGCTACGACATGCTCTGGGTACACCGGTGTGCCCAGGGACTACCCCACAGGCTCCACGGCATGCCCAAGAGCTCAGTGGTTTCACATGAAAAGCAGATCCTATCCTTCTGTACACAGCCTCCCACATCACCAGAAGGGACATTGCTCCATACTTGTTCCATGCCAGGAGGATTTTGCACAGAGGAGCCAAGTTCTGCTGCTACAGTGACAGCATGTGAAAGAGGAGAAGAAAAAAAGAGGAGAAGAAAAAAAAAAAAGGAAAAAAAAAAGATTGGACAAGTTTGTAACTAAAGTTAAAACATCTAAACCACTAACCTGAGCACTCTGCTAACAGAAATCCCCTCAGCTTCAGTAATGAATATGGGCCAAGCTGATATCAGAGTGACAGAATGGTTTGGGTTGGAAGTGACCTTTAAAGGTCATCTAGTCCAACTCCCCCTGCAATGAGCAGGGACATCTTCAACTAGATCATGTTGCTCAAAGCCCAGTCCAGCCTGACCTTGAATGTTCCCAGGGATGGGGCATCTACCACCTCTCTGGGCAACATGTTGCAGTGTTTCACCACTCTCACTGTAAAAATTTTTTTCCTTGTATCTAGTCTGAATCCACCTTCTTTTAGTTTAAAGCCATTACCCCTTGTCCTATTGTTACAGGCCCTACTAAAAAGTCTGTCCCCATCTTTCTTATAAGCCCCCTTTAAATATTGAAATGCCACAATAAGGTCTGCATGGAGCCTTTTCTTCTCCAAGCTGAACAACCCCAACTATGTCAGCCTGTCCTCATAGGAGAGGTGTTCCATCCCTCTGATCATCTTTGTGGCCCTTGTCTGGACCCGCTCCAACAGGTCCACGTCTTTCCTGAACTGAAGACCCCATAGCTGGACACAGTACTGCAGGTGGGTTCTCACCAGAGTGGAGTAGAGGGGCAAAATTATCTCCCTCGACATGGTGGCCACACTTCCTTTTATGCAGTCCAGGATATAGTTGGCTTTCCGGGCTGTGAGTGCACGCTGCCAGCTCATGTCCAGTTTTTCATCCACCAGTACCCCCGCCAAGTCCTTCTCCACAGGGCTGCTCTGAATCCCTTCATCCCCCAGCCAGTATTGTTACCATGGGTTGCCCTCACCCAGGTGCTGGACCTTACACTTGGCTCTGTGGAACCTCATGAGCTTAGCTCATGGTGCTAGCTTATGTCTCACTGGAGACAAGGTGAATGCTTTCCTACAGTGAGACACCACGATTGATTCAGATTACTGTGTTATGCGAGGGGCTGGATATGGAAGAACAAGCATAGGCTCTCAATCCTGGACACAAAACCAGGAGTGTTACAGAAGGGCAGGGTGAAGTTCAAGTGGTCTGGACATCTGGAGAGAAGAGCTGAAAAAGTGATATGCAATTCAAAAAGAACATGCAAGTTTATACAGGAATGATCTGCACTAGAAATGCAGTAAGGAACAAACACTTTGAGGGAAAAGCATCTGGGGGCTAGTGTGCTGGGGCCAGGCTGAAGATAACACTCATGGGAAAAGGCAGACATCACGCTGTACATGAAAGCTTGAAGACATGTGTGGGAGGGCTGTGACTAGTCCCAAATATCCCCCACTTCCAGAAAGGGCACAAATCAGTCACACATAATCCAAAGGACAACTGGGATATTTGGAGGTGTAGAAAACATCTCCCAAGAGTCCTGGTGTCCTCCAGACAGATTTCAGGTTTGTAAATGACTGATGAAGAGAAAGGAATAACCTGTCCTCTGTGCCTGTGGTGGATATGAAAGAGGCCACAGGCTTAGACTGGGAGCCCATGGGAGGCTGCAGAGAAACTCCACATTTTTAAGGAAAGTGGAGCCCTAGAAAAGGAGGCCTCTTTGTAGTCTTCAAGAGCAGTTTTGACAAATACTTTTTAGCTACCATGCAAGTACCACATGGGATGATGTGAGGGGGCAGAGGACCTCCCTGGGGCACACAATGCTTACAGCTGAACGAGAGAACAAGCACCAATTTTCTAGGACAGCTTTACTGAGACTTGACAACTAATTCACCCATCTGTCTGCAAAAGGATTGAGTCAAACAGACTTTCTGAGGCTGGTGCAGAACCACTGTGATTTTTTAGCTAAACCAAGACCACTGGTACACACTGGGTGAGGGAAAGGCAAACATAAGACCAATCACTTCTCTATTTGGCCTCTTTAGAAGACCTTGTGCCATAATTAGAACTTTTTCACCCTCTCCCATTCATGCTGTTTCTTCTAACACCGATGGTCTCATGCTACAGCTCCCCAGCTTCTGCAGCAAGAGGAAGCAGTGCAGAGAGTGAGGTTGCACTGCCTTTTCCAGTCCAAGTGACAATGGCAGAGGAATGGGGAAGGACTCTGTAACCTTCTGGACTAGACAAGTCACCATTTTACTACAGGGTTTCAGACAGAGAAGTATCTCCCTGTGTTCAGTCCGCTGCTCGTGTTTCAGTTTGAATGCAGGACTTGGGCAAGCGGAATGAGTGGGCTCTGTGATGGAAACTCTTAATTCCTTCACAAAGTAGCATTTGCAACATGAGACTCAAACTGTTATCTGTGCAGCCCTTATCAAAGAGGACCGACAGCTTAGATGGCCCTGACACCCTTAGTTCTGAGCACGTGCTTCCCAGGCTTGGAGCAGGCATATCACCAAGCTTGGACCTGCATCCCTGGCCCAAAGGTCAGCTCTTACCCATCTCTAACCACTGGCACACTCTGAGAACACATTCAAAGATAATTAATAATGCTCTATGGTTTCTCTGTGTTTTATTCTTTTTCATTATGCTGATGAAGACACTCAAGCCTTGTCGCAGTATAGTAGTGTCCAAACCACATGGCGCTGCCACTGCCTTTGTGTTGCTTCCTTTGGTGAGATTTCTTCCTGTTATGGTTTCTGATAGCTTGCAAATTGGCTACATTAACAGTCAGTGTTTACAGACATTACCACTGAAGGAAAAAGAAGAATTAATTAGAGAACAAGGGAAAGAAAGTGGCTGAATATAACTCCACCATCAGATTGTGTCTGACACACACATCTTTACAGGAAAGAACCAAGAGAACAGAGTGGGCATAAAACAAGGCAATTGCTTTTTGTTCTTCCTACTAAATGGAAGCTGATCAGAGTTACAGGCTCCTCGTCTTCCTAAAACACATCTTTTATCTTGCTCCTAGGGGATATTTGTGGATACTGCTCAGCTCCAATTTAGCACACCCCTCTCGCCATGGGCTGCTGAAGGGGAAATAAGTATGGGGGAAGGAGACAGGTCCCAGGGAAAGCTGGTGTCATTTCATGGGCTCAGCCTAGGACAGACTCACCTGAGCCCCCTTAGACTTGGATCTATGGCAAAGTCCCTTCAAAAGTACATTTCGGCATCAGACTAAAGCTGGCAAGGGAAGGAAAGATTACAGCAAAATGCTGTCACTCCAGCGGAAAGCTTTACAGACTAGAGGCTGCTGGTAAAAGCATCACAGCTGGAGGGCATCCAATGTCACAACACTCAATGCATGATTTTGTCACACACCAGGAAAAACGTAGTTCTAAATTCACATGGGAAAAACAAATCTAGAGAAGACACTATGGCCAAGATTTTCCAGTGTTCCTCAGATTACTTTTCTTTTACTTCTTTAGATTTTTCAAGGATATCAGAAGCAAACCTAATTTTCATATGTTTCCAAGTTGTTAATCACTAAATCTTAATCACACTCTATTCAAAAACATGCTCAGACTAGCCAAGAACCATACAAAGAAGCCCAAGAAGCCTCTCACACAGAAATCCAACTGACTTGTGTACCTGTGTACAATGTGATTCTGGAGTAATTTATATAATACCACAGAAGTTTTTGAAAAAATTTCCTGAATAAATTCTGCTGAAAAGTCCCAGATTCTAAAACACTTATTCAGTCCCAAAATGCTTCAGCTTCAGAGCGTCCAAGCATAGCTTGCTGCTTTTCAGCTACAGACCAGCAAACATGTTTAACACCGCACTTCAGCTCTCAGCTAGCATCTGCAAGGATCACAAGAAGCACTTCTGGAAATCTCTTCTCAAATGGTGCAAGAGGAGAGTCAGTTTCCAGCATTTAGGCCACATTTATGATTGCTATGAGGGGAGCAAACTGAAGGAGCAAGCAGGAAACAGACAGACCTGCTAGGACACTTTCTTGGTTCAAGCCTAGAGGGAAACCGGTGAGGCTGCTTGAGATGAGATGGGATCCTCTCAAGCATGTCTCTTTTACCTTTAGACTTGCAGGGAAGGAAAAGAAACCCTAGTGTGGTCATGGAGGAGTCTCACTGATGAATGGAGATGATTCTGTGGAGATCCTGGCCCAGTGGCTCTGAGACGGGTGACCTGGGATGGACAGATCTAGTCTTCACACCAGTCACTGCATTAGTGTTAGCGATCTGGTCTCCTATGGAGAGGAGATACAGGGCTGCTGTTCTTGCAGTTTGCTTTGGGTGACACCACTGTATCTCAGGGACCATACATGCTCAGTGCAGACTTAGAAGCAGGTACAAAGCAAGGCTTGCTTCTCCCTGCTATTTAGAGGAGCAAAGCCTACAGCAGCATAGAGGAGGCAGAGCCTGCACCCCTAAAGCTTGTCCCAAACACATTACCACAAAAAAAACTTGCTTCTTTGTTTTGTTGCGTATTCGCTTCTACCTAGAAAAGTCATCACAGCAGCCTGGACATACTGCCCAAGGTGACCTTGCAAAATGTGTGCTGCGTAAAAGTTTGGGAGAAGCAGGAGGAACTGACACAGTACAAACACCCCCCCAAAGAAACAAAATGCTGGTGTGTGTCAGAGACAACCTCTCCACGCCAGCACAAGTGCTGATGACCAGAAAATGCTGGGTTCAGAGAAGCTAGCACCCTGGTCTGCCTGCACATGTAATAGAGAACATGGAATTTCCCACCACTTGATGAAATCCCTGCTGGGAAACACCGTAGTATGGGACACCTATGCCTCACACAAGTTTGTCTTGGTAGCTTTATCAGCTGCCTCAGAGGAGAGTGGTTACCGTCAGTGGAGCACCAGTGGCAGATCTGGCTTTTATGATGCTAAAATGCTCACAAATGGAAAAATGTTGGGAGGGAAAGCAGAGGAAAGACAGCACAAGGAAAGGAAGAGGAGGGTAGAGGACGCATCATCTGTAGTGTTTACATATGACATCATCATCCTACATAGCTGCTGGTTAAGGGAGACCAAGAGGTAGTGAACATTAACTCTGAAATGACAGTGCAGAGCTGGAAAGCAAAGGAGGCAACTGGGAGAGATGATGAGCACAGGAGCAGAGGGGTAAGCTCAGAAGTGCAGCCCTGTTTTGTGGGCTGGCCCACCTGACACTCACAGCTGGCACCAGTAGAAAGAATGTGGAGAGAGAAAACACGGGACAGGTGAACTGTGTGAAGCTGGGTGATCTGCAACAAGTTGTGCCCAGTTACAAATAAATGCAGTTTGTCAAAGGCCAGCATAATGCTGTTCCCTCTCCCTTTTCCATCATCCACATATGCTGCACCTTGCAAATTTTGTGATATATTCAGCTGGCAGCAGGTGGAAGGAAGGCCAGGCAGGGCTTGCCCATCTTGCTCACGTTGCAGGAGGGAGACACTTCATTTGATGCAAACAGGCAGCATGTACCACCATCCCATTCCACTGCGTTCTTGGGAGCCTACCACAAACACAAGATGACTTTGCCATCTTGCAGTCAACACACAAGCTGAACTGATGGCCAGCCTCTGCCTTAGCCCTCTTCATGTTTAGCAACGCAGCAAGGAGGTGAGCTCAGCATGGCCGAGGAGCCAGACAAAACCCTGGGCCGGCCCTGTTGCTAGTGGAGAGGTGCCTTCAGTCCTGAACCTGCCCTGGCTCCATGGGAAGATGTAGGAGCAGTGCTGATATTGTGCATCAGAGGAAATGTTCTTTGGTCTCAGATCAAAAGCTCTGAACAGGAATAAGGAATCACAGCTTTTGGAAAACCAAAACCAGAAGCATCTGTTGTGCAATGGAACATTTCAAACACAAAACATCCATCCGTGTCAGTCGGTCCCCCAGAGTTATGAGAGCTTGCTGTAGATGTCAGATGGGAATTGGACTCAGCCCCTCTTCCCAACCCTGCCATTCCCACAGCTCTCCTCAGAGGAGGGCATACTGCCCATCACCTCATGGCCTGGAGCTGCCTCCAGCCTTCTTCCAGAGCTGCTAGCTTTGCTGGATTAAGGCTCCAATCACTGGTCACAACCTCAACTACACAGAGGACAACTTTCTGTCTAAGGTCCCATTTATTATGCAGCCATTGCTTCACCCAGCCCTAAAATCAGTCACTATTAAGATCATACCACTCACTAACCCAGCAGCCAGCAGCCAAATGAAACATAGTGGATAGAAACTGAAGGCAGCAAAGCACAAGACACAAGTCTTTAACACCAGGAGTGCTTTGCCGAGGGAAAAACATAGGTAGGAGCATCACAATTTTGGCACAGCCTGTAGTCCTCAGCTCAAGCAGAGACATCTCTCCAACAGCTGTGGTCTGGGGGAAGTTCCTGTGCCTGGGATCCCTCCAAGGCCCCAGAGGAATCTCCCACTGCTCCCCTTCTTGCAGGGCTTAGCCCAGCCATCAATCTCAGAAGTGCTGCTGCTTCACTGACAGCATAAGGCAAAATTAGAGGAATCACCCAAACACCTGGGAGAACGCTGCACCCCAGGGAGACCACAAGCAGTATTTAAGGAGAGAGAGTTTGCTAAGCTGAAAATTTGCTGTTGTACTCAGGTAAAGAACCATGTTTTGGAAAAAATCTGCAATGGGAAACACTCAAGGTTTTTCTGATAACTACTGCTGTCCCCCTAACACCAGCTGGGGCCTTTGGCCAACACCGATGCAAAAAGTGTTTCTTGTCAGACCATCACCCCCACCTCCCCACTTCTGCACCCATGTTTCAGAGCCTGGCTCAGTGCTAGCTTGGGTGGACCACCCGGTGGCTATTGGTCTCATGGCAGCGTCTGAAGCACATGTCTGTAAGTGGCAAGCTTCTCACTGAGCCTCTGTGGGTCCTGGTGGGAAACCTCAGCGCAGCGTAATCAAAGCAAGACATTTTCACTGTCAGGCATGGAGTCACACAGCTCGAGCAATGCTAGCACCAGCTGCCAGGACAGGCTGCCAGTGCGGACCAATTGCTTCCTTCGTGCCTAATGCCAAGGATTCCCACTGTGGAGCTTACCACTGTGGTCCCTGCTCCGGCTCTGAGCCAACCCCAGAGTCGGCAGCCCTGAGGCATGGGACTGTGCCTATGGGCTGCACTGACAAGGCATCTTGCCACAGTTCATTTTCCCAAGGGCAGACAGTTTTTCCAGTTTTGCCCATTGATTTTATTGCCCCTCCAAAACACTTAGTTCGAGGGAAACGAGAACGGCAGTAATGCCTGCACGCTCGGTGCAACAGATAGATCTGAAATTCAGGATCTCTCAATCTTTCTTTGTCTCTGCTCCTGCAGACCAGGATTGAAATTCCACTAGGGCTTTTCTGCGCTGCTTAAGCCTCTCTTGTATCCTTGGAAAGCTGCGGCAACTGGAAGCATGCCAGTCTTCCCACAAACGCACATAAAGAAAGGCTGCGTCACAAAGTAAAGATAGGGCAACCTTCGTTGTCACTGAAAACAAGCTGGTCAGGACTTGGAAAACTTACCCCACGGTTAAAGCAAATTTATGGTGGCGCTAATGTTTGATGACGAAAAACTCACAAGATTCTGTGACTGCTGAGGCTTTGAAAAGCACCTCCCCGGGGACAGGCTGCAAAGACAGACAGTCCCATGTGTGAGCGAGAGGGGCTGGGACAAACGCGCTAACGAAGGTCGTCACGTAGCATCAACAGGCTAATGGAAAGCTCCTGCCTGAATATGCAGGCGGTAAGTCTGCTAGTCCCTTGCTGTACCTGAGCCATGAAATTACTGCAAGTCCTCAAGGCCAGGCTTAGGGAGAGGAAATGAGCTTAGGACTGCAGAGCAGTTGATCATGTGAATTTCCCATTCTGCTTTAATCATCTTAACAGATATTTCATATGTTAAAATTGGCAGAGAGTCAAACACCTGCACCCTTGTACTCAAACACAACAGAAATTCAAAGGCTAGAGATAAACTGCGTGTGTTTTGACCTGTGATGTTGCTAGTGCAAAGCCTGTCAAACACTTTTAAAGAAACTAGGGAAGAGTAGCAAGGGGCAAAAGGCAGGCAAGAATCACATCCTGCTCCTTCATAGGGAGTACATCTGTTTCTACACTGGATTTGTTGCCATCCCTTCCTAACAGGCTGTTAGGAGAGAGAAATAAAAGAAAAGGAAGGACAAGACCAGCATGCAGTGACTGCCCTGTCAATAAACGTATTCGTGGCCAAATCATATTTTGAGAGCAAAGGTTACTTTTGAGAAGTGCCAAGAAGAAAATGAGCCCAAAAGTGGCTGTGATTGCATCCTCTGGTCTGTTGGGCTTGTCTAAGTGTGGTTTTGTTTTTTTTAAACGGGGTAACATGGTTAAATACTAGCAAAACAAAAACTGCTGAAGGCGGTAGGGAAACTACTGTTGAGATGCAGCCACAAATACTCTCAGAAATTAAAAGAAAGCCTGAATTTAAACAGTACTTTCACTCCCCCCAAGCCTGGCTGAGGCTGGTGGTGGGAACTGCAGAACGAAATGCTGCTGCTTGCCGACTCCTGCCAGGGCTCCTCCAGCCCTGCACAGGGCTTGTGGCATCATTAGGATCCCAGTCCAATGCAGCAGCACCGGGATTCTCTCCCCACCATGCACCAGGTGGTATATTTACAGATAACATGATGAAAAGGCAGATGTACAACCCCTGGCCACAGTTCTTCAGTGCTGCAATTTAACAGTGAGTCACACAAGCTACTGTATCTGTGGGTATGATATAATGAATATAAAATAAATATAATACTAGCTGGACTCCACCTCCACCAAGCGAAATGCCTGTTCAAAGTCTGGAAGTATTCAACTCCAGTCCCTTACCGATCCTGTATGATCCCTCCCCTGTATGACCCTTCCCATTTTAACTCTGTATTCATCTAAGTAACTGGCAAATTTTGGGTACTGGGACTGACGTTTTCTGCCCCTGAGCTTTGTTTGTGGTAGCGATGATAATTTTTTGTTTGAACAAAAAAAAAGATAGCTTTTGCAGGTTAAAAAAAAAAAAAAAGGTGCTGAAATTGCTGTTGGTAGATCTTCTCTTCTTGCGATATTTTCTTGTTTTGGTTTGGTGGTTTGTTTTTTTTTTTAATATACTTCTTTTTAGACTTTTTGCTGCCTCTGTGCTACCTGGGATGTCACAGGAAGTCTCATTTGCATACTTTAAAATGAAGATTGCCTAGGTCTGTTTTATTTTTCTGGTCAAAGCCAGGAGTTTAACAAGTGGCAAGCTTTGTGTCTGGGGCTGTGGGGTTGGAGTTGCAGGCCAATGCTGTTTTGGGGTCAAAATGGGGCTTTTAAACCAGCCAGCGGGAGCACCCAGGGAGAAGCAGGGTCTCTGTCCATGAACAACCCCTGTTTGCAGCTGGCAGTAGGTATTTGTCATGCTGGTGTTGCTGCATCCTGAGACGACTGCAGGGTTTGGTCCTGCTCAGAGGAACAGCTGGATCAGCAGGGACTCTTGCCCACATGGCTTAAATGAACCAGTTATTTAAGGGACAGAGGAAAGGGGAGGGTGCAAGGACGGTCATTTGCTCTTCCCTGGAGTCACACCAGGGCAGGGTGCAGAGGAAGGCATATGTCATAGAGGTTAGTAGGTCTCCCCACACAGGTTAAGTCCTTAATTGCTTTTTGTAGGAAGGAGTATGTGGAAAGTACCCTATCTCCTTGGCGTTAGTCATGTGGAGTCACTACCAAGGCAGGCAGAAAACCTATATGGGCTGGAGGGTGGAGGGGGTGGGAAGGCACAGGAGAGTCACACTGACGTTGTCTGGGGCTTTTCTTTCCCACAGCTTGCCCTGAACCTGCCCCAAAGTGTGCCCTGAGGGGCAACAAAACCTGACAGGGGCCAGCCCCCAGCAGGCAGCTCGCCGCTATCTCCATCACTGCCCTCCTATGTTTGGCTTCACTTTGAGTAACTCCCTCCTCACCTTTCCCCTGAGAAGCTCTGGGTTTGACTGCAAAAAGCCAGGAGAGTGGTGGGTGGCTTTGCGCTGGTATGTCCTCCTGTACCAGCAGGAGTATGGCTAGAAGCTCCCCATTAGTTCAACAGTTTTCTGGAGGCAGCACAAGCAGGTTCCCTTCTGTCTCACCCTGAATTAAATGCATGCTAAGCACCCCCTATACCACTAAGTGAGAATTCGAAAGATGAAGTGGAGTATTAACACAACAGTTTGGGTTTTTTAGTTTTGTTCTTGGGTCCTTTCCAAATTTCTGTTTCCATTCCACCTCTGCAACACACAGATATTTAACTTTGGTTCTGCGCAGCTGGAAAAGTCGAAGCTTCTTCTGCAGGTTGGGAAGACAAAGGAGAAGAGCAGAAGCAAGACTAAAGTGTATAAAGGACATTTTTCCATGCATCCCATTCCCAGCAAGCAAGTGCAGCAGAGCTGGCAGAGATCTCCAAGTGACATCTTTGTGTGTCAGAATTTCTCTTTTAAATAAACACCAATGAAGAACACTTTTTAATATTGAAAGAAAATTCAAAAGAATATGCAGAATGTAAAAATAGAAATTACTTTCAAAGTTGACAATTAAAGGTTGTATTTCTCTTAGGTGTTATTTAATTTTTCTTTGTGTTTTACTTCTTATACCTATCTGCTGCTTCTTTCCTTTTCCTTTTATTTTGCCTCCCCAACACGACTCCTAAACTCATAATTTTGTTTCCACAGTGAGGAATTCAAAAAGTAGGTAAGAAAAAACAGAAAGGGCAAAACTAAAAATTATTTTAGGAGGACTTTGAAAATCTGCCAGCTCATTTCAAACTACAAATTGAAAGCTATTTACAAAATCCGAACTCTTTTTCTATTCTCCCTCTTTCTCCTCGAATGGCGTCAGTGTGGAAGTGTCAAGGCGGGTGGTTGCGTGCAACTCTTTCCATTGTTGCTAAGGCTATACTTGTGGGTCCACAGCTGTGCTTGCTTGAAGTCATATTTTAAGAGTGTGCAGTTTCACTTTTACTGCATTAATCATGTCCTCAGGGAACTGCAAAAATGCCCTTCTGTCATCAGTGCCAGATCATGCCACAATGAAAAACAGATTTAACCTGGTGCTAACTTCTCAGCCATAAAAAAAAACGGTACCTGTGGAGAGAGAAGCAGGTGACACGAAGCCATCAGGAGGTTCCTGTGCTTGCCACCTCATCCCTTCACTTCGCGTTTGCTGGAGATTTAACTCCTTGCATGAAAGTTTGCGGTGCTTTTCAGAGCCCTTGCAGCCTGTTGCCGGAGTTTCATTTCAGTCATTCTGGGCCAGGAGCCAAATGAAAATTCTCTGCCTTAGTTTCATGAGGAAATGCTATCTTATTGCCTCTTAGCCCTGGGCTAGTGATGAAACACACTTGACGAAACAAACTCCTCCTCTTGGGTTTATTAGCATGGGGAAATCTTCAGCATGTAGTTGTGTCCATGCTCCGCTGTGGCAATAAGGACCTCAGGAATCCTGGCAGTGCCTTTCTCAACTGTGGTGCTCTTTGCATCCTCACCTCTAGCTGTCTCAAGGATAAGCATCATGGAAGCACCAAACTTGCTGGAGGATGGAAGTATTCCACAGCAAAGGAAATTCACGTGTTGTCAAGTGGCTTTTTATACTTCAGTATTCGTTTTGATTATGATTTCAGCCCTGGTTCCTATAGTCTTCTGTTTGCTTCATCATAAGCAGGTAAGGACAAACCAAAATTCCTAACTTGAGAGTATACAACACACATACTGTTCCTAATGATTAACATTGCTGTGTTGATGCTATCAACTAACTGCAACCTTGTCATTCTTTGTCTTTTGGAGACAGCTAATGCTTTTGCTTTCCAAGATTTCAGCTGATAACATTTCCATCAATTTCTTGGGTAAACATCTTCAGTGTTTTGCTTTCATTTCTGTAAGTTTTTTTTTTTTTAAATAATTATTTCACTTTTCTTTCCTCTCCTGCACAAATGATGTACGCTGTCCTAATGTGATATCAACAGATGATGCTCTGCAAGGACAGGAGAGGCTGAGGAATCCTGGTATTTCACCAGGCGTGAAGCCTTTTCACTCTTGATTTTAGCAAGTGCTAATACAATCTAGCCCAACTAGTGGTTACTGAGTCAAGTTGTCTTCTACATTTCATTAGCTGATTTCAGTGGTCTTTTTCTATCTATAGCGCTGTATGGTAATGAACAGAAATACAGGGGTGAGCCAAGTGACTCATTTGCTGAAGGTCAGGCTTTTATTTTTTGGTTTCCAAACTGTGAATCAGTCTCCTGGAGGATCCAAGTGCTAGTTTGGGATGCTGGTTTACATATGCCGCTGTGATGTAGCTCCCTCCAGTTCCAGTTCTGAGGAGGAAGAGGACAAGGAAAAAGTCCCCTTCTGTTAAGAGGCAGGATGGCTTGTTCTCATGGTCTGTCAGCTTCCTGTGGCATAATGACACCAGGAACCCCTCTGAGGACTGATCCTACAAGGCACTGATTGTTTTTGTGAAATATGAAAACTGCTAAATTCCCAAGAGAGAGGAGCCCACTCTGCACCTTACAGCACTATCACTTAGCAGACGAGATAGATAGATAGATATATAAAAATTAATAGCTAGTGTACTTTTAGCCCCATTCCCATAGCCTTCCTCATCTATTTGGGAGCGGTGAAGCAGCAGGTCTGTGACCTGCAGTCACAACTGCATGCCTCGGTGATAAGCACACAGGTGCAGGCAGCATTTCACACATACTCCACACCTCCCCCTCTTATTTTCATATTACAGAAAATCACTTTAGTAAGTGAAAGAACTGTCTTTAGCCCTGTTAATTCAAATGAATTGGGGAAAGCAGGACTGGGCAATGAAAGCCTTTCCCTGTGAGGGAACTGACAACCTTCCCAGCACTCATGGCAGCAACTTCCTAAGGAACAGGTGGGTTTGTGCTTCAATAGTCATTTTTAGCATATTAGGGCTTGCATCCATTAAGATGCAAAACAGAATTGGGACCCTGTGCCTGTAATCTGATCCCAAGTTTTACGGGCTCTGGCCAGAGAGAGAACATAGCTGCTGTGTAGGAAGAGCATGACCTCCATAAGCAAACACTGAGCCATGAGTCACAGGAATAGATTGAAATCTCTTGCCGCTGACAGTTTACCACCTGGGCAACCACAGAGCTGCCTCCTTCCCTTGGTTGGAAGGGCACTGGAAAGTTGCTCTGACTAGTGAATCAGAAAGCACCATCCCTGTTGCTTTGAGCTAAGCACAGTATAGTGGTTAAAGAGAAGTAGGCTTAAAAGTCAGAAGCTGTCTGCCCCATTCTGCTTATCAGGTGTGACCTTGAGGGCATCCCTTCAGCCCTCCATGTTCCCTTCTTCCTCCCTATGCCGGGGCTACAAAGCCCCAGAGCGACTCCAAAGAAGAGGTGACCGCTATCACTCTCAGAGCACAAAGTGCCACAGAAAAGCAGCATGTGCAAGCATTGTGGTGCTTGACTACTACACGGCTCTACCATGCTCTGAATCAGTGCTAAATGATTTCAAACTACGATGCACAGAAGGAAAGGTTCATGGTTTTAATAAGCATGAATTAGCACAACACTGTGCAGCTCACGATGTGCATGCATTGGCTTTAAGTCGAGTCTTTGACCACAGAGACATCACTTCTGACAGACTGCGAGAGTTGAGTCCAGGGATGAAATGAAAATTCTGTGACCCAAGAGGAGCGCAGAACTCCTCTAGGCACTGCTGATTGTTGTATTTTTTATTTTGTGAAAAAATCACCAAAATGGATATGAAAAATGCTGATCTATTTCAAACATATCAAATTTTGTTGGAAAACAACTGCGTTTTCATAACAAATCATTGCTTGTGTTTGTTTGTAATGATGCATAAAAAGGTTATTTCCCTTCCTGGGAGAATGCTTTTGTGCTCTTGTAATGATAACGCTCCTCTTGAACTCACTGATAGATGGAAAAATTGCAGCAGAAAACACTGACCAAGCACTGCTTCTTTCCACAGGCACCGGAGTTGTGCTGGGCACACGGATCTTGTGAGTATGCAGATGCTAGAGACCTGATTTCTGATTTTGTCAGACTTGTGCTGTTACAAAGATGACTGTCTCACAGCCCTCATGTCTTGTTATAACTGCTCCAAGGACAGGTGTGAGTTGTAACCACAGAAATACAGAGCCCACAGGGCACTGTGGCCAAGACAAATAGAGCTCCCTAGCTCTGCACCCAGGGCTGTCAGCCAGCAACCATCTCTCTGCCAGAATCAGCTACGTGCACCTCTCTGAAAACGGCCAGTAAAAATCAGTGTCACAAGGGTCAGATTTATTGCTGCCAAGTGTTAGTCAACAGTTCCCTAAGCTCAAGGTATCTTGAGCTTAGTTCCCTAAGCTCAAGCCCTAGGGCAGTCCTAAAGTAACACACCATATAACAGCTCAAACCCTCAGAGAGATTGAATTAAATCAATGAAAAACTTCTGCTAATAACTGTTGACTGTGCAACCAGCCAGGACCCCCCCCCAGGCAGACACAGTGGCTGAAGGTACTGACCAGCACTGTGGCCTGAGCTGAGTGTCCCCATTAGATGGTATTTGATCTATTCTGCATCAAGCCCCCACCACATTAAGTACCACAGATACACATTCCCTCATGGTGTGCGGTCTAACATTGCTGTGCGTTGTTGTGTCCTTACCCGGTTTGTCAGTGTGTGCAGCAAAGGGTATGACAGCTGCCACCCATCATTAGCTTTAATGCCGGGAGCATGTGTTCACCCAGCGCAGAGAGAGGGGGGAAACCTGAGGGGATCCTGCAGGCTCAGCTCTCGTGAAGGACCATAGCCACAGCAGCCAGCAAGAAGAAAATTACTGTAACACCCTCATCATCCTCCAATCTGGCTGAAGATCTACACATGAATTTTTTTTCTTATTAGGGACCAGCTCAAACTCAACCCCAGCCTTGCAGTTTCCCTGTCTCCAGGCTGTTTTTGCCAGCTAACCTGTCCTGACGGGAGCCCCTGCAAGCCACCCATAGACATGGGGGTCCTTCACAGCCTCTCGTGGCAGATTGAGACCGCTTCCTAGCACTTCTGAGGAGCTAATAAACTCAAAAAGATCAATAATAATAGTAACAACAACAACAAATAATAATAATAAAATTCAGGGGTGAGGTGTACCAATGAGAAACAGTAACAAAACACACTTATGCACAGAAAGAGGTTATCCTTAAACATAATTAATCACCATACCCATTTTGTCTGTGTTTTCCTCAGTAAAAAATTCTTCTACACAAAACTTCAAAGATGCCATGAGCTGGGAGTGGAACTTAGAGAACTGCGATGGATTTGTGCAGAAGGACCGTGACCAGTACCTCATGATTGAGCAGAGCAGCAAATATTTCATCTACGCTCAGGTCAACCGCAAAAAAGACATGGAACAGTCTTTTACACTGATGCTGTACAAAGAGCCAGGCATCCTCCTCAACAAGGTTGTGGGACCAAAGATGGGAGATGAAAAGGGCACAGTAAATTTTGGGAGACCCTTTTTCCTGCAGAAGGGAGATAAGCTGTACTGTCGGGGAAATTTTCAACCTGACTATATTCTGGCAGGGAATCAGACTTATTGGGGCCTGTATAAAATATAGCAGGATTCTGCTCTGAGCCAGCTCCTCCCTTATTCCTTCCAGGAAACCTTAGGGCATGGATGAAGAGTCTGCAATTTCTCTTTGTATGAAATTCAACTTGCTGGAGTACATGCCATAGTAGGCTGTTATCCTGCAGTGACAGAGTAAGATGTAAAACAACGCGAATAGCAAACTTTGTTAATAATGGGTAGCACCTGATCATCATGAAGCATGAGAGAAAGATGCTTCTGGGAGGAAAAGTTCTCAATGCATTACAGGTTTGACTCTGAGATCCTGGAAAAATAAATCACTATATTCAGCCGGTTCTGAGCTGGGGAGGAGCTCAGCTCTGCAGAGGGTTGCATTTCAGAGTTGGGTACATGTTAGTACTCTGGGTCCCTTCTAACAAAAGGTGCTATGTAAAGCTAAGGTATTCTATATCCTTCACGCACAACTGCCCGTGAAGCAACATGTCTCGTGCAGAGAGACAAAATACTTCAGAAACAATCTGTGATGGAAGGAAAGCTTCTCAGCCCCATCCACAGCCTTACCACTAGCAAAGGAAACACGACGGAGGAGCTTCCCCAGGGAAGCTCCATCTTCCTGGGTAGTTCAGAGCACAAAGGACCTTTCCAGTCAAGCACAAGCAGTACTGCCCCTCTGTGAATTCATGTCAGCTCCCTGCCACAGTCCAGACGTGCACACCACAGTGAGCTTGCGGATCCAGCCAATGCAGCTGCTTTGCATCCAGCTGCCATAAAGGATGCACCGCTGCTGGCTGAGTAGCACAGAAAAGCAATGGAAGTTGCTGTATGTAAGTAGGGACTGTGGAGAAGAGATAACAATAGAAAGATGCACATGAAGGGAATAGGCAAGGAGTAAAGAGCAGAAGATGGAGAGTTGGAGAACTGTTCCCAGCATTTTTTACTATGCTGTGTAGCAGGTATGGCAAGCAGGGCAGGGCAGAGCAGACACAGTCCTGACACGAAACGGGGAAGGCCTGAACATCTCTCCTACCACCTCCCCTGCACAGGCACAGCTTTGATATCCAGCACAAAGCACAAGCTGTGCCAGTACCACAGCAGGGATCTGGGAAACATGAGCTAGCAGAGGAGCAGCACACCCTTCACCTGCAGGAACCAGTAGGTACCGAGATGCTGCTCGCTTCGAGGCCTTGGCTGTCTGCTGCACTTCCTGGGATGATGAGCATTGAATCACCAGCAGATCACAGCAAGGAATCAAGACCTCAGCAAAGGCAGAGTGCTCTTTGAAAAGCAGATGGCTGTGGCTGCATGACATCCCAGCTGCCCCGTGGCATGGTTCCTCTCCTTTGCCTAGCCAGGTTCTCCCAGGGGCTCTGTGCTTTGCTTTCCTACCACCTGGACCTTCAAGGCTGAAAACTCCTCTACCATTCCTCAGAACATGTCACAGCCTTGTGGATGGATTTGCATGGGAAAGCAAAGCAACCAAGAAGCTGGCTGAAAATAAATAGTGATTTTGGGTAGGTTGGGGCAGTAAGGGGTGCTATTTGCTCTTGTAATTTTATATTCTGTGTATTGTAATTCTAAAGAACTGAGAGTCAACTTTCTGCGGGGACGTCTGCAGTCTTCTATTTTGTTTCATACAATCTGTTATCGATTAAAATGTTACTCTTGTTCTTACTTCGCTTTGTTGATTTCCCTTAGTTCAAAATAAAATAAAAAAAATCTCACAAACCGCAAGTGTATCTCGCTTCTTTGATATGGACTGAGACGATAACTGACTGACACATTTCTCTACCCTTCATCTACTTTCACTAAACTGCCTCTTCTGCTCCGAAAGGCTGGCAGTATCAGCAAGGAGTAAGATGAGTTTGAGCTGCACAGTCCGAAACAGTGCCAAAGTCGTGCCTCTTCCCAGCACACAGGGGAGCTGCATGTGGCCCAGCCTCACGGGGATGGGGAGGAGGGGGATGTCCGTACCCAGGGCAGCCCGCACACCAAAGCACGTTAAACCTTGATGCAGGCAGGATAAGCAACAGGCAGAAGAGGCAAGCAATAAGGCTTCAGAATTTAACAGAAGCTGTTACGTCACGACACACCCCCACCACCACCCTCCCCAGTTACTTTCTGAAACGCAAAACAAGCCCAAAAAGGGTCCACGGGGGCTGAAGGACCCACTGTTCCACATGTCAGATCAGCAAAATCCCAGACCTTGCAATACCCTGGCCTGAAGATGTGCCTCCAAGACCCAGGCATCCAAAGCAGGGATGAAAGCAGAAGGCAGATGTGGAAACACCACTGAAGTGAAACTGCCTGGAGGCTTCCTTGCTTCATGGGATGTTTTCAACATGCCCACCAGAAGGTCACTCTGGGCAGAGATGATGGATGGTCACAACAGTGCTTCCCATGATGTTTTATGCAAGCTGTTGGGCCTCCCATCCCTGCCCCGCACTTTAGAAATAAATAGGAAAATCTGTGTGTCTATCTCTGAGTCAGGCTTTCCCCATGACATGCCTATAAAGCTCTTCACACAATGGTACTCACATTCCATGGGGCTAGCATCATGGATGTCAAGAAATAATAAGAGCGCTCCAACCCTTCCTCCCCAACCTGCCAGTGACCAAACTGTTCAGATTCCTGGAAAATTTAAATGCATCCTTGCCTTGCCCCAGCATCTGGGAATGCGTAGCAGACCTAAAAGACAACGTTCCCCAAATGCCTCAGGTTGAAAGTCCTGCCTCTCTGAAAAATGTTACACACAATTAACAAATCAAGGCAGCGTCAAAAAATCATTTACAGAAAAAACTTTATTTTCTTGACATTCTGAAATTATCACGTGCCACTTGGAGAGCATTTTCACTGATATGTGGAGTTATGAAAAAGTATATTTCTCTGTGCCATTATGCCTTTTAATTACATGTGCTTTCTAATCTACGGGAAATACGATTTAAAGGAGAGTGAATGCATCATGAGATCATGAGATTCACTGTATAAATAGATAGTCATGTGCCTTCAACCAGGAAAAAAAATGTCGTTTTTTTTTTTTTTTTTTTTTACGGGACTTGGGGAGTTTCTGCTTTCCCAGAAGTTTAGTACACTACACACCCACCCAACCCCCAGATCAGAGATGCAAATGGCCCTTGAAGTACAGAGTTCTGTGTCTTCAGAAGTCAGCCAAAATGTGGTCCTATAAAATACATATTTTTTTAAAAAATAATAATTGAATACAAATAATCACAATAGATTCAGCAGTTTTTCTGTTGAACAAACCATCACAAACCACCTATCACCATCACACCTTGGTACACTGCGCTCTCCATAGTCAATAGAGGTTGCCTATTTTTTGTTCTAGCATGATTTGAAAATTTAATTCAGACTTTCAGGCAAAAAGTGCCACAAAGCACATCAAAACTAGTGTAGCCTCTCCTCTAAGCAAGCACAGAGACACTTCTGATGATGTTGCACGTACATACGGTGTTTAGAACAACACCATTACAGGGGCTTCTCAGGCTGCTCTGAAAGTCCCTATGGAGCCTGGCCAGTCAGAAGTAGCCAGGAGACCCCTGGGGCAAAGCAGTCCTAGTTTTGAACTGCCCAAAGACACAGTGGTTTCTGCCTAAGCTGCTAATATGTCGAGAGCATCCTATGTCCAGAGCCATCATCTGAGGGCAGCTGAGTAATACACGTATAGTGGTAGCGCCTGGACACCTGTCCCAGCACAGCTCCCACACACTCTCTGCTTATGCTGGTTATAAATGTACTGTGCATTGAGAGTTTTTCTGTCCCCGTTTCTGTCATGCAGAACCCTGTTCTGAAGATGACGCATTGCATAGTGCACATGCATGTGTCTCAAAACCAAGGTAAACTTACTGATTGGTGAAATGGAAGTGGATGATATAGGTCATGCTGTCCTCTCTGCACAAATCGGGAGCACAGTCATGGCGGAAATGTAAATGACAACCTTTAATTTGGGTTGCTTGAAGCAAACTACCTAAAGACCTGGTTTTTTTTCAGAGTAATTTCTATTGTGTAATTAATTTTTGTTGTAACTTCCAGCGCTCAAGACATCTGCAAATCAGTCCAGTGAGGTAATGCAGCTTAGGACACTGGAGCATAGCAAGCTGGCTTTGGTTCTGACAGGAGGCTGGGTACCTAATCAGGGTGCTCTGAAAAGCCTTTCCTCTGGACAACATAACCTGTGCTTCCTGGGCAAGAATGAACTGTCCCAAGGGATATTTTCCAGGGAAAAAAATTCAGCCTGGCACAAAACCCCTGCACTGGCAATTTCAGCTCTAAAGATGAGTGCACAGGAAGTTCGAAACTGCTGAAAACAGTCTGCCAAGAGAACCAGTAGAGAAGTATTTATATTCCTATCCCTGCAGAGCGACAACTGCTTTTACAGTTATATTTCCCATAAAGCCTCTTAGCAAAACAGGGTCTTGTGGTGGTCTTGCCCATCTTGTTTCTCAACTGGGTGGACATTTAATGGTGCACTTCAAAAGGCCTTAGGCACCAGGCTTCTGGTGACAAGTCACACGCTCCATCTGAGGTGCAGCACTCTGGTTTCCTGCTCTCTTCTCCAAGTTAGGGAATGGTTTGAATCATGCCCACTCCCTCTTCATCTCCCAGGCACACCAAAAGCTGTCCTACCATGTAAGGTGGTACTAGCAGACGGTTTGGGACAAATCATCCCCCATCTACACCCAGGTTTCTGCGTGCCCTGGTACCTCCTGATTTCAGGGGTCTGCTCTGCTAGGCACTTCACTTCCACACGTAGCAAAAGACAGCCTCTGTCATCACAGATTTTAGCCTAATAAGCAAAATATGTCTTAGAGGGGAAGAAAGTCTTACCAGCAGTTTAGAGATAAGGAAGAAAGGCATAGCAAGATGATGTGATTTCCTTAGGGTCACCCGAAGTCCAGACAAGCAGAGATGAGAATTGATCATGGGACTCGGGGAAGGTATTAACCAAATGTCCTCGCCATGGACAGTAAAAGCAGTGGTAAGAGCACTCAGGAAATAAACCCAGAAAGTGCCACATCTGGATTAAATTCTCAATCATTTTTTACCTCTTTTGGAGAAACGATATAACACATTGACAATATCCCAGAAATGGACAAAAAAGCTTCCAAATGCCATAAAAGTGACTGTGGTGCAGAGTATGGTGGTGTTAGCAGGCTGGCCAGCACAGTGCTCACTCATCACTTCCTTTGGCCTCATTGGACACCTGCCTATGCTATGGATCCCTGGGCTTTGGCCAGCTGGAAGCAGAAACTCATTTCTGCTTCAGGTCTTTTGAAATGAGTGGCCCTCCCAGCATAATTTTGGCAAATCCAACCTTTCATCTCATTTGAGATGAAAGAACAGCAGCATTTTTTTCCTTTGACATTAAACATTAATCTGTGGAAAAGAAATTCTGATTTCATGACATCCCTACACCAAAAGATCCTATAGCACCTCAGCTCCCAGTGCCCGTAGAGCAGTCACTGGGTACTCCTAGCATAGGCTTTACACACAACACAGAAACCCCATTTGCTTTTGGACATTTTTATAAACAGCACAAGGGCTCAGCTACTTATTGGTGCTGGAGAAACTGACTCATGTTACGGCAGTGCTGCTGCAGAAGGAATTTGCTGATATGGGCTAGCACCCTGCCTACCCCTCTGGCAAACCGCTGAAGAAGTAGGAAGGATTTAGAAGCAACAAGTCCTGCCTTTGCAAAGTAAACAATTCACAGAAGAGCCCCTGAAGGGAAGTTACAGGGGTATGACTCACTCCTGATATAAAATCACAAACATTTTGTTACAGGATAGCGTAAGAGGTGAAAGCTGTGTGCTGTTTCTTTCTGCAATCCTAAACTCCTTGCTATCACAGGCAATGCCTTCCTTCCCCAGCTCCACCCTTGTAGGTTCCCTGGCACGCATCTTTCCTACTGGAAGGGGCTTTGGGTCATCTCAAGCCCTTCAAACATTTCCAACCTGAAAAAAGGTCTGCGTGGTTGATGCCCTCTCCTCTATGCACAAGGCAGTTGCTCCCAGTGGTCCTTTCCCTCCCTCATCTTAACTCTCCTGCAATGCTGACAGCTCACTGCCACTTCTCCTCAAGCAGTGCCACAAAACTTTAATCACAAGCCTTCCCAGTGGCTTTCCCACAGCACCAGATACCAGAAACACAGGTTTCAGTTAAAGGGTTTGCTCTTTTCCTGAGAGGTTTCGGAGGAAAAGTGAAAAAGTAAAACTGCAATGGCAGCGTAGGTCTCCTCTTTCTTTCAATATTTGCTTTTCAGGAGAAGGGATAGAAACTTAGAACTTACTTTCCACATACTGCCAGTACTTACATCCCTCACTGGATGGGTATAGCCATGCAGCTTAATAAGCAGTGAGATGAACAAAGCTTATTTACTCCATAAACCTGGATTTTGTGCTTGGATTATCTAGTGTTGGAAGTAGGTAGAGCTCTGAGAAGACAAAATTCCAGAACTTGGAGCTTACACTGTCCTGTGCGGTGGGGTTCAACTGTTTCCTGATCTCTGTCTTGTACTAATCAGCCCATCCATGTCAAAACTATAGTAATATGAGATGATTCCCTTTTCCTATTCAGCTGATACTAGTTGTGCAAAATAGGTGGAGGGGTTAGTGTGGGTACAGAGCATACAAATGCACACAGAGAAACAGTATGGTCTTAGACTTTTCCTAACCATTAACCTCAAAGCTTGCACACATAACTGGTGTTGAAATCTTTCCTGGAATTTTGATGCTTTAATAATCTTTCTATTCTCAGCATTCACGTGCCTTTTGATCTTTACACAGGAAAGATGGCAGTTTATAGTAGCTTAGTCTTCACGTAAGCCATGAAGAAAGACATCACAAGATCAAACATTTGGTGGTCTAGAACATTTGCCAAAAATCTGTTATTCAGCCACGTGCACCAGGATAGAACGATAGAATTGTCTAGGTTGGAAGGGACCTTTAAGACCTCATCAAGTCCAACCATTAACGTAGCACTGTCAAAACCACAACTAAACCACATCACCTAAGCACCATATCTCTACCCATCTTTTAAATACCTCCAGGGATGGTGATTCAACCACTTCCCTGGGTGGCCTGTTCCAATGTTTGATAATCCTTTCTGCGAAGAAATTTTTCCTAATATCTAATCTAAACCTCCCCTGGCACAACTTGACACTATTTCCTTTTGTCCTGTCACTTGTTATGTGGGAGAAGAGACTGACCCCCCCCCCCTCCTTTTGGGTCGTTGTAGAGAGCCATAAGGTCTTCCCCAAGCCTCCCTTTTTCCAGGCTAAACCACCTCAGTTCTCTCAGCTCCTCCTCATAAGACTTATTCTCTAGACCCCTCACCAGCTTCGTTGCCCTTCTCTGTACATGCTCCAGAACTAAAATGTCTTTCTTGTAGTGAGGGGCTCAAAACTGAACACAGTATTCGAGGTGGGGCCTTACCAGTGCCGAGTACAGGGGGACGATCACTATCCTAGTCCTGCTCTCCACACTATTCCTGATACACGCCAGGATGCTGTTGGCCTTCTTGGCCACCTGGACACACTGCTGGCTTATGTTCAGCCAGCTGTTGACCAACACCCCCAGGTCCTTTTCTGCCAGGCAGCTTTTCAGCCACTCCTTCCCAAGCCTGTAGCGCTGCAGGGGGTTGTTGTGACCCAAGTGCAGGACCTGGCACTTGGCCTTGTTGAAGCTCATACTATTGGCCTCAGCCCATTGATCCAGCCTAGCCAGGCCCCTCTGAAGAGCCATCCTACTCTCAAGCAGATCAACACACACGCCCAAGTTGGTGTTGTCTGCAAACTTAGTGAGGATGCACTCGATCCCCTCGTCCAGGTTATTGATAAAGATATTAAACAGAACCAGCCCCAATACTGAGCCCTGGGGAACACCATTCATGACCAGCTGGATTTAACTCCATTCACCACAACTCTTTGGGCTCAGCCATCCAGTCAGTTTTTCATGTAGCAAAGCATATGCCCATCCAAGCCATGAGCAGCCAGTTTCTCCAGGAGAATGTTGTGAGAAACGGTGTCAAAGGTTTTACGGAAGTCCAGGTAAACAACAACCACAGACTTTCCCTCATCCACTAAGTGGGTCACATTATCATAGAAGGAGATCAGGTCTGTCAAGCAGGACCTGGCTTTCATAAACCCATGAAACTTTTCTGTTCTGGTTTTTAGTATGGCATTTTCTTTTGCTATTCAGGCAAAACTGTACGGTAGACCAAAGTGAAAATAACCATCTTTTTAAATTATATACCATAGTAACCTCTCAAGACAACAGAACACAAAAGATACAAAATCTTTACAACATTTAGGAAACCTTGCACAGGATAACCTATCAGTGGGAGCAGGAAATTATCTGTCTATTGTTAAATATAATGCTCCGTGAAGCCTACATTGTGGTCTGAAGACTGATGAACATTAATAGCAACATTCACATCCATTTCAGAATTAATTCCTTTTGTTGCTCTGTGTCTGTAACAAAAACTCTGCAAGGATTTGCCACCCCACCCCTCTGGAGAAGCTCTGTGTGTCTGAGAAGACTTGAAATAACCTGTAGTCACTCTGCTCCAGCCCTGCCTCTCACAATCATATTTATATTCTCCCATACTTATATTCCCTTTGTATTCATACATTAATGTGTCCTGTTTACCTTAATGTCTCAATTCTGTACCATGGAGCTGCTCTGTGCTATCCTCCTTTGTCCCAGAGCCACTGGAAGAACTGCTCAGTTTACTGTTGAACACACCAGAGATGGATCCAGAGAAACCAGCTAACAGCCAGCTTCACTCTCCTCTCACTGCAGATAATTTTCTAGACAAGAATCTAAGTCAGATATCAGACTGGGGCGAAGAACTGAAACCCATTTGAGATGAGCTTTTCCTGCTACTGGATGAAGAACAGATCTTGTTAATCTCTCACCTGATGGACCTCAGTTTTGTACGTGGGATGCTGCGATATTGCCTGGCAGTAGTAGCAGGTACTCAGGAGACCACAATAATAAAAAGGCTTACATACTCTCTGGAAGGACCCAACCAATGTTCAGGGATAAGAAACATTGCTTTGATTCTCATCCTTCTCATTTGGTATCATCCACTAAGAACGTGCTTAGATGAAGCTGCTGCAGCAGACAACATAGGTACAAGCCATTAGATGAGCCTTGAAAGAAACTCAGTCCTGCTTATCCTCTCTCTTGGATGGAGCCTCTACCTCCAAGATTGGCCAATACCTGCATAAGATCAGCAGAGACAAAAAAAACCCCTCATTTTCACAAAGCACTGAAAAAAGACCACCCTAGGGAGCATACCTACATCAGAATTTGATCCAAATCACTATGGATTTTATTTATTATGGACACAAAAATGCTACCAGGTGCCACAGGCTTTCAAGAATTTCAGGCTCCAACAATAGCAAAGACATCCAAACCCTGCTGGGCTGGAGCTAGCCCTCAGACCTCAACCCTGACACACAGTTAGGCTACTGAAAAGGAAAGGGAGGATATCAACAAATCTGAACATATGTATGCGTATATTGCAGGCTGGCTTATACAATCACTTATCATCAGTATAAGTGAAACAGTTTGTTTTCATTGTTGATGAAAATATATAATGTAATATTTTCCTGGCTGTCAAGATGCTTATATATATGCTTTTTAAATTTTTGTTTATGTGCTGAAATTCAGATGGTTGCACAACAGCCTTGGCTTTAAAAACACAAGCCCAGTAATATACTAATATTATTTGGCGGGGAAATCCATATAAACAGTTTATATGTAACTGTTTATATTAACCGTTCCGTAAGTGGGGGAGACCGAGGACATAAATCCAATATAGTAACATCTCCTGCTTAATCATCTGGCCTTTTAATATGTGGGGGCTGAAGACATCATCCCGCCCTTAGCAAGGATCATCCTAAGCTTTGTGTTGACAGTTTATTTGGATAACTTTAATATGAGCAGGGATTTAAGTATGTCTCTAAGGACAAAGGCTTGACTAATTTTTTATTATTAACTATTAAATAATTGTGACTGTTAATTAGATGAGCAAAGAAATGCAATAAAAATATGGTTTAGATTACTTTGATGTCATTTCCTGGAATCCTATTGGAGTTCCACAGCCCTCCATGCATCCCAAAACACAGGAAAAAGGAGCTGTCCTGGCTCTGCTCCAATGAACTAGGACAGATGCTATTACCATAAGATCAGAACTAAGACCCAGGAGACATTTCTTCAAAGAGCGCTCAGAAAACTACTATTCCATTACTGGAATTCACCTGCTTACTTCATCTTAGCTCTGTCTGTTGGGTAAGCAGGTAGTTAAGGTCTTAGTCAGGTCTACCTGCTCACTTGGCATTGATGGGACAGTTCCTGACGTGCTCAGAGGGAGCCTGCTTTGTGGACAGTCTTTCCTTTGCATAGCACTCGTTAAGCCACCTAGTTATTCTACCACTAGTTGTTTATTAATGCAATTTGAGTGAAAGAGCCTGTGGTACCAAGGACTTCGTAAACATGAACTCCCTGCCCCAAATTACTTGCAAGCTGAACTGCTGTAAGTACAGAATAGGGTAATTCTCATTCCAGTTTGTAGAGAAACAAAGCGCAAAGTAGTTAAGTGATTAGCATGAGGTCAGATAAGCCTGGGAGAGATCTGGGATTAGAATCATAGAATCGTTACGGCTGGAAAAGACTTTAAGATCATCAAGTTCGACTGTTATCTAACTCTACCGTGCCCACTTCTAAACCATGCCCCTGAGCACCATATCTAGATGGCTTTTAAATACATCCAAGGATGGCAATTCAACCACTTCCCTGGGCATCCTGTTCCAGTCTTTGATAACCCTTTCAGTGTAGAAGTTTTTCCTAATGTCTAACTTAAACCTCCCCTGGTGCAACTTGACGCCATTTCCTCTTTTCCTATCCGTTGTATCTTGTGAGAAGAGACCAACGCCCACCTTTCTACAGCCTCCTTTCAGGTAGTTGTAGAGAGCCATAAGGTCTCCCCTCAGCCTCCCTGTCTTCAGACTAAACAACCCCAAGTCCCTCAGCTGCTCCTCATAAGATTTATTCTCAAGACCCTTCAACCAGCTTTGCTGCCTTTCTCTGGACCCTCTCCAGCACCTCAATGTCCTTCTTATACTGTGGCACCCACAACTGAACATAGTAATTGAAGCGTGGCCTCACCAGTGCTGAGTACAGTGGGACAATCACTTCTCTAGGCCTACTAGCTACACTATTCCTGATGCAGGCCAGGATGCTGTTGGCCACCTGGACACACTGCTGGCTCATGTTCAGCCAGCAGTCAATTAACACTCCCATGTCCTTATCTGCCAGGCAGCTTTTCAGCCACTCCTTCCCAAGCCTGTAGCGCTGCATGGGGTTGTTGTGACCCAAGTGCAGGACCTGGCACTTGGCCTTGTTGAAGCTCATACTATTGGCTTCAGTCCATTGATCCAGCCTATCCAGGTCCCTCTTCTCTCTCAAGCAGAACAATGCTCCCACCTAATTGCGTGTCATCTGCAAACTCACTGAGGGTGCTCTCAATCCCCTTGTTGAGTTCATTAATAAAAATATTAAACAGGAGTGGCCCCAACACTGAGCCCTATGGAACACCACTAGTGACCAGCTGCCAACTGGATTTAACTCCATTCACCACCACTCTCTGGGCTCAGCCATCCAGCCAGTGTTTGATCCAGCAGAGTGTACGCCTGTCCAAGCCCTGGGTAGGCATTATTTTTTTTTCATTAGAATGCTGTGGGGACTACCTCTGCCTTAATTCCTGAACCAGCACTTTAACAATGATGATGGCTTTTCACCCTCTGTCCACCTTGCCCTCAAAGATATGGATAACATGGTTCTTTATCTTGCTTGTTTAGAGATGAAGAAAAATATGGGTATATGCAATGAATGTGGATGTCCAATTTTCAGGTGTAGACAGGAATATGCAGAAGCTGTGGTTCCTGCAGCACCCTCCATCCAGCCTAGACATAAAACCCATTTGGATAACACCAAGAAACAAAGGCCACATCTTCCAAAGAGTGTGACTTTCCTGCCAACCTCTGTAGCACTCTAAACTGGCAGAGCGGGAATTTCAAGCTGCTTTGAGAAGACGTAAGTCCCTTGTGGTAAAGACATTCAGATGATTTGTCCCTTCAGAGCAGTGCTTGGGTCTCCTTTTCATCTCTGTGTTACCATTATGTCCCTTTGTGCACAGACTGTTGGGGCTGTGTGCTTTGAATAAGAAGTCAGAGTTTCCCAGATTTTCCTCCTACTTAAGTATATATCTGGGTCTGTTTCCACTTGGCTGAACTATAAGAGCAAAGCACATACACAGGGGATTCTGTACATCTACCTCATGCTTTTTCTGAGGAAAATAATTTAAAGCAGAAAATAATTTCTTCTGAATGCCTGTGGCTGTTCCACACTGGCAACAAAAATGCCCACAGATGAGGAAAAGGAGATGTGCCTTCTTGGGGCTTTCCTGCTCACTGTTTGCCATGGGTTATGGTAGTGACTTTGTGCCCTTTCCCGAGCAGAGGTGATAGCAAAAGAGGGTTGCTGCTGTCTTTTTACTGCAGGCAGAGTTAGCTGCTGTCTCTTCACTTGGCCAAAATTTTCTTCTAAGATCCTGAAAATACTTACTGGATGAAGCCCATGGGAGAAACTGGCACCCAGAAGGCAGGTGCTCCTCTGCCCTAACTGCCAGGGAGCAATGCAATACTATGCTGAGTGCTGTCCAGACTGGGCCACCCTGGGCACAAACCCAAGCAGCGGCTGGGGCACCTCCAGTTTGGAGACTGGCTCAGGCAGATTCTCCCTCCCTGCACTGCAGGACACTGCACAAAGAGTTTCGGGGATCTTGACACCTTATTGCTATTTAATTAATGCTTCAGGACCTGAGTCCTATTTTGCCTCTTTTCCTTCACTGTTAACAGAGGGGCGCAAAGAAAACATTTTAAAAGACAGTATTTTCATGTTATCATCTCACATATTGAAAGTTTAAGAAATACCAGAATGTAAAGCACCTTGCAAATGCTAATTATAATTCTAGTGATTTGCGTGTGTGGGCACCAAGATATGCCATGGTGCATTCTCACAGCACCCCGTCTCATTTTCTGCACAGCAAATACACCCATTGGGGTGAATCTGATCCTGTAAGAAAGGAAGATCTAGTCTGTCTAAGCTCTGTCATATTTGCTACAGAAATTGGGGCATGCACAGGACACGGAATAGAGGACTGCAAGCTGAGAGACAGTAGCCTCACAGATAGATGACTTAAGGAGGATTTGATCATTTTACTTTTGTCCCTCCTGCCAACAGCATATTTGTGTGATGTTAAGCAAGTGACAAAGCTCAAACCTTTTAAAAGTGGCTGCTAATTGTACATTCCTTATTCTCTGACTTGAGATGCAGGACTCTGATTTTTAAGAGCTACAAGGATCCATAGCTGAAGGCTAGATGAAGAGGTCATTTTGCACTACAACAACAACAACAGAATAATATTAAGGAACATCATCATCCTTGCCCTGAAGAAGGCAAGATCCTGAAAGATGCAAACACAGAGTGAGAATATGATCAGTGAATAAAAGCTTGCCCTGATTTCTGTACACAGGGAGCCAAGCCAAAGCTGCAGAGGTGGCTCTAAGGTTGCATTTCCTGCTTTGTGAATGCTCGAACAATCAATCTTTACAGTAATTTAGCGACACATGTGCATCTGAGGTATTTAAGAGATTTTTGCTTTGCTTTTGATGTACGGACAGTGGCCATCGCGAATGTTAGTGTTCAGTTCTTTTGTAGCACAGCTAGTATTAATGTTAACTTGACATATTTTAAAGACTTTTATTGTGCACAAAGACCTGCTTACTCAGCATTTATAATCAAGAGAAGAGTCAAGTCTCAGATTTATCTCCCATACTGATCAGGAAGGATATTTTCTTTTCTGGAGGAAATGGATAGGTCACAATCTAATGATCACGTTCAAGAATTTCTCTCTATGCATATTTCTGTTCAACCACGCATCTGTTATCTGCTGTGAACTACTGGGAGTCCGCTAAAGAATGCTGTTTCACCAGCATCCTAGTTCCACATCCTGCCCAGTGCTCCCAGCTATTGGTTTGGACTATTTGCAGGTCTGCACTATTGTGTTTAGGGAGGTCTCTTTCTAAAACAATCATACGTGTGCTCTTTCTCTTTAGCTCTAAATGAACACATTACATCACATGCAAAGTAAAGACCAAGTACTTAGAGCCTAGCTTCTGCTAAACTCCTGATACTCAGGCATCTAAACATAGATTAAATTTTAAGTCAAAATGCTTAACCTCCCCCCAAACCCACAACCCAATGCCACACCAAACAAAGCCCCACCCTTGCTGCGGCTTCTCTTCAATGTTCAGAAGAGCTGATCTCCCACCATCAGGTGGATGTATGTGATCACAACCCCTGAGAAATCAGGCTCAAAGCATCTCAGATATTCAGAAAAATAAGCTACTCAAAGAAAAAGACACACAAGCTCTCAATATCACCTTAAGATATTGGCTTACAGAGGTTCCTCATTCAGCATTGCTCTCTTTGCAAACAGGTGATGGTGTGGAGGTACGAGCTGGGAGTTACTCATGCAAGTAACCAGCCCTGCCTATACGGTGCGTTGCACAAGCACAACTGTTGCTGTATTGGAATCCAATGGAACTGATGGAGGACTTTTAAGGGAAAGTTGTTACCTCAATTTTGTAGGAAAAAAGGCAGACCCAGTAGGGCATAAATAGTTTGTCTAAGATTACAAAGTGGTTTTGCTACATCTTTTTCTGACTCTCAGAGTGGTACCAGGACAGAGAACTACTCCATGTAGCAACTAATGACCAACAGCAGCTACTTGAGCTTCATCCTATCACCTTTCACACAACTTTCTCTAAGCAGATGCTGTGACACACACCAGCTGAGGAAATGTGCCTGTTCCTCCCACATCAAATACAAAGCCACGTAATTTGTTTAGCTTTTCTGCTGTAATCTTACCTCTTGTGGGTGCTTCTCTGGTACTGAGCAGCCCTTACCCACCCAGCAGGCTCTGGAAATACTTAAAAAAAGGACATGATTGTTCCTCGGATTTTTTTTGACCGGCCTTGTATTTTACAAGTAACCTGCCAGAGTTCAAGAACCTGTCCATTTTCCTCATTTGACTTAAGTTTTTGAAGAATGCCTTGTGGCTGCAAATACCACCCTTGCCTGGCCGTTCAGCCAGCTGCTTCCTTCAGCTCCTCCTTGGATGTGAATGGGTGATACATGCTGGCTCAGAGTCTCCAACATGAGGTGTAAACCCATTCTTCCTGGAAATGTTAACTCTCTTACTGCATCTTTTATCACTGTTTTCTTGACAAGGTTCCTCATTCTTATGCAGTTTCCCTTTTTGAAGCTGACTGCATTTGTGAGCATGGAGGGTTTTCTCCTTTCATCTATTATGGCTCCTGCAGGGATGCCGAGAGTGCAATGCGATCGCTGGTATAGAGCGATTACAGCCTTCAGGACCATGTCTGATACACAGAGAAAAAAGGAAGGGACTCCACTGCTTCTTGCAGGCTTCCTTGCCAGCTTTTCCAGGAATAAGCTGCCACTAATTGCATTTCAAAATTTCTTATGTACATCATGCCTTGATGTGACACTTGCCCAATCTGTGGGTGTGGGGAAAAAGGAGAGGTGGTAGAAGTCTTCCATCACTCCTGCATTTCCTGCCCGTGCAGCCTCTGTGACTTCTCTTGGTGTATCATATGTGATGTTGTTATCCTGGTGGGTACTCATTAATAAAGACATATACTATACATAACTATACTTTTCTTATCTAAGCCTGAAATTTTAATCCATAGAATTCTGTGGTACTGTGAAATTGCTAGCTGATTCACCTTGTTTGACTCTAAATTGACTTCTATATGTATTTGAAAGAAATATGAAATACATGTTCTTTATTATATAATTTACATATATCTCCCTCACTTGTTCCTCAGCAGAAGGTCTCACACTGTCTTTCCTCTCTACTTTTTGCTGTGGTGTTAACAGAAATACCGCTGACTATCTCTTGTCCATCAAGTTTCTGATATGCGTAGTATGACCACATCTAGCCTAGAAATGGTTGCACTACTGTTTTGATTTTCTTTTCGGTGCCTCATTTAAAAATAATTTGGTTTGTTTGACTGTTGCCATCCTCCACCCTTTCCTCACGGACATAGAATTTCTGTGGCTTCATCAGTAGCGGTTATGTCATCTTACAACTTATGTGCTTTGCTCCCTGGGAATTTTCCCCTGCTCTTTAGTTTGAAAGGCTCACTGATAACATCTTTCTGGATTTGAAGTGGCAGTTGCCTGTTTCACTTGTGGTTTAAATGGAGTTTGCTTCCTCTACCCAAAAAATACCCCCAGTCCCTGGTCAAGCACAGTCCTTCCTCCTCAAACCATTTGCTCTGCCACATGTCTAAATTTCACCTCTCTTCTTCCCTAGACCAGGCCTACGGGGATCATTTCAAAGAGTTCTGCTACAGGTGAGAAACTTGGAAAAAAACCCAAACCACTAACAATTCTTTACACTAGGACAAGCTGGAGTTTAATGTTCTCTTTCCTCAATAAACAAAGACCACAGTAATTCGAAACACCTAAGTATGGATGTACTAAACCACAAGATGGCTATGAAACACAAACACTGTGCTACAGCACCAAAAGGGATAACTTTTGGAGCATGACTGCCAATGACAACAGGGACTGTATTTTTGATCCCCGCAGGTTCTCATCTAGGATGGAAAGTGCATGCAAGCCAGGAACAGTTACTCCTTCAGGGAGGCTTTTTGCTTGCAGCTTGCTATTTGCATCAAAGTTAGCACAGGTATTCTTTCAGTTGGCTAAATTTCATTTATGTCTGAGTTCTCGTTCTGAGAAAAGTTTTACTACTTAGAGCACACAGAAAAATTAGCAACTTCAGCACAATACCCTGTGTGGATCCCCTTTCAGATCCTGTTGAGATAGGATTTGTTACGTTCCTCCTTTCACTATCATGTGGCTTCTCCGAAACTACACATGAGAATCAGTGACCACCAAAACTTCACAAATGATCAGCTCCTTTGGCTTATGAAAGTCTATGACCAAAACAGTTAACAGCATCAAAACAGCGTAACAAGTGATGGTGAGACATGCAAACAGGACTGAAAGAGAAAAATGTACTGCACTTCAACCATAGAAAGCTTTCTATGTTTAAAACTCAGGTCTTAGGTTTATTCAGCATGAAAATGCCTCAAGTACTTCTCACCCTGTAATGTAATGACTAAGACTATGATTGCAGGACAACACATAAAAGAGATGGAATAAAAAAAACAACCTGTGAACAAAACTGAATCTTATTGGAAATCACCTTGTGCTATTTAAGCCTTTTCAGAGCATTTGTTTGGTTTTATTTTAAAAAGGCTGCTGGCCTTTTTGAAATAAAGCATCAGGTGGACATTACCAAATTTACTGTTCCACCTTGCCTTTTATGGCTCAAATCCATCAAATACAAATTACCAATGTTAAAGTTTAAATGTACTTAGATAAGATTTTAATTAGTTTAGGCATAGGGTATTTGAAACAGTAGCAATACATTATCCTGAAATGTCATTTTGGTTAGTAACAAAGGTATCCCCCAAGGAAATGCGGCAGATATGGATGAAACAATAATGGTTTTATCCATCCCTATAACTTGCTCCAGGAAGCATCCATGTCCTGTGCGCGACTCAAAGCTTTCTTCCCACTACTGCTGGCCACAGACAGAGAGAGAATACTTGACTATGGATCATCAGGCAGAGGGTGTGAAAAATCCTTTTTCTAGCTGGTAAGACAATTCTTATCAAGACAGAACATTTAGATTTAAAAAAACAACTGTGCTTTTAACGTGTAGGATCAGGTCCTCACTCAACAGTCTCGGCAGAGCTGTAATAGCTTAGGCTGACATCTGCTTAACTCAAAGATTTCAGGTGAATGTAAGGAAAATTTCTCCCTTGCTGTTGAAGGTTACTGAGGAATATACTGGTTATGTCTCTGCACCTGGCTGCAGACACGTATACTTCTGCCCCATCTCCAGCCCAGCATCTGGCCTTCCTTGCAAGACAGGGTGATGTGTGTTGTTCAGCTGGATACCTGCATGGAGCAAATACGTGACACTCCCAATGGCATGCTCTCAGTGACCTATCCAGCACAGCAAACGTGCCTGGGAGCCAGATGCATTTCTCTTTCATTGTCATTGTACCTTCACCAAGCTGTCTCACACCTGCCTATTGCTGGAGTCCTCCCAGGTTTCCAGCTTGCTTTGTTGATTGGGACCATCTGATGCTGGAGTAGAAACCAGGAAGTCTTCCTGCATGTGACTTAGGGCACCCTGGGACAGGAGGAAGAGATGCAGGGAAAGAACAG
>NW_009650188.1:2470212-2483919 GCF_000708025.1 Charadrius vociferus
GGCGTATCCTCAGGGTGGGAATAGGGAAGAGGCTTTTTCTCCCATTAGAGAAGAAAAAGCTTAGGCAGTTGGAACAGGCTTTTTAAGGACCTTCCTAGGGACACTCAGCTCATTAGTATGCCAGACTTTAGAAATAAGGATTAAAAACATTAGTACATTTCATAGTGCTTAGTAGTCTTTTACAGCTGCAGCATATTATAAAACAAAGATACCAGAAATATTTGTGTAGTTCAAAACTGTACCAGCAGCCCACATTTGGCCTTCTTCATTGGCTAAAGGAGTCTAAGCTTAGCATCTTCTTGGTGGAAGCACTATGGTGGGTTCTTAGATGGTCCTTATGGTAGCAGGGTGGGCTTCAGGGGTGGCTTCTGTGAGAAGAGACCAGTAGCTGTCCCCAGGTTGGACAGATCTCCAAAACAACCACCAGTGGCCAAAGCTGAGCCCAGCAGTGATGATGGTGGTGTCTCTGTGACAACATATTTAAGAAAGGGTAGAAAATGCTGCACAGCAGCAGTGAGAGGAGTGAGAAAAATGTGAGAGAAAGAGCCCTGAAGTCAGTGAAGTGCAGTGAAGTGAAGAGCACTGAAGTCAGTAAAGGAGAAGAGGTACTCTAGGTGCCAGAGGAGAGATTCCCCTGCAGCCCATGGTGAAGACCACAGTGAAGCAAGTTATCCACCTGCAGCCCATGGTGAACCCTATGCCAGAGTAGATGGATGTGCCCTGAAGGAAGCTGCAGCCCATGGAGAGCTGATGCCAGAGCAAGCTACTGGCAGGCCCTGCAGCCTGTGGAGAGGAGCCCACACAGGACCAGGTTTTCTGTCAGGAGCTGTAGCCTGTAGGGGACCCACGCTGGAGCAGTCTGTTCCTGAAGGACTATACCCTGTGGAAAGGACCCATGCTGGAACAGTTCTTGAAGAGCTGCAGCCTGTGGGAAGTACCCTCACTGGAGAAATTAATGAAGCACTGCAGCCCAAAGGAGGGACCCTGTGCTGGAGAGAGGGAGCAGCATGAGGAGGAAGGAGTGGCAGAGGCAAAGTGTTATGAACTGACCACAACCTCCATTCCCCATCCCCCTGCATGCCTCAAGGAGGATGTAGAAGAGTCCGGAATGAAGTTGAGCCTGGGAAAAAGGGGGGAGGGAGGAAGGTTTTAAAATATTGTTTTGATTTCTTGCTATCCTACTCTGTTATTAACTGGCAAAAAATTCAATCAGTTTTCCCCAGATCAATCCTGTTTTGCATGTGACAGTAACTGGTGAGTGGTCTCCCTGTCCTTATCTTGACCCACAAGCTCTTGCATCTTGTTTTCTGTCCATGTTCTGCTGAGGAGGGAGACTGAGAAAATGGCAGGGCGGACACCTGGCAGACAGACAGACAAGGTTAACCCCCAAGAGTCAGCAAAATGCACACAAATCCTTGATCAGAACAGCATTATTTTCCCTCGTCTGAACAATGAGATAATTCAAGTCACAGACAAATCACGGTCTCTCCATTTTGAGGTTTTCTGCATCTATGAGAGACTTCTCTTACACTTCGGGGTATGGAAAGATCACATTCAATGTGGATGAGACAACGAAGAAACAGATATTTAAAAGTTTTAGCAACATCTCAATAGAAGCCTAGAGAAAGGTTGGAATTTTCTCTGTCTGCTCATGCCTGTCTTCATTATTGCACAACAGTCCTGAGTAATTTGTTATGATTATTTTTAATCTGTGCCAACTATTTCACATACTGCAATAAGGCCATTAGTCATAGAAAGTCACATGGAAATAGACTTCATAAAGTATGTACAATAAAACATGAGGACAATAACTCAATCCTACGCTTAATCATCTGCTTACATAAGTGAGGCTGAGCACCCCTTCTTGAAATGCGTTTTTTCTCTTGAAGCCTGTATTTGACAGGTTAGAAAGTTGCTGCATTTGGGGAAGCACTCTGAGTACAAACTAAACATCTCCAGGATAGTGACAAAGTTCCTCAGCCTATAATTTAATTTCTTTCTTTTTTTTTTAAACCATGTAAAATAAGTCATTTGCACAGGGATTTATAAAACAATGAAAGAGTAGGAACACGCAGTACATTTCAGCTTTACTTTTGATGTTCTCTCTTTCTCAGGAAATAGATGGTAAGAAAGGGAAAAAAAGAAATCTTTCAAACGGAAAGACTGCATGTGATGAAGCCAGGAGCTGAATGTGCTTCCTATGCAGTTGTATTACATCTTTGACAGACTGAAGCCTTTCTCTTTTCCACCATTTCCAGACAACGAGTTTCCAAGAAACAGCAGCTATTCCTATGATTAGCCAAATTTTTTACTGAGGTTTGTTGTAAGTCACCACCTAAGACATATTTAGAAAAAAAAATATGTTTTCTATTCACTTAGCAATAGAAGGAAATTTATTGGATGAAACTCCCTGCAGGTGGATGGAACGCTATGCTCCACACCACAGGCACTGCGACTCAGAGGAAAAAATTCCTTTTTCTTCTGCCATCTAGCAAGCCAGAAGTGCATGAGTCAAGCAGACCACTGAGCACCAGAGCTTCTGATACCAGCCAAAGAGCCAGCACACCTCCTGCAGTCTCTTGACTCTGGTTGTCACCCATATCAGATACTTATAGAAAGGCAAAAAACCCAGATGCGGAATTCAGCTTGCATCAGGCAGGAAACAAAAACTTCCTGACCTCAGTAGATGACAAGCAAAATCCCAGAGAAGTAACAGAATATTAATATTACCAAAGATTAACAGCTGTCAAATAGTCTCCATCCCTTTTTTACCATGACTAACACTACTGGTAATCCAAGGATTTGTACCATTATAATTTCCACCCCTTATTCTAAGATTACCCTCAGATAATCTCCTCCTTTAATTCCATATAGAAGCAATCCCACAAGTCACTCAGAAAGCTGCACAGCTCTTCAGAATGCTTACAAATCTTTTGGCAATTTTCCACTTAATCTACTCATAATTGATTAGTCTTGGACTCAGACTTAACCTTAAACTGAAGTAGTCTCCTTCTTTATATGTTTATAGAAAAACTTGGCATATTCTGTAAATC
Organism: Charadrius vociferus; assembly: GCF_000708025.1. Lineage (NCBI taxonomy): Eukaryota > Metazoa > Chordata > Aves > Charadriiformes > Charadriidae > Charadrius > Charadrius vociferus. The sequence continues at coordinate 2,473,266 of NW_009650188.1, forward strand.
TACTGTCTGCTAGGCTAAACAAACTCTCCACTCTTCTCTTCATAGGAATGAATCTCCGAAGGCTGACCTGGCCATCTTAGAAGTCCTTTTGCTCCTCCCCACTGAATTTATTTTTCTTTTAAACATCAGGGATCGAAACTGTACCAAATACTCCAAACAGGGTCTTAAAAACAGATTCTGGAATTACACTCCTGCTTTTTTTGTCTAAGAATTTAAAGTCTGATGCATCCCACAGCCTTACAAGGCTTTCTTACAGCTGAGTCACATTGACAATCCATCCTTCTCTCTCCTACGCCAGCGTCTCTCAGGAATGACTTCCCAGGCTATTGCAAAAGTTCTTGCTCCTTTTCTCTTAAAAGGCAACTGTGCACTTCATGCTACTGCTTTCAATCCTCAGTTCAAAAGGTCATCTAATAATTTTCCTGTAAGAAATTTTCCTCCACAGTAATGATATTAAACCCAGCTATATCACCTGCAACTTCATGGCCAAATATCTATATAGGCAAGGAATATTTTAGAACAGGGTCAGTCCAAGCTTCCATACTCCTGGCACCTCTCTTTAGCTTAGTCCATCTTTATCTTATAATTTCCGTTATAATTTCCACCATGAAAAAGAAGGTCCTTATGGGGTTATGGAGCAGTGTTTTACTTGACTCTTGATTATGTCCGTGGCATATATACATGTGTGTATATATACATAAAAGTATAGCATCTCCACTTCCTTTACAGCTTCCTTCCTTTCTTCCTCTGTTTATGAGGCTGAAAAAAATCTCTCTCCACTAGTTGTTTTCTTGCCATGTTTCATTTCAACTTCTTATTCATGAGCTAGGCACCAGGACACGGGCTCCTTAGTTATTCATCTTTGCATTTCATGTAGTTTCTAGATATATCCTTGCTTGAGGTGTTTGCTCAGCTGGGGAGATCCATTACTGTTCTTCATGGCAGTTTCTTACTTCATGGAAATGAAGGCTCAAGATTCATGTTTTTGGCTGAAATCCTATGCCCTATCTCCACAGTTAGATACCATCACTTCAGTTTCAAGGTCAGCCAGATCTTTCTGTATGCCAACCTAACCAACGTCTTCACCTGCCACCCAAGAAGCCATCTCTCTCACTAACACAAACAGCTTTCTCACAAGCGTACGACAGCACCAATCAGTTCTGAATAAGCAGGTCTGATTTCAATATCAATGTATCTAAGAGAAACAAAGATATCTGGATGCAAAAACAGTTTGGGGTTAGGACTTCATAGATCCTTGCTGAAACTAATGTCTCTCTTAAATTGGGGCTCATCTTTACCCTCTTGTTTGTGTTTTTTCTTGACTTTGTGATCACCCTCTAACATTATTCTAAAAGAATTGATTAAGAGGTAGCATATAACACAGCAAAGAAACTAGATAATTTTGCAGCCCTAGTATTTTTAGCAAATGATGATAAACCATAAAGCAGTCACTTCTACCGATGAAGCACCTTTCTCTCCTATACATTGCTCAGATTGGTACAGCACTAGCACCAAACTAGCATCACAGCCTCCTGCTTTCAGAACAGTCTGAACAAAATTAGCCTGTACTATGTCAAAAACTACTTCTCATGCACAGACTGCCTAACACAGCTGCTCTGCACCTTGCCAAATAACAAATCCCTTTTTCAAGATAAGCAGCTTCTTATCTTCAATGCTTTACACATTATCTCAAGCCTCCAGCCACAATGCTGCCACTACAAGTTGGAAACGTACCTGGCAGGTTATGGGGGAAGACAGAACAAGGCAGGAGCATCCACCTGAGCCAACAGAAGCAGTGGCCTGAGGGAAGAGTTTGGAGTCTGGCAGCTTGATAGGCAGCATTGCATGAGACAGCAGTAAGAAGCAGTGCCCCAGCTGCTGGTTGTGAGTGCCTCCATGGCCCCACATAGCTCACATTGAGCACTCTGTGCTCGGTGGTCCTGCAATATGGACTCAACCTGCTTTTACTGCAGTTGGTGCTCATGTTACCCAGCTCTCACTGCCTCACCTGAAAGGCCAAACCGATGAACCACTTTTTATTTACAAATTCAGGAAGTTTAGCTGCATTTTTTTTTTTTTTTCACTTGCATCCTAGATCTCAGTGGAGAGCATCAAAGATCTTAGGCTGATCTGCCCAGTCTCTGTGTGGCTGTGGTATGCCATCTTGCACACAACCCTCCACCTGGCATCGCAGTCCAGGGCTCATAGCAACACCTTTGAGGGACATGAGCACTTTAATGGTGGGGCAATGCAGATGGCGTCTGCTGGCACATGCTGACATAGTTTCAGAAGTCATGGGACTCTCCAGAGTTCAAGTATTAGAAGGGTACAAAAACGCTGCATAGTAACAGTTTGGGGGTCATAAAAACCATATGAGCAGATTATTAGAAGTACCTCTGTTCTGGGAAAGAAAACTCTGCATGTTTTCTTCTGTCTTGAAGGCTAATGCAAAAAGGAAAAAACAGTGAAAACAGTGACCTTTTTTTGGGAAGGAAGATCTTGGGTGGGAAGATATAGGTCATGTCTGTGGCATTCCAATTATGCCCACACAAAGTGAAGAACTTTAGCAGCAGTTTCAGAGGAAATGCAGGAAGCCAATAGTTTTGAGACTACCTCATTCTGACTTTGGGAATTTAGAAGGTTGAAGAAATCTTCATGAACAAGCCTTCTCAAGTTAGCTTTTTCACAAAGAGGGTCAGAGAGAAACCACATCTGTGGTCTGTGGTCCACTGTAGCCGTTTGGAAGGACACATGTCATCCCCGATGACACCCTCAGCCTGTCCATAATGCAGTTGCTCATCTTTGGCAGTCTCCTGCTCTATGCCAGTTGTGTACCCAGCAGGACATAGATCTGTACAGGACTTTTGTTTACTTCACACCCATACTGCATCTCACACAGGGTCCCAACCTCAGCCAGGGCACGCTGGCAGCACTGTAGCTTGAATGCTACTGGTAAAATCCTCCTTAATAATACCTGTTTTTCAGTCATGGCCAGACAGTGAGGTTCAGCAACAAGAGTTGAAGCCTAGAGTGCTCTCAGAGAAGAATTAATGGAGTGTCAGGGTACACCAGACTCCATCAGCTCAGACCTAGAATGATTATCTCATCTTCTGTATTGCCCATGACTTTCACTGCACCTCTTCCTTGGAAGCAGCTGCTGCCTTACTTTCCTGAGTTCTCTTACCTCCTTTCTAGATATTCACACTTGCCATTTCGCTTGTCTCCTCCTTTCCATCCCTTCTGATCCCTACCTAATGTTTTCCAAAGCACTATGGAAACACCAACTCATTCTTGTACTCCCACCTTCCTCTTTTCAAAGGCCAACTATAACATCTCCAGATTCACTGATCTAACTTTAGATAAATGCTGCCATTCAAGCCAGAATGGTGAATGAAAAACTGAGCACATGGATGCAGGTAGCACAGAGCAGCTAGAAATGGCCACATCCCTTTGGAAAGCAAGAATCCTTCTCTAGCAAGCTATGTCCCTAATGCCAGTACAGCTGGGCTTTGTCACCCCAAGGCTGCACTCACAGTATTGATGAGGGGCAAAAGATCCCTTTTCCCTGGGAATTCTGTGCATCAACACAATGCTACAGGTTTCTGCTATTATTCAGTCCTAGAAAACCTCTTAGGGCAAAAGGAGACTGAGTCACCAAGTTTGCCTAGAGAAGTGATTTGGGACGACGTCACCAACTACATCCCCAAGGCTTGCTGCTTGGTACTCACAATGCGCTAGGGAAATCTCTTGGCAGGGGACTGGAAAAACATGAAGACAACTTCTCCAATCTTCTGATTCCCTTCTATTCACTTGGCTGACTGCTCCCACCATCCACATTTCTAATGCTCAGTGACAGTCAGCTACACTCCTAAAGGCAGGAGGAGTGTATTTCTCAGATGGGAGCTTGAGCAACACAAGGACTTGGAGTCTTTTTGAATTAGTGATAGACACTGAAAAGAAATAAAGCATCCAAGCACAAGGAATGTAGAACATAAATACTCTACTAGCTGTAGTAAGATGATCATGGCAGGATCAGACACGTGATGCTTGGTACCATCAACTTGGCTCAGTCTGCAACTGTAGTTCTAAATACTAATCCTCTTCACTCACAAATTTGAATCAAGATGGTGTAACTGTTGACCACCTGTCATCTTTGGCAGCAGACTCTTTTTGGACCCAGAGTAGATGGATGGACAGACAGAAAGAAAGGTTAGGCAGAGCAGCCCCATCTCCTTATTTCCCCACACCCAGTATTTGCAACTCAAAAGTCCCAGGACAAATCTTAGCTTTCCTGTTTACACAGCACAAGCAGGTGCTTGGCTGCTTGCGAGTTTGGGGCAGGACTGGTCTCCCCAGGGACATTGCGCCCATATTCCCCTGCATTTCTGCCCAGGGTTGTACCCAGAGAGCATGATCCAGCCTCTGAATGTGGCAGCATAGAGCTGCTGCCAGGCTCAGCTTAACAGCCAAGGCACAGAGATAGGGAAGTGGAAGAAAGCAAAAGCATGTCTCCCACTTCCCACTGACAGACCTCTTTCCTTATCACACAAGAACAGGAATACCTGTTCTGGAAAGTGGACATTTGGAGAATCGCAGACATGGGATAAACCACACACACACTCTCTGACATAGTTTTACCACCAACAGAAAAAACAGCTCTACCCCAGCAGTTTTCATCACTTCTCTCACGATGGGCCAAAAGCCAGTTGGACACATTTATTCTTTAAGGACTGCTATATAATAGAGGATCACTATATTTAAGAGAGGACCATCTGTTGCAATTCAGATCTGCACTGTAACCTGGTTCCAGCAGCGATCCCAAAGCAAGGCTGCTGGTACTTGGTCCACCCGCAACCACCAAAGAAAACCGCATATCAGTGTGTTAAACCACATGCCACCTTCACACGTGTCTGTCAGTAGCGGCCTTCACAAGGGAACCGAGATGGCACTCAAGTGATGATTTCCATTATTCACAGGTAATAACACAAAAACACTTAAGGTAGGATTAGTCTCCCCTGTCATTTGATACCTGATAGCTGCTCAGTCTAACTGAGCAGTTAAGTTCTCACTAGACAATGGGGAGAGATAAATATCTAGAGAAAATTGCTTATCTCTGAAACCCATACACCTAGTTTAGGGTGAGAGAAATAATCCTCTGGAGATGACTGACTTTCTTCATGGACTGCAGAGGAAGCCTAGAGGTAGCCACTGTCTAGAAGCCTGAAGGAAGGTGTGATGACTTGCACTCCTGGGACTCTCTGGCAGCGTACCTATCCCTGGTCAAAAAACGCTGCAGCTAAGGAGTAACCTCCATTTTGACAAAGACAACGGCAGAGCTGTAGGAAGCTCTATCAAAGGAGCTATGCAGATAGCCTTTGGCACAATAGTAAAACTTGATATTTACAAAAATGTCAGCTCCACAGGAAAGTGCAATGTCAGCCCGCAGGAAAGCTTGTGGGATGAGTGTCAAAAAGCTTGAAAACCACTGGCCTAGTCAAGGGGTTACTGCACGGAACTGGGAAGATTTGCAATTTCTTACTAATTACTGGGCCCTTTGGTGGCGATCATGGCGTTGGTGTGTTTTGGAGCAAATTATTAACTCCTTGAACAACTTGTTGGGGAAGGTGATGAACAGTCTGTCGGGTGCTTTTCCATCCCAGACTTGTATACTCACCAAATACCTGACTAATATAAGCATAAGCTGTGGGTTTGTAACAATCCCTTTTAATACCAAAAGACTCTGCTTTTCATAATTAGCCACCTGGGCAACATTTTATTACACCGGGTTTTTCAAAATCCCCACTCAAGCTGTTGCAGAGTAAACAGCCGATTATACCAAAAGTCCCAAGACTCATCCAGATCTATTTTTTAAATACAAATAATGCTGAAAGCCAAAGACCAAGACGAAGGTACATTGGTCTTAACGTTAACTGCAAAGAACAAACCAAGAAATTTGTTAAGACTTATGGATGGATTCCAGCACAGACAATTCGTATTTGCCGCCGTCCTTTCTGCAGTCATTGCAAAAAGTTACGAGATATATCAAACCCAGAAACAAATCGAAAATGGAAACTGAGACATTAAGCATGTAGAAACCTGAAGAGTTATGTAATTATTGTTACTGGCACAGGAGAAACGGAAACAGATTATTTCTATGTCAGTGTCAAATAGGAGAAGCTGCAGACAGAGTGCTCCTTCATGCACAGAAAATTGTAAGTGGTACCAGAAGGAAATTTAAGCAAGGTAAGTAAGCAGCAGAAGTACAGCACAATAGTATGGGTAGGCGTTAGGACAGGAAAGAGGGTGCCCGATTTTAACATGAGCTCATTCTGAAATCAATACAATTCCACTGAGGAAGATGCTCTGCAGCCCATCCCTGCATAGCAACACTTGACTTAACAATTCTCAAGATGCCTCATGCTGCTAAAAATACTAACATTGAAGTGATGGCAGGGTAAAAAGAAACAGGAGATTCTTAAAGAAATAGCAAGCCATATCAAATACTACAGAGTGGCACCGCTTTCCTTTCTGGCTAGCGAGAGGGTTATCTGGAGGGTGATCTACACCTCTGTGGGAGGGCATTGCACTGCGCAGCTCTGCCTTTACTTCTTTTAGACCTGTACATGGGGAAACCCGCTGCTTTGCCTTGAGTCCCATTCATCATTCCCAATGGCAGAGGGTCTGCCTGTCTGAATGCTGCTGCAATGACAGGGCAAACAGCTTTCCTCTCCCAATGAGCTCAGATCTGCCTGCAGCTGTAAACCATCCCCAAGCCCTCCCAGAAAGTCGGAAGGAGGAAGGATCCATAATGAATTGGCTATTTTAGCTGAGAAAGCGATGACATTATTATAAAGATCAAAGGACATGAGCATGCTATGAGCAGCAGGATGGTTATTAAAATAGGCAGAAGTAAAAAAAGCCAACCAGAACAACCAATTAATAGAATGACTAAGAGCCTGAATAAAGTGGAACTGTTTCCACAGGAAAAGAGGTGGCCAACAGAGACAGAACTATAAATAGTTGAGAGAAAGCAGACTGGGAACCTGTCTTCTCCTCTCTTGCACATAGAAGGGGAGTTGTATAGAAAAAAATGACATTATATGCAAAACTGGTAAAAGGAAACGCTCCATCGCACACTGCAGAACTGAGCACGGAGCCCCTGATCTCAGAAGTGCCAGGTAAAGAGCCAGATGTGGAGGGGGAGCGGTGCATTTGGTCTCAGGAGTGTGCTGGAAGGGCTCTATGCCATGCCCATCTCCTCTGTCCTCCCCCCAGAACTAATGTCCCTTTTCTCCTGGCTGATCTGGTCCTATAGTTCTCTCCTCTTTGGGATAGCTTCCCTCCCCCAGCACCCACTCCTCCACACAAGGGCCCTCTGCTGTCATACTTAAGAGCATTTGAGATTAGAAACCCTCAAGGGACAGTTTAAAGGACTGTGAACCAGGTGGTGAGGCTGTGTTAAGAGCTTCCTGCCTTCTCTCATACTGCAGAGTTTTTTCCCCATCCTATATGCACATATAATCTAAGAGGAAGACGACTGAAAAGCCAAAAAATGCCAAAGCATGCATGGACATTCAGTGCTGACCCCCCCAAGCACAGCTCAGCTGCCTGTCTGGAAAGCACTGCAGCCAGCGAGAGCAGCAGTGCACAGGAAACCTCTCCCATTCATTTCATTGCCAAATTGCAAATTTGAAGCTGAAAAATAATTTTTTTCACAGATGTCAGAAGACCCTGAGCAATACATTATCTGGCTAATAAAAAGCCTCCTATAAATTAAAACAGGAAAAAAAATAATCATACACAGTCTTAGCTTCTTTAGCTGAGCACACTGATAGCTAGTTTTCACTAACACTTTTGATGCCTAAGCCACTTAGGCCATATCTCTGTAAAGAACAGACCTTCCTCAGAGGTATTGCCAAACAGCTTAGTGGCTGTGTCTGTACATCAAGTTTGTGGCCTCCGAAACCTGTCTCAACCATATGCCATTCACACACAAGGGTCTAGCTTGCTTAAAAAGCCAGGGTAGAATTTGAACACTGATCCCCTGGGAAAACTGGATCCACATTCAAAATTATTGTTGTGGGGCCAATACAGCCTCACCCATGCTATTAAAGCCCTGGTAATTGCCAGGTGCTCTATCCCTGGAGTTGAGAGGCATTGGCTGCGTTTTGGTTATTTGTGATAATTGGTTCAAAGATCATCAGTCACCAAGCTCAGCTTGCAATCAGATAATTTAGTGACTGGCAAGCCTCCAACTTTATTCCATGTTTAACAACTGTAGCATTTTCTAACTGTTACGACACAGAACCATTAAGCATTTGATGAGCGGAAGTCTGGGATAATTTGTTACAGGGTAGAGATGTTAAGAGCAACACTGAGAGTAAGAAACCTGCTCAGGAGTCATGGTGATTCATGGCCATATTTGTGGTCTGTGTTGCAGTTTTGGTTGCAGGAGATAGTGGGTGATTAGACATAAAGGTGGAAGTGTGCCTTTCCCGCTATCTTTCAGACCTTTGTTTTGGCACTGCTGCCAAAGCCCTGAAGGAATTCTGAACTCACAGACACGCAGGGGCTTTTCTGCTCGTTTCATCATGCAGCCTAGGTAAACAAGCAGCACCACGCACAGCCTCACATGTATTGCAAAGAAATTATTTTCTTTTCAAAGAGGCTGAGTACCTGTCTCTGGTATCTCAGAACACCTTATCTCCAGATCACTGCTAGCTTGCAATGCGGCAGTTCCACTACCCATGCATAAGATGTTTTCATTACTTCTTTCCCTTCTGCACACTCGTTTTTCCCACGATAAAGTATTTGACTGCAATACAAAGACACAAGGAAAGCAGCATAGACTACCAAAGGTCATGCTAGCTATTCTGGCACTCTCTCATTCATACCGGGATCTTTCACTGCTGCCTCCTGCACTGAGTCACCACTTGATTTCTTTGGAAATTGTCCAATACAAGCACAGTCTAGGAGTGCATATGTGCACATGTGTATCAGCTTATCCCAGCAGATAGAGGGGATGGGTTCTGTTGGTACAGTGTCTGTTTTCTGTGCTGAAATAACAACAAAAGTTGAAACAGCAAGAAAATGGCACCATGCTGTTTCACATAGGTATGCACTTAGATACAAGGACATGAAGAATACAAAGGCGGGGTTTGTGAAAAAGAAGAAATCCTTGCAGAAGAGAAGCCAACCAACTCAGAACTTCCTCACAAGTGAAATCAATGCAGAAACAGCACTCTGCCTTTGACAGAATGAAAGGGATACCACTGCAGTTGCATTTTTACAAACAATATTTGTTAACAAGAACATCTGCCCTGTGTGTGAGCCACAGGTGTTTCAATAGCCTGGTTCTCCTGTGGGCTCACCTGGGAGAGCCCTGGAGCCTGCCATGGTGCCTAACTCGCTTCCAACACCTGCTGCACTTGCCTCATCTGGGAAAGCTCTGACAAAGGTCTTCTCTTGGGTCCAATGTGAATGTTCCTCCACTACAACAGCTCATGACTTTCTGCCCTATCCACCATGGATCTGGGGAACAATTTATCTTCCCTCCTGCATGTGCTTATTTGCTTGTGCTTGTTTGAACACTTATGACCCTACTCAGCCTTCTCTTCTTACACAGGATAGACTCAGTTAATTTGATCTACAACAGCACATATCTAAGACCCCTGTGGAAGATCCAGCAAGCTCCTGTTCCACTTCAGAAGCTAGAATTGTCAAGCTGAGTTCCTAGGGCACAGTCTTTATTTCTAGTGATAACATGAGCTGTGACAGGAGCTCAGGCTCCAGATCTTAGAAGGAAGTTAGCAGCCAATAAGCTCTTACCTTAAAATTAAACATCTTTGATCTGAAGTTAAAGACAGACTAAACATGAAAATCCAGACTCATTCCTCTCTGCAGGGTCTACATTAGGCAGGTGCAAAGGAAGTATGTTGTTGACAAATACCAAATGAGCCAGGAGAAGGAATTAATTTATGCTTCTTGCAACTATTTCTGTGTCCTGAATTGGTAACACTGCTCAGGAAAAATGCAGGTGGGTCATCTCGGACAATTCAAATAAAACAGCTGCTCAGGAGGCAGCCATAGGCAGAGGAAGGTCACAGAGAGACTGGAAAATGCTGTCATTGCATTGCCTGTGTATCCCAAAGGTTGCACAGCACTCCAGTGCTGCACCTCCCAACCAGCTTTCTCCTGATTCCTGGCTTGCTCCTGCCCAGCTCCCACACAGCCCTGACCCTCCCCATCTCCCCATAGTGTGACCCTGTGACCCATTGCTCCCCAACAACCTCACTGTCAATGCCAGCTCCCTCTCTCAGACCCACAGACACACCAGGTCTTCCATGTCAATACACTACCCTCTCTGCTTTGCAGTTTGCCTCTAATATAATTTTCCTTTTTTTTTTTTTTTCCCCACTTAGAAACTAGCAGCATTGAAACACCAAGACAACTTCTTGCCTCTTGGTTCTGTGAACAGGAAAATTCCTTGGATGCAAAGGAGAAACAACATGGCAAACCCATAACCCAGACATGGAGACAGAGTCACTTCAGACAGACACATCCACAGCATTTGGCTGCCAAACAGGAACATGTTCCTGCTAAGGACACGCAGACAGATCCTCATAATCTGGTTGGCTTTGGATTCATTTTTCCT
>NW_009650188.1:2483942-2524192 GCF_000708025.1 Charadrius vociferus
GCACTCTAGGGACAAACAGGTGGTGAACTGAGCAGTTGGCAGCTAGCGTGAGTTTGGCAGACTGACAACAAACTGAAGACAGCATTTAAATGGAAAGTATTCTCATTTCACATCATTTCCCAGCAAAAGAGGAAAGACCAGGAAAAAGTCTAAGAATTGCTAGTCACCTACTAAGGACTTTGTGTGTGTTTCAGATATAAGAAAAACCTCTCAAGAGTCTACCACTGGCAAATAAACAGAGGCATTTGTAAATGTTTGAGACACACCTACCCATGCCAAAAACTTAGTTTGGGATTTAATTGTAGATAGTTCCAAAAAGACACTAGCAACAAAAACGTATGGGGCTGAAGTTTAAAAATGTTTGTCTTTCCCCACATATCTGTAAATATTTTCAAGATATATTCTTTTTCTAACTTCAACAGGTGAAATGTGTGCTCCTCACATTACAGATAAATGAAATTCAGGGTGAAGGGTGAGATGATAAAGTTTACTTAAATATTCACAGTACTGCAATCTGAAGGTGACTATGAAGAGTCACAGAGGGCTCTGTAGTCCAGGGTAAGTGAACAGCAAATCGACAGAAGAAATTCCAAAATCAGTAAGTGCTATGTAATACAACTGAGGAAGAAAACTTGCCAATATACACACATGCTAACTCAGCACTCATGAGCTATGACAGAATATTAGAAATTATCTTAGGGAAGATACACTAGAATTAGAAAGGTGAAGAGAGGGGCAAGGTGAAAAAGTAAAGGCTTAGAAGCTTAGTAGAGATTAGGCAAAGAAGGACTTTTCACCTCGGAAAACTTTCCTAGAGAAGGAGACAGCAGTAGGCAGCCATACAACTATAAGTGATAAGAAGTAGAAAAGGATTATTTATTTCTCATTGCACAAAATCTAGGGGCAGCCAATGACATTTTTAGGCAGCAGATTTATAAGAAGCAAAAATAAGTGTTTTGTGCCTTACTGCATACTACTGCACAGACTGTGGAAGCTCCCACGGAAAACTGCAAAGGCCAAAACTACAAGCAGGTTTGAAAAAGCATTAGACAACATAATAATGCAGTCTCCTAAAATCTGTAAACATTATGCCCATAAACATGGTGCAAACACTGTAAATCAGAGATTGCTGAAAGTAAAACAGTGCATATGCTGCTCTCTTCTGAAAGCATTTTCCATCAGCTGCTCTCAGGGACAGAATCAGGTGCCCGGTAAGATTTGTTTTGATGCTGGGTGGCTTAGAGGGCTCACAGAAGAGCCGTCTTCCTCAACATCATACATTTTCCTATTTTTCTGCATATGGTAAATACATTCGTTCTTTCCCTTAATAAGCATAGTTCTTCACCCAGCTTGGATTTTCGCTGTCTCATGACTCCCTTATGACAGGAAAAAGCATCTACCTCCCAGAGAGGGGAGGTGTCTCTTCTTATACACATGCAGATACAAACCTATTTTCCTAAAACCAGCTACTTTCACTAGAAAATGCCTTTGGGGGTTCTTGAAAGCTCCAGCTGATATCTGAACACCAATTTTCATTGTTGCTACTGGAGAGTTAACACCATCTGGTATCTTACCTGGGAGGAGATCACGGACTGTCAAGCATTCAGTAGACTATTTCAGAAAGGCCATCAGGTCTGAAAGAGAGAAAACAAGACGAGATGGAAAATTAAGCACAAGAGATCACAGAAAAATACAGCAGGAGCTCTTGGGAAGCTCACTATACAGCGTGTGGCATGAACTCAGCTGTCTGCAGAGAGGTTAATATGGACACCAGGAGCTAAACAGTCATAAGAACATGGGGCACCAAAAGGTTAATGTTCTGTGAATGAAGCCATAATATTTTTCAGGGTATGAATTTTGCAGAACTATTCAATCTGAAGCAGCAGTTCAGCCTGGGAATATCTGCCCAAGCAATAAAAACCTGCAGGAAACATCAAAAAATGAGAAGTAGGGCTAACAACTCATATACCTTGCTGCCCACTCTGCAGGGACTGGGCTTTTCCTAAGGCTACCTCAACTTCAATAGTAAACCTGAGAGCCTCCGAAGATAAGACTTTGTGTCTTGGTTACTCCTGAGGTCTAAAGAGCCCAAAACATTTGGCAAACCTTTGTTATTTGTGTTCCCTTCACAACACAGTAATGTCCTTTCTGGTTTGGAGGCAGAGGGATTAATATGAGTCACTCAATGGCAGATGGAAGTCTTCAAAGTAAGGTGGAGCACCTCACTCCATTTCCTGCAGCCCAGGTCCCAGGGGCTACTGTGAGACTGATGCACAAGCAGACTGTTTTTTGCCAATGCAGGGGTTTGGGTGAAATCTCAAACCACAGAACAAAGTTTCTTACGTGTAGGAGGAAGACGCCAGAAAACTGTAGGTGTGTAAAGCATGCGAGTGAAATACTAGAAATCTCACCTAGGTCTTCCCCTTCATAGGGGATCTCATGTTCCCTCTGCCAGGTCTACAAGCAGGTTAAGCTTTGTTTACACAGGTAAACAAACAGTCTGACAGGATCTGTCAGACTTTAGGACAGGTTGTAGGGAGCAGCAGGAGGGGTAAGAATCCAAAATGGCTAGTTTTGTGTATGCTGCCTCCTGTTGCCCCAGTAGAACAGGGCTGGTTTCCCCATTTCCAATTCACTCTGCCCACCACAGTAATTTCTTTGATGACATTCACCCACTAGCAATAAACTGACAAGGAGGGAAAGCAGAAGTGTCCTTTCACAGACAACCCTGAAATCAAATTGGCATAACTACATGCCAATTCCTAAACACCAAATCTCCAGAACCAGCACTGCTAAAACACAACAGAAACGTTTCCATTTCTAGGGCAGGCACCCTTGATACATGAGGTTCCTTAACACAGCTTCAATATGAGTATTCCAAATTTACAGTATAAAATACGGAACGAACCTCAGATTTATTTTTAGGACTCCCTAGGCAGCTAGAGTTTCTCTCTCAGAACCAGTGAAACATAGAAGGATTGAAACTAGAGTGACACAGGAACTTAAAAGTGCTGCACAGTAGTTTTATGACAACTAAGATGTATTTCATTATACCTGCCACTACCCAAAACAGAGAATGGGTAAAACGCTTTCTCTGAAAGGAAATCAGTGGAGGTTTTGGCATTGACTTAAGCAGGGTCAGGATTTCAGCCCATACAATTAGAGAAACAGAGAAAGATGCAGAAAAGCAGGCAAGTGGCAGACGACGTTCAAAAGGTGATGCATTAGTTGTAGTGAGCATTTAAAATTTTTGTTTTGCTTTCATTGAAGGAGAAAAATATGTTCCTTGTTATGTTTGGATAGGACATAATGGCAATACAGTTTTCACACAGAAACTGAAGTTTCCACAAAATCAAAAATGCCCCTTGTTTTCCTTGGGTTTTTTTTTTTAATTCCATTTTTATGTGAAGAAAATTATGAAGCAAAGTTTTGATCAGGTCACTCCTTTCTAACTTAATATTTCACTTTGTTTAACTGCGCTGCAGCTGTTTCACTTCGAGGTAACATCAGGTAATGTAGAGCTACACTTTCCTTACAGTCTGGAAAAAGTTACTCTTACTAGGCTCTTTGGAGGACTGTATTTCTTGTAATGTTAAATAAATTTCTAATTGAACCAAGCTGTTTATAATGCCGCAGCATTATACACAGCTTGCAGATGCAATCCCTCAAGATCGACTGTATCAAAGGTTAAAATGGCAGCAGCATGCTCAGGAGCCGTAAGACTCATGCACTAATATGCTCTTGAAAAAAACATGTGCTTAAATAGCTAACTAGAAGAAAATGCACAACTCTTAAGCTCAGGTTTTTAAACCAAACTATTTTGACCTGGGGAAATGTCAAAAATATCTCAGCGTTTTTAAATGCACTCTTTTTCCTGACACATTTCAGTCTAATGAGAATATTTCAGAGTTTTGTCTTGATTTGGAAATTCAGAATTTTGTTCAGCTTATTCTGTGATTTTGCAAGTCATTGCTATGGGCAACCAGACATAAAATAAACAAGGCATGGCCTCTTTGAACTCACCTGAACCTCTCTGACCTTTCTCTTGGAAAAAAAATGAGAAAACTATCCTGGGGTTTACTAATTCAAGGCAATCAACAGATTTTAGTTTTTAAAAGAAGCAGTTCTGGGATGTACTTATTCCAGTCACAGCAAGAAGTGAAATGATTGCCTGTCTAGACAGGAATGTTATGCTTGAGAGTAGCTACTTGTGATGGCTCAGAAGCAGACAAAACCTTCCACACTGCCAATTCACTTGATTGTGCAGCTTTCTCCTCCTCTTCCAATGAACCACAGACAGCTTTTTACAATCAGGACACAATCCCGCAGTCTTATTTGGACTAAAATCTACAGGACTGATGCACTACATCATTAAAGACTGTCAATACTTTTTACTTTTACTCTTTCATTTTTCCTTCAAGAAATTAAGAGAGTCTTTAAAGCCAACAGTCACCTGTCGGTGTCTTTGGTCTGGGCAGAGGCATAATCCCAGACTAAGGGGAGAGCAGAACAGCAGTGGTATCCATCATCTGTGTGACAACTTGGTGGCTAGACCACTTGCTGACAAAGTGACAGATCTGATCTCTAAATGTGCCTGAGCCCGAAAATCAGCGGAGGTACTTTTTCATGATTACAGGTGTTGAGATTCTAACCTTGTAACTGTAAATTCAAACTGTGCTAATTAGCATAAGCTGAGAACGTGGTTTATCCATCTTAGGGCATACAACTGGTTAAAGCAATGCCTGCATTTGCAGGCAAATCAAATGTCAAAACCAACAGGCCTGCCAGATTGCCCCATTCAAGTGAAAGAGGATGCTGCAAACATGGAGATAAAACAGGAGGAAACAAGCACCTCTACAACTACCTGAAAGGAGGTTGTAGCGAGGTAGTGGTTGGTGTCTTCTCCCAAATAACAAGTGATAGGACAAGAAGAAGTGGCCTCAAGATGCAACCAGGGGAGGTGTAGATTGGATATTAGGAAAACTTTCTTCACACAACATTGGAACAGGCTGCCCAGGGAAGTAGTTGAATCACCATCCCTGAAGGTATTTAAATATAGGTAGATGTGGTGCTTAGGGAGATGGTTTAGTGGTGGTTTTGGCAGTGCTATGTTAATAGTCGGACCCGACATTCTTAAAGGTCTCTTCCAACCTAGGCAATTCTATGATTTGTTTTGTTGACAAGAAACAATAGGTAACAAGTGCCTGTGATTTGGTTTGTTGGCAGGTAGGTAGGTTGGAGGCACACTGGGGAGCGGACACAGGCCATCCACCTCCTCCTGGGGAAATTGCAAAGCTCTCAGTTCTAAGCCCAGGGAAGCCCCCCTTGGTCCCAGTGCTCAAGAGATAAGAAAGGAATGTGTGATAGAAGAGCCAACAAGTGAAATTAGTCATGAGTTATTTTCCTTAGTTCCTTAATTCTTCCAGCTAAGTGGAAACGCCACTGGAAATGGTCTCCTTTCAAAAGAAAAACCTCGAGTCAGAAAAATTAAATCATTTCAATCCAGTTTAAAACTTTTAGAGGTGATAGGTAACAACTGAATCAAAGGATATCCTGTACATACATTTGTTAGGAATGTTCATCACAATTACAGAGATTCAGACCTTCCATACTATTCCCAGAACTTCTCGTGCAGATTGGAAGACAAATTCTCTTTTCCCTGCACCACCCATGCCATTTTCCATGGTGGTGGTGGTGAAGGAGATGGGGTTGAACACAGCAGCCAAGTAACATACTGTGATATGAGAAGATTTATCCCAACACTGCCATTTTCCTAGAACCAGGAGGCTATGGGTGGCAGTCCTAGACCACCTTGGCAAGGACAACTCAACAAGGGTAGAAGAGGAGCGGAGAACAATCAAACACCTTCTGATGTCCAACAAAATTACTTCCAACCAAAGGCAGCATTATCCAGCTAAGACACAGACCCTGCAGCCGCACCAGTTACCACAGTGAGCTCCTGCTCTTACAGCAGGAGTGCAAAGTGGAATGGCTCACTGCACCTACTTGCTACAGAAAACCAGACTGGTAAGAGACAGTGCCAGCCTGAGAAGGGAGTTTGAGGCTACCCTCGATGTTTTGGGGTGCTGGGGTTCACACAGAGTTCTCAAAAAATGCCACTGCAGTTGTTTGATCTTCCACACAAACCAATGAGAAGGTGAGACAGGTTTCAGCTCTCATTCTGCCTTCCCCCCTTCTGAAAAACCTCAGAGTAAGAATGAGTCAGAATGAGCCACTGTGCCTCTGCCTGCTCATATGTTAAAAAAAAAGAACAGATATTATTCTGTTCTGTGTAGAGATTAAGTATAGTTCAATATTTTCAGGTTTTGAGGAAACAGAATTAAAAGCATCAACTAGCAATAAAGTCTAAATGTTGGAATAAGACCAAAGCTGGAATAAAACCATAGAGGTGAAGAGCAAGTTGCACAATCCAACAATGCCCTTTCTGCCAATGCTGGCCTGACTAGTGGGGTCCAGCTCTACTTTGGAGACAGCCTGTATCCATACGCAAGACTAAGGATACTCCTAAATAAGCCATCCTGCTCAAGAAAATAATCTCAAATCCTTACCACACAGCAGTGGCCCTAAAGAATCAAAGGGATGTGGTCCTAACTCTCCCCTATCCCTGAGCAGCAGTAATTTCAGGTAGAAAGCCTGAGCTGGATTTAACTCACCAGACCATGGCAGAAATGGACAGCAGCAGCACATGCACTATAGACAAGCAGAATTAACTGAACAGTCTGTTTTCTACTACTGTCTTTAAGACTGTAGTCTTATAGTTAGGACCCAGAAAGCAAGTCATCCAGAAAGATTATTGTTACAAACCACTGTTGACCAGAGCAACCAGAAAACATTACCTGGACATCTGCAACATTTGAGGAGAAAACCGCAGAAGGAGAGCACAAGGTCCTAATTACCCAACACCTACCATGGATAAAACAAAGGCTAAGGAGAGGACGAACAAAACCTGAGAAGACATCTAGGGATGATACGGAGGGAATTTGAGCGGAACATGAACAATATGCTACCTTAAGTGGAGCAGCAACTAGTGCAAGACTGTAAAGCTTATTTCTAACATCTGTTTTTGCTGAATAGGTGGGGAAGAGTCTGTCTTACCAACTCTAGTGAGCTGATCATAAATTTTACTGTCTGAAATAAATATATATTTTAAGTCCCAGCTGCTAGAATCAGAGATATAGCAAAACTCCAGAAAACAGGTTGAAGCAAGTACAATCTAAAAGACTAGACATTAAAACAAAATACAAATTTCCAAATGCATTATTAGGAAAGAAGAAAATATGTATGCTTTTTTAAGGAAATCCCATTGCTTTGGGGCCCACAAAATGGTATTTAAATATGATTTTTGCCCATAGATTTCTATTCACACCCCACAGAAAACTTAAAGCACAGACTTTGCTCCTAATTGTTGAGAAGGCAGAAAGCTGCTAATATACTTCTCATAGGCCTGGATCAGAGCAGCTTTGCTACTTCAGAGAAGGAAAAGACTGTAGGCAGAGATTTGCACAGAGAAAACTTCTTGGACAAAAAGAGAGCAAAGAACAACAAGGATTCTAAGAGCAATATAGTTTCTCATGGGAAATTTGAGAGGAGGCGGACAGAGAACGTACAAGTTAACAGGAACCAGCCTACAGCTTTGTCTGGAAACACTTAGAAAATGAGACAATCTGAAAAACAAACAAGCAGCACAAGATCTCAAAACAACATGTTAAGCCCATCACAGAAGTCTAGTTGACCACGCGAGATCAAACCCACAAGGGTGGAAAGAATGAAGACAGAGCTATGTTTCCTCATGGACACAGGGGTCTTTCTGCACCAGAAGGCACAGCTTCTTTGGGCATCTTCCTTGAACAGGAGAAGGAGACCCCATCAAGGAGGTGGCTTGGACATACTCTGAGAGCCTGTAGCACCAGCCTGATCTTCTCTATTCTCCTATGTTCCAGAGTTATCAGAGGAGGAATTGCACCCATGCTACCAGCAGGGGATAGCATCAAGGAAGCGATAGATAGAAATGGGGTCTGGCCTTGTCAGACAGTTTGAGGACAAGAGCTTCACTCAGCACTGCCTGGGTTAAGCCCCACACAGCCCATGCAAGGAAACCATTCTGCTTATGCTCCAGACAACTGAAAACTTGCTTGTACTGTCCCGAAGGGATGAATCATGCAGAGAGAAACTGGTAGGAAACAGGACAAAGAAGCATTGCAGCCAGAGTTCCCAATACAAGCAAGCAAGATTCAGGCAGATAAGGGAGGGCACAGCTTTGCAGGTTGTCCAGCAAGAGGATCCATCTGCGGAGTCCATCTAGTGTAACTTCTCAGGTATGCTGTGAATGCACTAAGTGAGTTTGCATACCTTTTTATGTTTGATGCATCAGGCAGCCATCAGGGAACCAAAAGCATTTATGTTTTACCTCAGGTTGTGACTGCTTGGTACAGTGCTCCTCACTATGCAGTTGTGCTGCATCTACAGCATAGGCTCGGTGCTGTGACTGAGCACTATTGGCTTTGGATACACACAGGTAAGCTTCCGCAAGGGCTGAGAAGGAATCTGTGACCCAAAAGGCACTATGGTCTCCTCAAAATGTGAAGCAAGTGAGTGGAGCTAGGCCAGGGACTGAAGGGAATGTAGTCCACATTGAGTTTATCTACTGGGAAATCCAATTCCCACGAGGTGGAAGAAAGGGCAGCAAAGACTTATAAACCCATCAGTGGCTGAATCAGAACTTGGCTTTGCTGGAAAGGCTTCCGAGATGAAGCCCTAGAAACTCTTAACCCCAGAGAACAGGAGACATGAGGCATGCCTTCAGCCACTCTTCCCAGATGCTGTGCCTGGCTCAGGGACAAATGGCTCAGGCACAAATGGCCCAGGCAAGTATAACTAGACAAAAAACAAGCAAGAGATGTTGTCTGCTAAGCTTCTCAGCAAGGTCACCATACGTCATTCCTCCCAAGGTAAGCTCACATCTCAGGATGGCAAAACTGCAGATGTTTCCAGGCACCTAGAGGGAGCAGAGGAGCATGTTCCCTCCATGTTGTGCATGGATAACTGGGGAGGGAGCAGAAACAAACAAGTCCGACTTCAGTGTTTAGGAGAAATGTCACATTAGAACATGACCAAATTTGTCTTACTGAGTTACAGGACAAGGTAATGACTGATCTCTTGTTTCTCACTAGCTGAGAAACTCAGCTCACATCCTCTCACATATCAGCAGCAGAACTGAGTGTGATATTCCCAACACAACTTTGCCTCACAGTACAGAAAGCTCCACAGGCTGTTTCTGAGGTCTAGATTATTAAGTGAGCCTGAAATCATGGTTCTTACTTCACTTGGCTTTCTGAAATACTCATGCCTATTAGTATATTATTATTATTCATCTGAGAAACAAAACCCCCAGGACTGCTAATGTCCTAGAGTAAGGAGCACTTGTCTTTTTCATTGAGAATTAGAGTCTTTGAGGATTCTTTTGACTTTCTTTGTAAAGCTTCAGAATATATTGGGGGGAGGGGGTGGGGGGTGGCAGAGACGGGAGAGGGCAGATCTGACTGCTACATTCAACTTCCATGATACAAACCTACTATATCTCTGCTTTTACCAGAAGCAGTATCCAGGAGCTGTGTGCCTGCTCTCAGTGCAGAACACATGCCCCAGTCACAATCACTCGTTTCTATGCAGCTGTGACATCTGCTGCATGCTTGTTCCCAAAGAAACACGATGCACTTAAATTATTCCTCAATACCTGCTTTATATCGAGTAGTGTATTTCCACATAAATGGTTTTATAATTCATATAGGCACTTGGTAGCTGCTGAAATAATTAAATATTGACCACAGCTTTCATCTCAATTTCTGTTGGTCTTAAAGAAAGACTGTTGAATTAGATTAGCAAACTATGAAAATGCATGCATGATAAAACTGCCCTCTAGCGGGAAAGTACCAATCACACCTACAGCCAAGGTACAGAGGAGGATTTGGGGGTCTGAAGTACATCACTGAGCATCAGGGGCTGGATCAGACAGCAGTCTCATCCTTTTAGACTGTTCCTGCATTTGGCTTGGCTGAAGCTGCAGGCGGGCAGCCTCTGAGGGGCTGCCTGCTGCATTCCCAGCACACCAGAGGTCACCGGTATGACCAGAGGTAACACTGCTTTGGCTTTTTCAGCCAGGGCCTTTGTATACTGCCATTCACTGGGGCCTGCAGAGGACATCCTCTGTCAGTTCATACCACCTATTAGTTGGGGAAAAAAAAATTTACTGGGATCAAACTGAAAAAAGATGAGTAAATATCAACTGGCAGACAACCTAGCATTATTCAAAAACTTGGCATTTGCATGATGCTACCACTTGGACAGCACCAGGACTGAAAGCACATCAACAGTGAAAGCTGAAGTCCTAGAGACTGAGAAGTCTCCCCAGGGCCCCATCCACAGAGATGCCATCCTTGCTGCACCAAAGAGCCCAGTATACTCACAGGCCCCGCTCTTCTCCTGCCACATGCACTAGACAGTCCAGCACCTTGAAGACATTCATGGTTCTATCCCTTTTTGCAGCACAGTGGAGTAGGGCTTGATCTAAGGATGGAGATGTGTCCAGCAATGGCCCAACACTGGCTTTACAGAGCAGCATCGTCTCTACTAGAGGAATGATGTGACAGCTAGGCTTCAGGAGGTCTATATGAAGGAGAAAACAATGCTCCTTATCAAAAGAAAATTAAGTCCAGATAACTGTATGTCTTGACAATGAAAACTTATTTCAGAGAGGCTGGAAACAGGAATAGAGAAATTACAGCACAGGAACTGGCTGTGGTGGGTCAGCCTCCTGCTTCCAAGTGTTCCTTGCTCATCATTAATTTTCAAGACAGCAATGCTGAATTTTGAGGTGACCATGCACTGTTTCCAAGGATACAATATCTTTTTCTGCCCAGAAATGCTGTCTGGCAGGCCAGATTCATGACACATGCTAAATCAACTTCCCTCCACCCCTGAAGGCACACACCCAGGGATCCCCATACTTCCCAGCTGTATCCAACTCATTCCTCCCACTTCTGCCTCAGGCATGTGGGCCAGAGTCATGGAGAAACATGGTGGTCCTCTTTAGTCCATGGAGGAGATATGCTTAGTTTATACCTAGTTTTTCATTAACAAAACCTCCCACTCAAGGCACTTTCCATAGTTTTGTCCTCTGGGAAACTTGGTCATTAGCTTCAGTGCCCTTTGTTGCTGTGACCTTTTCAGGCTCCCCAATGCTCTCAGCCAAATGACTCCAGCAATTTGTCAGGTGGTCCCTCTCCAACAGTCCCACTCAGCCCTTCCTACAGCCACAGACAAAGATATTAGAGCTACCATAGAATTGCAGCTCTTTTTTTCCACCAGCCATACCATCCCCTCCTTCCAAAAAAATTTAGTTATTTTAGCACTAATTACTCAGTGTAGTCAGGACCTTTGTGTCTTTCCACTGTACTGAAATAAGGAAAGCAGCAATACCTCAATTCTGCCCTTTCCATTCTCATTTGCTCTATGAGAATAGACAGTGCTCCTCTTGCACTCTCTCTAGCTGCAGATTTAGAGACACAACTGATGATTTCCTAAAAGTACTGCCTGTCCCCAAGGAGAAAAGCTCAATCACTGCACCCTTACAGATAGTAAGAAGCAAGCTGTATTGTGTTTTCTTGGCCAGATTTCACAGCTGGACTTTGCAAACGCTAATACATCCATACCCACTGTCTGTGCTTGCAGCACAACCACAGTGTAACAATGCAAGTCCACGGCAAGGGCCCAGGGTAGGAAGATGGGGGACTTCCAGACCTTGCAGTAGGGTCTGTCAAACATGCTTTACACAAGGTCATTCACATCCTTTCAACAACATCTGTTCTCCACCACCATTCGGTAAACCTTGTTCCCACAAGACCGCGCATCCAGCCAACAGAGAGATAAAAGGGATGAAATAGGGTCTAAAATTGGGTTTCACTGGGATAACGTGAGATTGCAGCATCATTTCCTCCCCACCTTGCGCAAGAACGCATGCAGAAATAAGAGTGTATTCTTGGCAACATGAGTCAGCCCAGTAATGTTCCTGCTATCACTAGACTGTATTTAAACTCTGGCCTCATATTTAAATGTAACCACTACAACAATACCACACCAGTCCCTCTGGTCCCATCTGCCTGTAAAGCAAAGTGAGCTGCAGAGCTCAGACCACCAGGGCCCCATATGCCCTGATCCTTCAGGCATCCCCAGGGGAGCTCTTTCACTGGCCCAGGGCACCAACAGGGCAGTATTTCCTGATCCTTCACCCCTGGACGATGATCCCAGCTTGGACTCTGCTTATTATTTCTACCCCACAGAATCTGAGAACTCTGGCCAAGACACCACACAGACTCACAGGCCTTCTGACAGAATTTGAGTCCTGAGCAGGACCATCTCCTAATCATGGTTTGTTTTCACAGCATTAGGCCAGGTAGATAAAGACCCACCATGGCTCTTTCCCATAAGCAAGCCGCGGACGTATTAGCCTAAAGAGCATTGCTCCCTTCCTCCAAGAGCCTGGGAGGGGCACATATGACTGTGCCATAACGCTTGCAAATATGAGCTACCACCTTAAGCTAAAATAGCCACTGAACGAAACTGCCTACAGAAAGACTGGTTTCATGCTGAATGAACCTTGCAGTTGAATTCAGTCTTCTGTAGGCTAATTCAAGGCTTGCCTCCCCCACTTCCCGCCCCAAGTTATACATATTTGCTGTCTTCTACTTTTAGAAATGTATCTGCAGGTTGTGCCAGTAGTTCCTTATTCATGAAGGTGGTGGGGCATGAGCTGTTAGCATTAATCTTAGGACAGAAAATGCTTAACTTGGACAATTTTTCAGTGCTTGACTCCAGAGCTTCAGCTCAATCACTTCAGTAGGCCATCAGATTAACAAACATTCACAAAGTGTAATCAGTTTAATACATATTTTTAGGCTGTCAGGCTTACTTTTCCAAGACAAGATTGTTCTGTACCACACATCGTCTGGTTTCCTATGATCCTGATGACATGAGAGCCCTTTGGAAGCAGCCTAGAACTGTCCTCCAAGTTAGTTCAAAACCTGATATGGCCAAACTACGCATCACAACTTAGCATTCAAATCCAAAAGCTTTTTGCCTCAGGCCATTGGCTACAGCTGTGGAAATGGCCAGTTTTATAGGGCAATACTGCAAGGTCAACAGCCCTTTCTCATCTGAGCATCTATTTTTCAATGGGTGTAAAATAACTGTTCTTCAGAGACTCCAGAGGAGAGCCCTAAGGTCTGTGCAAGTACTTCCCTGCTTATCTTATGCTCTTAAGAGTAGCTTCTGCTGTCCAATAGTTAGGGCTAAAGCTTGCACCCAAAGATAGCATGCAGAAGTTCTGCAAAGGAAAGGGACTCACATAAAGAAAGATGTGTGAATTAAAGCCTCCACTTTTTCCTCAGCTCAGGCTTTACTCCTCTACTACCAACTTCAAAATTACATTGACAACCAAAAAAGAAGAAGTGAAGCTAAAGCTTCGCCCCAGACTTTGTCTCCACATTTGTGATATTAGAGTAAGATTCCAATTAAGATATTTCAGTTTTTACTGTTACATACATTTAGAATTGAACTGCAGAAATATTTGCCTGATCCACAGGGGAGCAGTATACTTTGAAATATGAGGATTTCAGAATAAAGAGGGTGTCCTTTCTCCAACAGTGAAGACAGGCTGGATCTGATGTATTATTTCTTATTAGAGAGTTTTGCCTTGCCAAGGTGATAGCTGTTTGTCTCAAACCATGACCTAGAAGTATTTAATCCAATTAACACAGCCCAATTGAAGTGCATCCTTAGTTACAAAATAAACCAGGCTAAACCTATTTACTTCATTGACTTGAAGAGAAGAGGTGTTACCAGCAGTTCTTCACTCAGTAGATACCCTGGAGTGAGCTCCCACCCAACCCCACAATCCACCCCTCCCAACAGGTCTTCCCAGGAGATGGAGGAGAGAGCAAGCAGCAAGTGCCCATGGGGATTCACCAAAACCCTTCTGGACCCAATGGCAGTGGCCATTTTTTCCCCTTCCCCAAAAGCAGCATTTGCCAGGGGCCCTAGGACAACATAACCACCCAGGGGATGTAACCAAACAAGTGGTGGACTAGAATAAAATAGAAAACACAGACTTCATTGTGACTCCAGCACCAGCTCAGCTCTAAGT
The DNA here is from genome assembly GCF_000708025.1 of Charadrius vociferus. Classification (NCBI taxonomy): domain Eukaryota; kingdom Metazoa; phylum Chordata; class Aves; order Charadriiformes; family Charadriidae; genus Charadrius; species Charadrius vociferus. The sequence goes on from NW_009650188.1 coordinate 2,498,161, forward strand.
CATTTTGAAACTACCTTATGCCACAGTGGGAAACTCCTCAGGGTTGGCAGAGCAGCCTGGTCTGTTTGAGCAAGGCACTACATTTTTACATATTAGTGTTCACTGTTTTGGGGATCGCCACTGCATATCAAGCTTGCCTTTATCACTTAGCTTTCTCCCGGTAATATCGACGTGTGGTAGAGCACAATTACCATGATGGGGAAGGTTATGTGCGGGGAACAACCACAGAATCACAGAATGGCCAGGGTTGGAAGGGACCTCTGGAGATCATCTAGTCCAACCTCCCCCACCAGAGCAGGGTCACCTACAACGCACAGGACAGCGTCCAGGCGGGTTTTGAATGTCTCCAGAGAGGGAGACTCCACAACCTCTCTGGGCAGCCTGTGCCAGTGCTCCACCACCCTCAAAGTAAAGAAGTTCCTCCTCGTGTTAAGATGTTACTTCCTATGTTCAAGCTTGTGCCCATTACCCCTTGTCCTATCACTGGGCACCACTGAAAAAAGACTGCTCCCATCCCCCTGGCATCGTCCCTTTAAGTATTTAAGTAACCAGTACCAGTAAAACTCAGATACACAAAGCAAACGTCGTGTCTCTGGAAGCTGTACTTGAAAGGAGGGTAGGAAGACTGGAGGGGGGCTGCCAGAGGGACTGAAAGCCTCATTAGTTGCATGGTCCAGGAGGGAGACCACACGTACTGAAAACACACTGATACGAAGAGGCCTGCTTTAAAAAGGGAGAGTCCTTTGTCTTCCCTGGGGTTTTAACCATACTGTCATGGCTGGGCAGAAAGGAGAACTTTAAACAACAAAATGTAGTTATAAACCCACTTTCATTCGAACCTGATGACTTGCAAGTCAACCTCCCATTGCTGCTTTTCCTGTTGGCACCCTCAAACATCCATGCCTAAGCAAGTAGCTCCCCTCCCCAGCTCTCTGACAGCTTGCCCCCATAGCAGGGAAAGGTGACAGATGAGGGCATGTCTTTCACCTTGCCTTTTAGCAAAAGGGCAGAAGCAACAAGAAGTGCTGCCACCAGCAGCAAGGCACAGATTGGTCACTGATTCCATGTCACCAACGTCAATCGACAGGAAGAAACTGCAGTAGGTCAAACACAGCCAGGTATCAGCACAAAACCAGCAAGCAACAAAGATACCAGTGCTTGATCCAAAGATGTTACTGCACAAATGACAGCAAATGCATACACTGGCCAAGCACAGAGTGGGATAAGTAGGAGGATGCAATAACTCAGAGTAAAAGAGCAGAAGTCAAGCTAAGCATGTCACTAAGAGAACTGCTACACAAGAGTAATTTGTGTCAAGCAAAAGTGAGGTTTCAGAGAGGGCATGTATACTCTGAAACTGCAGGAATAAGGGAAATGAAGAGACAATATAATTTTGCTCTCCACATTGAGTGTCTCCTCTGCAAGAAGTCTGGCAGAGCAACAAAATGGAGGGTGGTTTCTTTTCATGGTCTTGGCATTGATTTCAAGAATAAGTATTTGCTCATTTAGAGTAGTTCTGCAAACCTCAGACAGTATTGCAGTCTGACTAAGGGATGTGCAACTCTCAGGTGGATAGTTTTGTTAGTTCACAGAATTGGGACAGGTCCTGGGAGGGAGAAAAGAGGTTCAGTAACGGGAGTTTCCAAGGTTAGGGGGATTTTTACTTCTTTTTTTTTTTCTCTTCTTTCTGAGAATCCATATGATGAGGAAGAGCTGTGGCAAGGATGGCAGGACTCCCTCTCCTAAACCATACTAACCACATGTGACAGCATGCAATTAATAGCTCATCAGCAGAGAGGTGGGGCTGTCCCTTAAAGTATCCTGCTCAAAGCATTACCTCGCTTTCAAGGAAGAGAAAAGGAAGGTCAACCATTTATCACCTGACACAGGAAGGGAAGGAAGAGTTCTGTATCCCTATCTGCTCCTGCCACATACCCGAACAGCCATGTCTTCCCTCGTCCTCCCACACACCTACCAAAAGTAAGAACATCCCAGATGGGAAAGCTTGGTAGCACCAGTAACCATGAAGCCTTGCCCAAAACCTGAAGCCCAATGATATTCTGCTTTGGAGTCATGCAGCCATGTGAGACCTGTCAGGTTCATCAGAGATAAAACAACGACCACTCTGCAAGTCAAAGTAAAAACAAATGCTGTTTTTCAGGGAAGGGAGGGATTCGTTATAAAAGAGTTTGTACCAGTTTGGATTACATGTCCCCAGCCAATAGTACATGCAGCTTTAAGATGCAGCAGTTACATATCCACTTTCAAAATGAACCATCTAACAGGGTGCAAGCACCACTGCCTCTCAACCCTTCTGGAAAGGACTTATGAATTTTTCTTGGATTTCCCTTGGTTCCTACAAATGCTTTCAGCAGCATTTTTAAAAGTCATTAGCACATATGAATATTTCAATTTCCATTTGTCGCTGCTGGAGACACCACAGTGAAGCTGACTTTCTAATGGTCCACCACTCAGCACTGTTTGGAAACAAGCTCCATTTCAAGTGTTCTCACTTGGACACCCATCACCAGATATATCTAAAAAGCCTTTCCTCTATCACTGCCGTAAAGATTAGGTAACAGCACAAACTCAGACAAAATCAACCATGAGTAGGACAGCCCTAAACACTCACTAAATTCAAAGGGAACTTTTGCACATTTGCAGTTAAGCAGACTTAGGTGTTTTGCTGAACTGGTACGTTATGGCCCAATGCAATAAGTAACATGTCCCCAAATGATCATTATAATGTCTTAGTCTTGTATTCTGCTTAACACAACCTGAGAATTTTACCAAGTGTTCCCTGCATTACACCTTCCCCACAGGAATCCCTCCTCTTGTTTGCTACTGATTCATCCCACCTGAATTTTAATGTCACTGAATGATACCAGCATTGAGAAGAGAAAAATCCCCATGTTCTTTTCATCCCTCTGCACGATAAAAAGTACAGAGAAGAAATGAAATTCTGTTCCTTAACAGTGAAAATACTTCAATGAAGATTTGCCACACACGGCAAAACTCCTGCTAACATCACTAGGACTGCATCAAGGCAGTAACCAGAACATCAGGCAGGTGCAGTGTCACAGGAAGGAATTAAAAACATGCTCTTCCCTTTCCACAGTTCATGGATTAGACACATGCACATCACGCACACTTCCAGCACCCTCAACATGCTGCAGCTGGAGCTGCCCCCTTTCCTAACCCGAAGGCAGGAAAAGGAATAGCTCAGCATCTCCCATCATTGATGGACAGGCAGTCATGGAAGAGCCAGAAAATAACTGTTGCACCTCTCAGAGATGTGCATGCATGCCCTGTCCCTTAATGAATTCCAAGCAACCCCTGAAGAGAAAAAGTGCTACACCTTCTAAAGCAAAGGTGCAGCAGGACCTGTTTGCCATGTAAACGTGCAAATATCAGAAGAAATCACAGCCCCCCACTGTGGTCCCCCTGATCCAACTTCAGTGTAACTTCGTCTTGTCCCAGGTTCATTACCACGAAAGAGTCCTCTGCTTCTGGGAAAGGTCACAGTGCCATCAGTGATTACACTGTAAAGGCTAAGCATATGACAAAGCATTCATATTCATCTTACTAGGCTGCTCACATGCTCACAGCTGTTTGCTACCTGTTGATAGTTACCAGCAACATAGAACTTATCAAAGATGTACTGCTCAGACACCAAACTGGCTTTCTAGAAACACAGTGGAATTGAACTGCTCTCTCCCCACCTTTTCTCCTACTACATTTTCTTTCCAGTCGTTACCATCCCCTTTCCTGCTCCTTCTCTTTCCAAATCATAGCCAAATTCTGACATTTGGACAGCACGAACATGTAGCTTGAAAGAAATAAAGCAGTTTTAAGCAACAATTGTCAGATCTTCATTGGGCTCCATGTTTTCATCTCTGCAGCAGTGTCTCTCCTCACAAGTAACACATGTATCTATCTGTATAGTCCCTCTCTGGCCCACCTCAACCCCCATACCCTAACCTCCTGGCTCCCAGAGGTTTAAGCATCTTTCCCGCCTCTTCCATTCACCCTCAAAAAAAAAAAAAAGTAGAAAAAAAAATTCTATATCACATGCTAGCTAAGCTGCTCCTGCCTCCCTCTACTCTAGCCCCAGCATTTAGCACACTCTCCCTGTTTTTCTTTTCCCACCTCTCTGCTTAGCAGACTCCCTACAACTCTGGTACTTCTTTCATCCACCACTTTCCTCCAAGGCAAGCCTGGCCTTCCCCAGTTTAGAACGTGCCAAGCTACACAGCAAGATTAAGGGTAACCTGCAACACTTCTACAAAAACCCAAATCAACACAACACAGACACATGGGAGTGACAGGCTGGATCCCCAGTTATATCAACCAGAGACTGTTAAATGGCATGAAGCTTTGTTCATCTGTGCCACTGAATTCTGGCTCACAGTAAGTCCAGCTGGCAAGAATACCATAATAAAGGTTAAACTTAAGTGTACCACAGTCCTATCTGGGTCACAGGAAGCAGACGTCACACAGAATTGTGTACCATGAGAAACAAGCGCAGAGGAGAAAGGTCAAGCGTCCCAATTCATGCTTTGTAAAAATGTCAACTGAAGGTTGCCCCCAAGTGTCAGTGCTATCACTTTCTTTCTCGGTGTTTTCCTTACTCACTTTGAGATGCTTGAAGGAGTACTGCTTTAAAGCTGCTGCTGCATCATCAGTACAATCTGGGGAAGTTTCTTATTACACACCGGAGATGAGCATCCACACCAGACAGGACTGTAGCAGCACACGCGTGGCAAGTCCCAGGGAAGTTCCTTGTGACTGCACAGGCCATTTCAGTAGGATCTCCATAGTGAGTTGTTGAACATGCTAGTTACATAAAATCTTATATATCCTCCTTTTCAGACATCAACCTCCCAGGTCACCCTTCCCAACCTGCCTTACAGACATCAAACAACAGCTCCCTGTTCCAAAGTTGTTTCTTCTGCCTGACCAGGGTGGAAAGCGAGGCCTGGGGACATAGAGCAGCTGACAGCAGAGTTGGTAACAGAGAGGAGGCAGCTTTCTTAGCCTTGACCTGCACTGACTGCATAGCACTACTGAGTGATTCCTGTGTTCCTGAAAATCATATTCTAACTGGAAAGAGCCTGGCAAGGTGTGCTGATAACTGTTTTGGACTTTTACCCGTAACAACACTATAAGAAAAATCATGCAAGAGTGCTTCCACCAAACAGCCAGGTAATTCTCATCTGGGCCCTGTTACAGGGACCTAAATCAGACAGCATCCCAACAGGCCCAGAACAATCCATTTTGCACAAATGCAAGTGCAATACCAGACATGAGGTGCCAGAAAAGCTGGGTCTTGAGCTGTAGAAAAACAGGTGGATGGGAATCCAAGCAGTCAAGATATCTGTCTGGCAGTGAAGGGTCTGCACATGTCTGTGGTTAATTCAGCACAGGGCTGAATCTTACTAGTTCTTGGACTTCCTTTCATCCCATGTCAGCCTCTTCAGAAAATCAAGATTACACAGAATGAAGCTGTCATTTCAGTTTAAATGTCTAGTAAGGATAAAAAGCCCTCTGCCTTTGAGACTTGAGCTTAACTTTCAGTTCATTTATTTCCACTTAGATCGCTTAAAGACTGCAGCTGCTCCAGGAAGTCCTCCATTGTGGACCAGTGAGGCAGCCACAGCCTTCAAAAAATAACACACAGCACTTCTCAGAGTCCTTCATAGAATAGTTTATGTTGGAAGGGACTTTAAAAATCATCTAGTTCCACCTCCATAGGCAGGAACACCTTCCACTAGAACAGGTTGCTCAAAGCCCCATCCAACCTGGCCTTGAACACTTCCAGGGATGGAACTTCCACAACTTCCCTGGGCAACATGCTCCAGTGCCTCACAGTGAAAAATTTCTTCCTAATATCTCTTCCAAATCTACCCTCTTCCAGTTTGAAGCCATTCCCCCTCGTTGTATCACTACATGCCCTTGTAAAAAGTCCCTCTCCAGCCTTCTTGTAGGTGCCCTTCAGATACCAGAAAGCTGCTATAAGATATCCCCGGAGTCTTTTCTTCTCCAGGTTGAGCAACCCTAACTCCCTCAGCCTGTCTTCATAGGAGAGGTGCTGTAACCATCTGATTATCTTCGTGGCCCTCCTCTGAACCCGCTCCAACAGGTCCATGTCCTTGTTATGTTAGGGGCTCCAGAGGTGGACGCAGTACTCCAGGTGGGGTCTCACAAGAGCAGAGTAGGGGGGCAGAATCACATCCCTTGACCTGCTGGCCATGCTTCTTTTGATGCAGCCCAGGATACAGTTGACATTCTGGGCTGCAAGTGCACATTGCCAGCTTCATGTTGACCACTGATTTATTTTAGATACTCAGGGGGGCTTTTTTGTTTGTTTTTTTTGTTTTGTTTTTGCTTTATTAACTGCAGCTTAAGAAAGTCAGGTAAGACATGAGAGATGCCTATAAAAAACCACAAAGCATCCTCTGCAAGGAAAGAAGATTTCTAGCTGAACAGCAGCACTTAGACACAGGTTTACATGGCAGGCCAAAGTCCCACAATACTCCTCTCATAAGTCCACAGCTCTTGTCTACTTACTGCTCGATTCCCTGTAGACGCACTGCCACAGAGGAAAAGGTCTTGGCAATGTGAAAAGAATGATGTAAGGTTTACTGCAGAATGGATCTATATCAAGGTTGCTATATCAAGGATTTAAAACAAACTCTGCAGGAGATTTAGATCCTCCTTCTCCAAGACAAACATTGGCTTCAGGCTAAGAACAACAAAAAGCAATCTCCCTGCAGAAGAACTCAAGTTTCCCTAAGGTTTCTTTCACTTTTCTCTTAGGCAATTTGCGGTGGCCAATGATGAAGATGATAACCCGGGGTAGGTGGACCATGTGCTTAATTCAGTCCAAACACATATATATACAGATAGACATAAAGATCTGTTTACCTGCTTCTTCTGCTCTCACAGTGAAACAATTACCAAAATACTTTCCATTGACCTTGCATCTTCCAGCCAATAATCTAAAAATGCATTACAAGCTTTTAATTACCCCCCACTCTATCCAGAGGAATGAACAGATTGTAGCACCCCAGAAACTGAAAGGGAGAGAAAAAAAATTACTTGGACCAGACCCACTAGCAAAACTACAGGGAAACAAGTAACAAGTGCGGTTTCATTTGCTTTAAGCCCAGCAACCTAAGATCATCAGAACAACAGGCAGCACACATGGCCTCATCCACAGCTGGTGGGTTTGGCTTGATACTCTCCTATAATGCACAGGCCATGCATGTCCCTGCAGCTCAGAGGTGTGAACGTTCCCATTGCCTGGTGCTGGACATCTGCACTGCATACACATTGCTCAATCCATACAGGGTGCAAAGCCCAGTTTCCAAAGAGGTACAGGCGTTTCTCTCAGGGACCAAACACTATTTGCATCAAAATGAAGTGGACATGAGTTGAATGACCAGATACAGCAGGCTGCTACACAGAATGCATCGTGTCGTATGGGCATGCTTGGCTGTAAATAAATAGAATCATAGAATAATTTAGATTGGAAAAGACATGTAAGATCATTGAGTTCAACCATGAACCTAACACTGCCAAGTCCCACTAAACCACATCCCTAAGCACCACATCTACCCATCTTTCAAATACTTCCAGAGATGGCTACCCAACCACTTCACTGGGCAGCCTGTTCCAGAGCCTGACAACCCTTTCTGTGAAGAAATTTTTCCTAATATCCAATCTAAACCTCCCCTCGCACAACTTGAGGCCATTTTCTCTTGTCCTATCACTTGTTACTTGGGAAGAGAGACCAACACCCTCCTTACACTACAACAAAAGGTGAAGGGGGGGAAAGTGAAATATCTCCCTGACTCTGAAACCCCTGTTGCTGGTTTCATCACTGCTGACACTGCCAGGTGATGCTGCTCCCTCAAAAGGCTGCTAAAACCAAGGCATTCTTTGCATTCATTGCCAGACTTGCCATACTGCAGAGTTGATGCAGCTGCACTGACTTCCCTGATGAATCACTGCAACCCACATCACAGCTGGAAGAATCACTGCTCTTGGAGCAGCATACATACCTCTCAATATCACAGACGCAGCTGAAGGGCAAGTGTTACCACTGGGGGCACAGAATGGGGATTTTACGTAGCTACAAAGAAGAAAGGAAGTTTGGTAAATGAACTGTTTTGTTAAAAGGAAAATTACCATGACAAAGGTCAAATATTACTACTTCTTGTATTTTTCCCCACTCTTTCCTCACTGACCTGTCCCATCTCCTCTCTCACCACTTCCGTCCTCTCATCCCCCATGTAGCACCCCAGCAAACACAATGATTCTAGGTAACAGGCAGATTAAAAACCATATTTGTTGCCATCTGCATTAGTAGATGGCAGTGACAGATTCTGTGTCAAATTTGTGACGTCTAAAACTGAAAGAAATACTAGTCCGAGGTGTGAGTAGGGATACACATAGATGTGGCTGGGATGTTAAAGTAATATGCAAAAATAAAAGGTGGTGGTTCAAGTTGAGTTTGCAAGTTTAGACACGGCATCACTATAGAAAAGATCTCTAACTATGTCTGTTTCAACGCGTTAGGATTGGCCAATTTGGACATGAGAGAGAGCTCTCTCCTTGCTCGGATCAAAGTCAAGACCAAAGCAGCCAAGTTAGCATAGTGACACAGGGCAACTGAGACTCCCTGCCATTTGTAGCTACCACATTACTGCTGACTAGCTCAGCCACAACCACCAGCTCTTACAATTTACCATGCCTGATTGCTGTTGGCTAGGTGTACAATTCCCCACTGTTATAAGCCAATAAGCTAAAAGAAGGACAAAGATAAAAACTGACCATGGACAAGAGGGAAATGGCTGATGGAGTGCTATAATATATATAAAACTTTAAAATGATCTCTGTCTTACAGCCACGCTGAAGACAAGTGCTGTGGCCACTACTGAAAGTTGTAAAACGTCTCCTGTTAATAGTTCTGTTAACGTTTCACAGGTTTTGGTAGTATTTCCTAGGAAATCTCTGCGCTGATCCAAGGAACAACAAATACTGTGGCAAAGGCAGGAAATTCTGAAATCCAAACACTGAGCACTCAACCAGATCAACGCCCCCCAGAGGTATCTGTCCACATTGGGCTTGGCAGGCTACCCAAACGCCACAGTAGGTGATCCATGAAAAACCTGCTTAAATTTGCTACAACTGTCCTATCTCTTAAACACTGATTGCTAAATCAGAAGGAAGCCTGCAAGTCTCCCAGTGCCCTACTTTCTGTGGCTTCATCCTGAAAGTCACCCATAAATCAGTGCACCAAAACACAAGGCAATATATAGTCCACTCATGGCAAAGTACAGAAGAGTTACTCCATACTGAGCTTCAAATGAGAACATGAAGAATTGTCTTCTTGCTTAAAAGGGGAGAAAGTACCCGATTTTCAGAATGACTGTAGATCATATTCACAACACAACCGGCCAACGCGCCCTTGCCAAATACAAACCACAATACTTAAAGGCATTATAGTGAGGAATTCAAACGAGTAGTAACAGCTCTGATACCATGCTAAATGAGTAGCATCTAATATGTACACAAAAGAACAAGAGGCCAAAACACAGTCAAGACAGTGGGAACTGACATATTACTGTATATGATGCTACCAAACCATTAAGGTTGGGAAATATGGTTGCATATTAAGCAACCATATTTTGCACATTATCAGAAGAATTTACAGTCAGATAACTGAGTTCAAAGACCTTAAATGGCATTATCCCAATTTATGTCATATAACCATAGGCTAGCTAATTCCTTCATTAAGCTCTAGTTTTACAGTTTAATCAAAGCTCTTCCTCTAGAAAAATGATGTTTTGATTTAAAGTCTTAAAATGACAAACTCAGCTCATTTCTATGTTATTTGTCTCAATGACCAGCTGCACTCCAATAAAATATAATGTCTCTTAATTCCAGATAAAACTTGTCTAATTTATTCTTCAAACAAAATATCTTTTTGTTGTATCTTTTGATCTTTAAGCTACTAAATCCTTTTTTTTTTTTTTTTTGAAAGCATGATGGATTTTAAAATTCTACATTTGGCTGGGAGACACACAAAAATCTTATCCCACTGAGGCCACGCCCTTTGGAGCCTTGCTAAACAAATACATTCTGGATATATCCAATTTTTTTTTCCCCATCTGCTGTAATTCTCTGTCCAAATCAGGCGTCAAAATAACATAAAGTCATAAAGAGGAGAAATATCCAAGGCCTCCTAACATTTGTTGCACATCACTTCTCATCTGTCTTTCCCTCCACCAGGGTGAATTTGGATGCTCACTGAGCTTCTTACAGAATGACTTCTCCTTTGAGCTAGTACTCCAAGTATGTGCTGAGAGTCAGTGCCCTAAATAAAGTGTGTGAGAAACCTGTTTCCACTAATGAATCATAGAAGAAGCTACATCAAAAGTAGGTGGTTAAAAAAAAGTTTACCAGAATATAAAAAAAATAAAAAAGTGTCAGAATACTGCACTGCACTATTTAGCGATGAGTGACAAGATCAAAAATGGTTAAAAGCAATATAGGATGCCATATCCCTAAAGCAGGCATGACACATCCTAACCCAACACCTGATGGGGCTAGCTAGTTCTCAACTATTTGCAAAGTTTTTGATGGACAGGGCAGAAAGGAATAAAGAGCAGTTTTCTGTCTGTTTGCTGACCAAAGACCAACATGAAGCCAAAAAAGAAAACTTTTTCAGATGTAGAAAAAGGCTCGGTTCCATGGGCAACGTATCTTATTTCATCTGCCTAATCCATTTAATCAGTCTCCACTTTCCCAAAACTTCCTCACCCCTGTAGCCTTATCATAAGAAAGCCATTACAGTATGTTTGGTTTTATATTTATAATACAACATATCTAGAAGATGACATTGTCAAGTGTCCAGTATGAAAAACAGTTGCAACATAGCTCTGCAACATTTTCCATATACACAACAGCCAAAAAACTTTGGCTGGGTTGTTATGATAAGTAGCATTAATCACAATTGACTGTAATGAGCAGCAATCATCATCATTTTTTCTGAACCAAAAAATGCGCATCAGTCCAGCACCAGAGGAAATTGCAATGACTGATGTGGGTGTCGGGGTTTCTGAACTTTGCCCCTAGATGTTGTGAGTAGGCCTGATCCCAGTCCTAAAGCACAGTAGGGAACAGTTCCTCTGCTCCTTGTGATTATCTAGGCTAACTTGCAAAGCCATTTTGAAATTCTTTACTTAAAGCAAGCAGAATGAAAGAGAGAAACTTCATTCTTGGAGTGACAGGATGTTCATACACACTTCCTATGAGTGTATAGCCTTTGGACAGGGGTTGCTGCCCTTTTTGAATAGAAAAGGGCTATAACTTAGGGGGGGAAAAAGTTTTAAAATGTGTATAAATGCCAGGGTAGATTCTTCTCACTGAGTTTATTTTGTATGTTGACCTCATGCATGGAGGATTTGCCTCTGGTGCAACAAGGCAGTCAAACAAAAAAAGGCTTTTTACAGCAGCACTTGATTTTTTGATGCATATTCTAATTAATTTGCAGTTGAATGCATTAGCAAATGGAGATGAGGACAAAATTAGTGCAGCAAGAGGTGACTTGGCTGTTCACAGGTGTGAATTGGGCTCCAGGGGAGAACCAGCAATAGGCAGAATTACATTAAGGAGGCTGATCTCATTTCCTTAAAACTGCCCATAGCAACTGCCTTTGCAGGAAGAACCAGGTCATCCACAGACGTGATCCGCAGTACTTAGAAGACTAGCGACTGACTAGTGCTTTGGACAGAGCTTACTCATGGGAGTATGAAACCAGCAGCTTGCCAGGGCTCAGGTAGCAGGAAGCACAACTGCAAAGTGAGAGCTCACCCAAACCAGCCAGGTCACTGTTAACAAGTTGATGCATCTTCTGTCTACCAAAGCATTCCCTGCTGTGAGGGGAACAAGACAGACTTTGAAGGCATCTTCCCTCTCCTGCAAGTGTTTGCTGAAGGTTTTAGTACAAACTTTCCCTCAGCAATTGTGATTGTAATTGTGATTCAGCAATTGTGATTGTAATTGTGATTTTTTGCACATTGTACCAAAGATGTGAGCTAACCAACTGCAGGCATCATGGGAAAGCTGGAGAAAGTGGCAACCCCAGAAATACCCAACCTCAGTAGGGAAACGAAATTGCTTGACATCACTAAATTGGAAAGAGGGAACTTCCACATCAGACACTCCTGTTGTCACCACTGCTTATTAAAGTGGCAGTGCTTTTCAGAGATTCAAGCAGCGTGGACTGAGAACTGGTCTGAGATGAAAAGCTCCCCATCTCTCCCTTGGAGGAATCCTGTGCTGCTGAACAGGGGGAAGAATGGAGGTGATGTGAAAATGTGAAAATAGGAGTGGGAAGACTGTTGGACATTGTGTCCAACTAAGCCAGCTCCTGAAAACCTTTTTCTCTTCTGGGTTCAGACTAGGAAAAGCCTCATTCCAGAACCTCGATGCTTATTTAGAATACCTGTTGCTTTTCTAATGAAATGGATAAAATAGCACAAAGCAAGAGGAATTGTTCTTGCAACCAGAACAGATTTCTCACCTTACAAGCTTATCATTTTAGAAAGATAAGACAGACTATGGAAAAATTCTTAATTACCTTTATGAAGCATACAAAAAAATTAAAACTACATGGAAACATTATTAGCGATGCAAGATTCAGGAAACACCTGAAATAAGTTTGTCTTTGCCACTTCAGTTTGGCTTTCTTTTGTGCACTCATGACATAACTTTCAATTACCTCTAAAAATAGTGTTTTCCCCTAAGCATCATCATGTCATCATACACAGGACAGCCAAATGATCATTTACTGAGTGTTGGTTGGCATTTGTTTCCTCCCTGTTGTTTAATATACAGCCCTGGTCTTATTAATGCATGCTATTTAAAACTTCCATTAAAAAGGGGTAATTACTCTTCTCTTCAGAGGATTTTCTGTAATTGTCACTATATAGCAGCAGAGAACTTTACAAGCATTACGACCCTGTGAGATGCAGACGGAAATAATAACAGGGAAGGAACAGGACAGTTTGGAGGTGGACAGACTGCATAGCACACTACCAATGTGAGTGGTTTGTCAAAAAAAAATTAAAAAAGCCAGAATATACTTTTCTGGGAACAGTGCTGATGACCCACGCTGACAGGCACAAGAACTAGGCTGCAGACAGCTCCCTCCCAAGAGTGCACAGCAAAATGGATAGGCCATGCCAAACAGACTGAGCTGGTCTCAAGGCCACACAATCCCCAAAAGTCCTGTTATAATGCAAGAGTTCAGGACCCATGTGGTTGTGATCCCCTCCCACAGTTGTCCTTTTAGTCTTTGGACAGCTCTGCTTCGAATCCACAATTCAGCTAGGCCTGGACACCACTAAGTTGTTGGGTTCCAGTTTCCTGCGTAAGTTCTGCCACAAGACAAGTCACTATTAAATTTCAACTCAGATAGTTAAGGTGGTCCAAGTTTTAAACAATTGAAAATAGGCTGTCAACTGTTATTAATACTAAGAAAATGAACCAGCTGCACCTTTGCTGCTTTCCAAGAAGCATGGTGAAAAAAACCATGTAGTTCCTACTTTTGTGAAGAATAGACTCCCAACAAGTGGTGGTTGACACCCCTCAAACCTGAAGCAGTTCTCCTGCATAGTAGATCACTTCCTCCTTCATGTTGCCTTCACGGAACCAAGCAAAGATGCACAGTTTAGTCCTACTTTGATATTTGATTCAGAGTATTGGCCGAGAATTTGTAAAACGCAGTAATCAGAGTAAAGGTGATTTCTTCTTGTCCTTTAACTTGTAGCAACACTGTCTCCTCAGCAGCTGTGGGATACTCAACTAGCAAGATCAACTCAATGGAAAGCAGAAGTTAGAGATAATCATATTATTTATTCTGCATTGCTGCTAACTTCAAAGCACATTCCAAAGTCAAGATTAAGTCTTACAGTCTCCTTTGCATTCAGACTGATGCACAGGCATCAGATTATACACACAAAAAAAATAAAAATCAAGTAGTTCTGCTCGCTCTGATTAAGAAAATAGGCACAACAGCACTTTGCCCTGGTAGTTTGTGTCTGAGCAAGCAGAGGACTTCATTGCCTAGATGAGAGGATAACTACAAAGCTGTTATTACTGACTTCCCACCTTTTGGGGTCCAAGAGCACCATCTGCCCTGGTGGCCACTGATAGCCTTGATGGTCTACTTAGCTGCCCTTTCACTGAATGTGTTGTCTGAAAAGAAGATTAGTGCCCAGTGTGCAATTAACCAATCTCATGTGCTCAGGAGAGATATTGTATTTATTCAGGCCTGGGTGCTAGGTGGATTTTCCACAAATCAAGTACACCTTAAGCCGGTTTCCCCATCATATTTATACACAAAAATTACAAGGTATGTCACTCCTACTTACAATGATTGGTTAGTAATTTACATATAGTTATATCATCTGCTGTGTCATTCTCTTCAATCACTGCGCCTGCACAGGGGAATGGTTTCACCTGGGCAAGGGTCATCTTGACCTGTGGGTGTGTTTTTTAGTATTATAATGAAGGCAATTCACCTCAGGATACCATAAAAATAAGTTTTGTTGCCATGTTGGCCAGCTGCATATTTATTTGCCAGGTTGTCAAATAACTCATCCAATACACAAATCAATCCTAGATGTCCAGAGAATAGGGACTTCAAACACAGTGTCCTGTTCATTACTAGTTAATTAAGGCTAGAGGGACTTCAAACAACACAGTGTTCTGTTCACTATTAGTTAACTAAGGCTAACATTAATAATACTAACATAAGCTAACTTAGGTCAGGATGCCCTACATCAAAGGTAAGCATCACCCAGGGTAGTTTTCATAGCTTAAAGACTGTTCTGTGATTTTAATAATCATTCCAAAGGAGGAAAATGTATATCACTGATGACAAAGAAGTTAAGCCACATTTATACTGACTGAAAGCCACTGAAGCAAATGGAACTTTATCAAAAATAAGTCTGATCAAAAACTGTAACACTTCCTGTGCAACAAAACCATCTTCCCATAGATAACAAAGGCTCGCTTCTACACAGAAGTCCTTTAATGATTTTGGCATGCTGAATTCAGCCAGTATGTTCAGACACAGAAATAGATTTTGATCAAGAAGCTTGTTGGGAAGTCAATAAGCAGCAGCAAATATTACGAAATACTAGTCACAATCCTGTTGGACTATCATACTCATAAAAAAATAAAGCTTTCTGCTTTCCTGACTTGATTCCATTTATTAGAGTGGAAAATTCTCTTCTCATTAGCACTCTTACAGCCATAAACCTTCAAGGACAACTCTGCTATCCTTGTGCCCTGGACTCCTGCCCACTCTCATTACTGCCCAGGGAGCTGTTAAGAGTAAGCACTGGCAGGCAGGATGACATGGGAAGCACCCAGCACCAAGTTGAGAGCGCACTAATGCAACTTTTCCACTTACTTTCAGGATGTGTTGTGTCTCTTTACCTTGCTGCTGAGGTAATTCAAACACAAGGAGTAAGGGGAAGCTTAGTTTTCAAGTGTCTGTATCCTAACAGCCCGTGGTGTCATGGTCCAACATCATCATCACACATGTTCAATGTCCACATGTGGGTCTTTTACGAAGAAGGCATTGATATGCAGGTCACCCTGTGCAGCTCAGTAAATCTGCACTTATACTGCAAAAGGCTCAAGCAAACAACCTCCAGCAGAATTTTTTATCTCAGTGTCACCCACATCATAGCCCAGATGCATTCTGTAGACCTACAGCACAGGGGCTGGCTTTGCAGGAAACACCTGTGCTAGAATAAGGTGGGGTGGCTTTAACCCTGTCAGGGGTCCCTCACCCTCTGAGCAAAGTGCACGGGGGAAATTCCAGTCTCCAAGCCCCATAGTGAGCTCAAAGACATGTAGTGCAGCCCCAGCCATGGTCCTTGACTACTGGCTCTACAAACCCAAGCGACACTCTGCATATTACTCAGCAGCATATTACTCTGAAGTTGTTCTCAGGGACAGTTCATACACCCATGGTAATAATGCTAAGTCACACCACAAGGAGAGGGGATTTCCCTCCATCCCCATCTCTTCCTCTCCCATACAATAACCTGACAAATGGTCATGTTGGGTGTGTGAGTGGTGGGACAAGGTCTCTGACATGGCCTGAGGATGTCAGTGCTCCTCTGAAGAGGACATACAGTTACTTCCCAAAGGGTCATTCCTTTCTTGTTACCACTGTGATGTTGCTTATTCCATGGTTTCCTAGAACAAACATCCTTGCTGTCCAGGATGAGATTAAGCAAGGCATAAATTCTAAATGCTTCAACAATTTCACTCACACTGACTATCATCCAATGTAATACAAAACTGAGCTTGTCTTGAACTGCCCTAGCTAATAGACACCAGAGTGTTTTGAAGAGTACAAAGAGAACTAGAACTATAGAAAAAAATGCTGGTTTTTCAACTGCTCAAACCAGTTATTCTGTACAGTTATCAGAGGACTAGCAAAACCTAAGAATTTTGTGCAGGCTTAGAATTAATGAGGAGGTCCTGAGCCAATTTAGATGAGCGTAAGGGCAGGGTCCAGAGCCGCTACAGAGAATACTTTGCCACATGATCTGGTTCGCTCTTTTGTGAGAGTTTGTTGAGTTAAGACAAGACACAACATGATTCTTACACTGTGGCTGATTTAATTCTTCATTGGAAACTAAGGTGTATGACTGCATCAGTACAAGAAGTTGGATTGGCCCAGATAGAAGTAGAAAATTCACATGGTTCTAAAGTGTTATTGCAGCACAAAAAGGAGTCTGCCATCAGCTGGACCTCTATCTCCATGAGTCCCTGGCTTGCAACCAGATCTAAGTTATGAGTCCCTTGGAAAATAAAGAATTATTTCAAATTATCAATATGTCCCTAGGGCTAGTAGACACACCATCTTCCTGCTCCTATGGACTGACTTCCTAAGACTCTAGCTCTAACCATCCCAAGACAACCTTCCAAAATTAGTCTGAGTAATGAGCTGTTCTGTCAATGGACCTGCAGACAGACAGCCCCAGTCGTCCTGTTCATGCTCAGAGTCTTCCCAAGCAGCAGATTCCTTCCTGAAGGCAGGCAAAGATTTTGTTTTTCCCTACCATCTGTCAACCAGAGTCAGCATGGACCACCCAGATGATGTAGGAACAGTTCATTCGGGGGCTTTCAGCCACCCAGTGTTTCTACCCAGATCCCAGGGAATGGGCAATATTATTCTATGCAAATACCTCCCTCACAGGCTTTATCTTCCATCTCTTCCTGCTAATGAAGGTTTAGGCCTGGGAAATGTTCCCTTGGGGAACACTTTTGCCCAAGAAAAATGTAAAATGCTCAATTTTCCCTAGGAAAATTTTGTACCTCATAGTTTTTCTTTCTAGAAAGCTGTAGGGCCATGTTTCTCATCAGATTCTCCAAGGCAGAAAAATGGCAGTTTCTTGAAGCATTTTTATTCTAGGTCAATTTACTATTCAGATATATTAACTTGAAAGGTCTTGATGCAACACCAGAGCTGTCATCCAAGTGCTTTACTTGTTCATCTTTATGAGCAGACCAATGCTCCCACAGTGCATCACAGCCTCCTCTACAGTAGCACCAGCATGAGACTTTACAGGAATTGTTCCCAAATGCAAATTTCTATATACCACATCCCTTAAAACACGCTGAAGCAAATTAAGAGAGAAGGCTCCAGCTGGGAGATCACTACATGACAACATTTTCCTTGAGAACAAGGCAAGTAATGAGGCAATTTTCAAGTAACTGTTGATATCCCTCTTCCACAAATAGCTCTGAGATTGTTTATTCCCAGTTCAGGACAAAAATGGTATCTTTAAACATGCACATTTTCCATAGAAAAGTAGTTGGGGGAGGTGGGTGGTGGGTGTTTGGGGTTTTTTTTGGGTTGGGGTGTTTGTTTTTTTTTTGGGGGGGAGGGTGTTATATGCAACATCTCCAGTACCTTCTGTTTCTACAGCATGAATCATATCCCTGTTTAGTGAAAGACTGCATTCTCTGACAAGCAGGAGACACCAGCAGGGGCATCCTCTGGGAATGCACATTTAAGCAACCCAAGGCTTGTCTTCATATATACGTTTATCAAAAGAAACAGTGGTTTAACTTGGATGAAGAAAACAACAGAAGTGATCTGTGCCTAAGGGATCACAGTGTGTTCCCCCTACGTGAGCTGTGCTATCTCATCTGCCCTGCAAAAGGATTGCATCCTTCTGTGACAAAGCTTCATTGAAATTCAAAACTACCAGGGAGACAAAATAAAATCATTCCTACTGTTCAAAAGCTCTGCTTAGGCACACTGTTCTGAAATACTTCACCTGAAATTCAGGTAGCAGAGGAACACACTGCAAGTGCTAACAGGCGTCACACCTCAGCAGTGGAGGGATGACACATCAGAAATGCAGAAAAACCTGTTTCTTTTCAACCCTACATTTAATAAAAGGGTAGAAACATATAAGGTAGGTTTTATGTTCCACCACAGGACATTTTAGATTCTGTTGCAACTGTTGCACAGTTAACCTTAATTTCCCTGGAATACAAACAACAGTATAGCTCTAAGGAAGGACTACAGCAAGCATGATGATGAGGAGGTAGTATTAACACCGCAGTCAGATCCCATGCCTGGAAGCAAAGGATACTTAACTAAGTGCAACACAGCAGACCAAAGCTGCAAAGGTCAAGAGAGGTCTGAATGGAAAGCCAAGAGGTTAAAACTGTTGCAGAATCGACATGTGTTTGCTTGTTACCATCAGCAGAAAAGATTGGAATGACTCTCAAAGAACAACAACTGCATGTGCACAAATGGATCTTCATAAATATTTGTGCTGGCAACACTGATGAAAAGACAAACAAGTGAGAGAAATAACTGTTAGCTCCTTCCTCCAGTAAGTAAGCAGCAATGCTCCTGAAATAGAAAATAAAACCGCAAAGATGAGAAGCTAAAGGAGTAGAACAATCAGGCCCCAAGGCTACAACAAGCAGAAGAGCACAAGTTTTGGCTGGCAGTTCTAGAACGAGTCTTGTGGGATAACTTGCTCTCAGCCTCAATACTCCTCTCTCTCCGATATAAGAAAAAACATCAGAGGAATCAATTTCATAAGTAGCTTTAATACACTGTGTACTAGTAAGTGTTGATCCTGGGGTGGGGGTTGCATATTGACCACACATCAAGGGGGGGCTTCGCAAGTATTTTTACTACAGAAGAGCTTCAAGGCCAATCTGATATAATTTCTTTCATACTAGAGATACTTCTCTCATAACAATCAGGCTGCTTCATTGACTCCAGTGGACATGTCCCTAATTCACATCAGAGCAAAAAGGATGAAGAATCAGGCTTATTCAGCCTCTCTCATGCTTTCTTACCTTTCCCCCCCTCTGATCTAATGCCATCAGTTTGTTCCCCACTACAGACTATGCCAGCTTGCACTTCCTGCTTTAAACCAGGAGATGTTTACCCATACTACTTCTGAAAGATACTTTGAACACGAATTTACGCAACGGTCGGAGGTGAGGAGTAATAATGATCTTATTTCTCTAAAGTCAAACTTACAGGATGAGGGACACTCCAGTCATTAAACAATTGCACAGATTATCTGCTTGTATGTGAGAGGAATGTCAAAAGACAATCACTCATCATACAAAAAGCTGAGCTGGTGGCAGTATCCAACTCACATAAATAAGCACTCGCATACAAATAAAGTGGACAAAAGTGGTGGTCTCAGAAAGATGTAACTAAGTGTTGCAACCCAAGTCCTTTGGTTCAGTGGTAGACAGAACCAAAATTTCCCAGCTCTTGATTCCTTAAATTCACCCCTACAAATTCAAACTGCATTTTTTACAGTGGGGGTGAGAAGCAGAAGTCTTCACAGAAGAATCCAAGTCAGATTACTTTCTACATCGCAACACTCAAGCACAGGGTCAAGTCATCAGAAACCCTCTAATAAAAGGTCAGATCCTCTATAGGGAGTGAATCAGCCCATCTCCACGTATGTTGAGAGCAACTTCATTACCACCAACTTTTTTACTTGAAACTTGACAACTACAGGCATACCTGGTTAAGTGGAAATGCCAGGTAGCAAATTCGAGAGCAAAGATGTTAAAACAAAAGACTACTTTGTGTTTCACATTGCAAATACAAATTCATATTTCAAATGCAAATATCCCATACAACTGCAATGTATGGAGAAACTGGAAAAGACAGAAACATGTCAGCTACCTGATTTCAGTAGACAGGTGAGATGAACAAGCCAGGACCTGGTTGTGCACTCTTCAGTATCACTGCAAAAATTATTTGTGTGGCGCCAAGTAGATGTATGGAAGCCACATAATCAGCCACATTCAAAGCTATTATACACATCTAGGAGGCAACAGATCCTCTACTAGCAAAGTCACACAATACTCTAGAGAACATATAACACTACAGACCACCCTACACCCACTTAGGAGGTAGCCAAATGACACCGGTCATTTGGCTAAAGTCTGAACAGCTTTCCTTCACAACTGTACTTTCTAGCCCTTGCAACTTAAAGACTTCAGCTTGGTGTATAATTTTTCATCTCACGTGTAGCTTCCTTGACTCCCTCTGCTGCTCTATCCACCTCTGTGAGAGCTCGACACCCTGTAATTTGTGCATAGCTGGCTGGCTGAACACACCAACATCCCACTTTCACTTTTGTCTGAGTGAAAGGAGTTCACTTTGAGGGGAAAGAACTCCCAGAAGCTACCTTCAAACAGGGCAGTGGAGTCGAACATCAAATAGATCGCTTTGAAGTGCAGGACTGAGTGAAGCACCCCACCTTGGCATGCAAAACTACAGCTAGGAACGGCAGATATGTCTCCCTGCACACCTGGCTTTACTGCAGTGAGGATCTACACCCTCGTCTTGGACATCGCACTAGTAAAGCGCTCATCTTTCTGTACAACATTCTCCTGGTAGGAAGGGGAGATAAAGTGTATTTGCAAACAACTACACACTGCTGACCACTTTATATATATGTGCGTAAGAATGGCTGCACAATGTCGGACAGTAGAGGGTAGTTGAGAAGTCCGCCTCTAGCAGTAGATAGCACCAAGTGCTTTAGAAGGACTATCAGGATTAGGAGATAGGTATAATCATCCTTCTGCGTATCTTTTGAGCTCAAGCAGCAAACTCTGGCTTAGGGTTTTCATAACAGGAAGTTTAATCAGGATTCATTGGGCTAAGAACCTCTCAACCTCCACACATCAGATTCATTTCTTAATGCATTAAGGCTTTACAACATACTGAAGCAATGAAATCCCCAACTTAATCACAGATTCCCGATAGATCTTCAATACTTTCTGAGGAACCTCACACAACAAAAAGACACACTCTCCATGAGCCATAAATATATGAAAAGTTAACAGCAGACTAACCCTACCTTCCAAGGCCAGATGCAAATTCACAACACAGGCTTAGAGGAAAGCTCCCAGGACCAGGGAATACCCACCATCTCTTTCCGAGAAGGGTAGCTATTATCCCAGATAGAGGAGGACAGCATGCAAATAAGGGAAATCTGGCTTCTCTTGTGGGTGAAACCACAAAAACTTTGTGAGGCTTCCTTTTCCTTCCTTCCTCTTCCTCTCATTCTGCCCACATACACCCTGTGCAATCCTAGCATGAAGATAAAGAACAGAAAACAACTGAGCATTACAAGGGATCCTCTCAAAGGGAAATCTCTGCAAAACCTGAGACATTAGGAAAGTTGCAGGCTGATTAGTAGGTAATTCCTACTAACAGGCAGCAGCTGTTAAAAAACATCTTGTGGTTTATTCTGAACAGGTGCTCAGCTCTACTCAGTTACTCTCCTCTGAGATGGCTGCTCCTGGATCTCAGTGTTCATGCTCCATGCTTGATGCCATGAAGTAGAATGGGGAGCGGGTTGGGAGACCATCTCTTTTTCCCTGGAGGCCTCAGTCTGTTAATGCATGTGCAAGATTCTTGTCTTGATTTTTCATCAGCCTTTATGGGTAAAACTTGTGTAAACTTTGCCAGTATTTCCCAGGTCACAGTACTAAGTGCCTGCAGAGGAAGAGAGGTAGCAGGACATGGTGGTCAAACATCTTCTCCCAAGAAATCAAGCCTTCCCTTCAAAGCTGTCCACACAATGTCACTGTCCAACACAGTGCTCTCAATTTTTACATAAACACACTCACACTGGTCTTCATCCAGGACAGCTGTTCTATATAGCCCATTATCCTCTTTCGCATAGTGGTAAAAAGTAGATTCTTCAGGAATATAAAAAGGTGTGTGCACAGTATGGGACGCCACTTTACACCTCCCAGCTAGCAAAATTTGCTTGAGCTGAGATCTTTAGCAGTCAGACATGGATCTCCTTTCTACAAATGTATCTAGCCCCTATGACCAGGCATATTTCTGGCCTCTAAAATATCCTGTAGCAATTCACTGCACTTCAATTGTGTGTTGTGAAACACTACTTTGATTCACCTGCTGCTGAATAATTGCACCATATGCCCCTGCACTTGTACTACACGCAATCATGAGTGAAACATATTTCGCTTCTCTGTTGGTAAGTGCACCAGTCTCCAGCACATCTCCTTACAATTCTCTCTTTCTAAACAAAAAGCTTTGCATAGTCATCTTGCATATGAAAGTTCATCATCTCTAATTCCTATAGCTCTACTGTAAAGTTTCTCAGGTAAACTAGCCCAAACTGCCACCAGCTTTGCAGATGTGAGTACAATATGGATTTATATTTCACTTTGCTCTCTGTTTGCCTTTTCTATTCCCACTAAGAGCTGGGGTGAGGTTTTTAGCCAGCGATCTGCTGTGATTCCAACATACATCCCTAGAGTAAGCTCTGATTTCCCACACACATTGCTTTGCAGTGATTGGTAACAAATTTCATTTGCCATACTCTTATCCAGTCACACAGATTAGTAAAATCCTCTGGCATCCTGTCTGTTAATGGGCAGGCTGTTGCAACTGCCTTTACATTGCAAATATTTGGGGATTTTTGTTACTCATTTCCAAGGGAAGTACTTTGCTAAGAAAAAACCCACATGTAACAGATAACAACAATAGTGGTAGAATGTTAAAATATTCTAAATCCTCATTAAATTATTTCATAGTTGCACTATTACCGAATTCCTTTTCATTCATACTTTCAGAAAGCCTGAAAAGAAGTAAGTAGCATCAACAGCTAATGAATAAACACAGTTACCATCCTAACCACACTGCAGACCTAACTAAAAAAGATTTCCACCTCTCCCTCAACTGCCAGGACATGGTACCTGTGCTCATTCTAGCCAGACTCCCAGGGTTTTAAGCACCACCCTCTGGAGATTACTCCACCTGAATACATTAGTCATGAGGACTGCAAAGTTTAATAACCAGGCTCAGGAATCAGAGGTTCTCACCATCATCCAAAAGCCATGCCAGGAAACAGCAGGCCCAATATATGCCGCCATCTTCCAAGTATTCCCAATCACAGAATTCAATCTTGCATTGCCAGTGGTCCATCAGCAGGTACGCTGCTTCCTGAGCCACAACTGGAAGGAGAGACTCTCACTCCCAAGAATGGAAATAATAGTGGCACCCTACTCATTGCAACGTGTCTAGGAGAAACAAGGTCTAACCTGGTCTCAGCTAGACCCTCTTAGCACTCCAGCATCCTGCACTTTTCCAGTTACTCCCCTGTGGGTGCTTGTGAACCTCTGCTGTTAAGGAAGACCTGCAGGAAGACAGGGAGCAGAATGCTGGGCAGCGAGTACAGCCTCCTGGCTTGTACTGTGGTGCCAACTGTGAGCATCTGTTATTGGCTCCTGTGCAGTTGAGGGTGCCCATTCCTGGAAAACCAACTATTATGTCTGGCTCACTTACAATGCTTCCTGCTCACAGCTAAGTCATGCTAATAAGTACTGACTATACAGCCAGCACCATAAGACTGACAGGCTCGCTTGCACGCTTCCAAGCAAATTTGCAGTTGACTTGTAGTTGTCAAAGACTGCCAGCTTGGTGGCACGGGATGGGGAATGACACTAGCAGTGTGCATCCTTCATTACACATGTTAGCAGCTATGGGTCAGACAAAGCTCACAACCCTGTTGTGGTCTGCTTTTTTTGCATGGAAATTCTGGACCTGCTTCTCATCCCCCCGAGGTCTCTGCATTGTCTGGGCTGCAAATGAAAAGTGACATCCAGAGAGACCCAGGAGTTTCCCCACCCACACAGGACAGCACATGAAAAAGATTTCTGCACAGAGATGTCACGGGAGGAGAATGAGTTCTTCTATGAGGAACTAAGAAGAAATCCCAGCAGATAAAAACCGCAAGGTGCAGAGCTCTCCATGATGTGCCAGAGTCTGGGCATATGTTTCCCCATCACCATTATTAGCAACACAGGGTAGCAGGTTTGACAAGTAGCAGAGTTCATGTATGTTTAGGCTGGAGAAGAGCTGGCAAGCCCAGAGTCCTCATAAGCAGCACAGCACTGCTGCAGTAGAACATATCTGAGGGGTACTGGCAAATTAAAAACACAACAACAGAACAAGTTGGCTTGCCTAGGGAATTGTGTATTGGAAGTGAATGCAAGATCCAAGTCCTAAAAAAAAAAAAAACCACCCCAAAAAGCAGCATTCCCTTTTCTGATGCTATACAGAGAAGCTGGAGTAAATGCTTTAGATTTCAGTCATTCATGTTCTCTCTTCCACACATACAGTCCAAGTTCCAATCAGTATTGTTTCAGGAATTAGTCAGGAATTCCCAGTGGAACAGCAGTATAGTTTTCAGTTATTTTTGGTGTCAACAAGAAATCAAGAGGATTGCAATTGTACAGAGGAAGCTGGATGTGTTGTAGAAGGAAGCCAAGTCATAAATATTTTGACAAAGGCAGTAAACAAGAAACCAGAAGGGAACTGTCCGCTTGTCATTTGCCTTATCCTACCGTAGATCAAATTCAGCAGCTCATTATGGTTTAAAGGTGACTTGTATGCAGATTTTGGCAAAGTCATCAGTGTTTCACTTGTACTATAACTTTTCAAGGCGTTGCTTTTGGCTCAGTTCTGCCTGACTTGCACACAGCCCCAGATCACCTTGGGGAATGGCAGCATAGTCAAGCGCAATCACAAGAGGAGCCCCAGCATCTCTGCTGGCTGGAATGGATCACCGCAGGAAATTTTTGCTGTGGCTATATAGGACATTGAGCTATGACTGCTTTAAGGGTCAAAGGCCAATATATCCTGAACCACCACACCATGGACACTGCATCACTACCCTAACCACATACTGAGAAGGGAAGAGGCTGTCTACACAGAGCAAACACTTGGGACTTTAAGATCACCTCCAAATGCTCTGCAATAACCAAGAGTTATTCACACACAAAAATCAAGCAATTGGAAAACTCTGAGCTTTCTGGAAACCCTGCAAGCAGTGCCAGAATGATCACTGCAGCTTTAGCACCATTTTCTGCTTGGTAGTATGCAGGAGGAACCATAAGCAGGGTAGCAGTGGGAGACGGCCACAGCTCTGCTGTGTGGGGTAGATCTGCCGTGTGGGGTAGATCTGCCCCAGAGCTCCCCAGCAAGTGACTGGGATGTGCCCAGGCTGCACCTAAGCCCAGCTTGAGAGTTGAGGAGGGATGAACCAGAACCTCAGCTCTGCACCAGGCACCACCCTGCCAGAGGCATAGAGAGGGCCGTGGATCTATATCTACAAAGAATATTATCTGTAAACGACAAAAGGCTGCTCAATTAATACGTATAGGCAAATAAAGATCTATCTGTGTAGACAGAAGATAAATTTAAATGACAAAAATATAGTTAAAAAAAAGGATAAATCCCTGCCCAACTGGAGGCAGAGCTGCCAGGTCTCAAACCCCACAGAGGGTGCATATGCAGGTAATGCATCCGTCAGGAGCAAACTTCAGAAAGTAAATCTTCCCCATGAAATATCCCACATCCTGGGAAACCCGAGTCAAACTTTCCCTA